>NC_138777.1:104841155-105441155 GCF_965119305.1 Pelophylax lessonae | reverse complement strand
TTGTCCATTGACAGGTGAACCCATGCAGTGTGACTTATCTCTTAGAAGGCAGTCTATGTTTGCTGCTATTTCATGTATAGGAATGTATAGGAAAACATGTGTGCCAAATGACTGTTAATAGTAAGCCTATTATGGCCTTGCCAGATTCGGGAAGTCTGGTGACTTTGGTTAAACATTGAAATGGTTTAAACTGCAAATTTTCATGCTATAAAAGTTGCTGTGATCCGTGTACATGGGGATACCCGGGAGAATACTATAGCTACTGTTAACTTTAAAACTGGCTTAGGTACAGTGACCTATCCATTCGGACTTGTGCCCCACTTAGTACACAAGGCCATTATTGGGGACATTGAGGTACAGTGACCCATCCAGTCGGACTTGTGCCTCACTTAGTACACGAGGCCATCATTGGGAACTTCCCTAGGTTTTGGGAACTGTGGAATCATCCTGACTCAAATGCAGTAACTGACTCAGTGGTGGAACCAGAACTCCTGCCCAGTACCAACAATGTGGGTTCAGGGGACTCCTCTCAGGGTTCCCTGAGTTTTTCTTTCTCAGTCAGGAAAAATGGAGGGACCTGAGGAAGTCCCCCCAGCCAGTAAGGGTGGACAGCATTCTGCTGAGCCTGAGGCTACATTAGAGCTTGTTGACCTTAATGGACACAAGGGAAACTTTGGTATCAAGCAGAGAAAAGACCATACCTTTGCCAAGACCTGGGAAAATGTAGAAGTGATTAATAATGTACTCGTCGAATCAGGGGACAGGCCCTGTTTTTTTTTTTCAGCAGCAACAAGGGTTTATTGTATCATGTGTATAAAAATAATGATTCAATTGTTGAACAGTTGGTGGTCCCTAAGTCCTACAGATGAGTGGTTTCTGGAACTTGCACATGGGCACTTGCTAGGAGGTCATTTAGGGGTTAATAAAACCAATGAAAGGGTGTTTCACAGGTTTTACTGGCCCTGGATACAGAAAGATATTGACAAATATTGTCAATCCTGTGCTGTGTGTCAAATGTCAGCCCCACTACCCCACTTTCCGAAGTCTTTTAGTGCCCTTCCCTATTATTGAAATGCCCTTTGGGAGGATTGCCATGGACCTTATGGGTCCACTCCCCAAGTCTGCCTGGGGAACCTCTGCGCACCACCCTCAAACTAATGGCTTGATGGAACACTTCAATAAAACACTAAAGAGTATGTTAAAAAAGATTGTTGACAAGGATGGAAAAACTGGGACTTTTGTACTTGCCATCAGGGAGGTACCCCAGTCCTTTACGGGGTACTCTCCATTCGAGTCCCTTTATGGGTGACACCTTCTGGGACTCTTAGATATAGCCAAGGAAACCTGGGAGGGGGAGCAGACACCCCATGAAAGTGTCATTAAGCACAATGCTCAAATACAGAACAGGATTGCAGCAATCATGCCTATGGTAAAAGAACACTTACTGCCGGCCCAAGCAGCCCAACAGAGAATATAAAACAGTTTTTTCTCACCTGGTGACAGGGTTCTGATGTTAGTTCCCACTGTTGAGAGCAAGTTCCTGGCTATGTGGCAGGGTCCCTTCAAAGTAATTGAAAGAGTTGGGTACGTCAATTACAAAGGGTATCAACCAGGTAAAAGGAAGCCTGAGCAGATATACCATATAAACCTTTTAAATCCCTGGAAGGATAGGCTGGCATTGACTATGAGGTCTGTCCCTGTAATGCCTTGGGTTACTGAGTTCCCTCTGGTCCCTGAGGTCATGATTCCAGACACCCTGTCTTATTCCCAAAAACAGGAAGCTAGAGAGTTTATGATAAGGAATAGAGAGAAATTTTTAGAGTTACCTGGAACAAACTTCTGTGGTTCAGCGTGATATTTTAAAAACCAAAATTAAGCAGCGCTAGCATAAATAAATAGTGCATAACAATGTGACATAAATATTAAAAATTCATGACAAAGTCCTTAAAACGTGATAAATATTATAAATTCAAGACAAAGTCCTTAAAACGTGATACAAAATAAAGAAGATTACTCAAAGTGCTCCAAAGTGATAGGTGACCCCTCTTGGTTCCCCACTCACCAAATTGCCAGAATTTTTGAGCCTTGGATATATATTGCACATAAGCCCTCTTGACCAGGATCGCAGAGATGATTATTTCATAAAACCTTGGATAAGGAAGGGGTAAAGGTCCGCCTCCGTATCCACCATTAAAATATAGAAAGGCTGTACATGGTGAAGTATGCTTGAACAGTTTATTGTGGTTGACAAGTCAAAAACATACTTACAAACATGTATTCATAGAGTGCATATATCATAAGCCTCGTGTGAGCAGCGCTTGGCGAGCGTTCCACGATGCGACCAGGAAGTGCCTGACCGGAAGTGACGTTCCGTCTCGTCCGTAGCCGGAAGTTGCGTCAACGCGTTTCGCCCTCCTCCAGGGCGTTTTCAAAGACATCACATCCGGTTTACGGACTTAATTTATATTGTTCCATATCAAACGTCATATCCGGATTTAGTATTCTTATTACCTATCTATTGCTCAAAAACCTTCCGGACTTTTGGCAATTGATTTCGGATCCTGTATTATAGATCCATTAAGAAAAAAATCTATTGATAGATACATCATTAATTATTTGACGAATATTACGTCCGGGCATCACTTCCTGTTTACAATCAACTTTATTAAACAAACAAAATCCATAAAAGTGATTCATATTTTATGCTTGTATTTGAACCTAAATAAAAATAAAGATAAAAAACATTCCCTGTAATAATTAAATTACTGACAAGGTAATGTTTATACTATATAGAACACTAAATGTAGCGCTAAACCCTAAAACATATATCGTGAAAATGGGGAAGCAGTCCATGTAGATGTATCTTCACTTTTATAGAGGCAAATCCAGAGTAAACCACCACCAGAAAAGCACTCAGAAACACCACCACTCCTTACCAGATGTCGTTGATCCCCACAACAGGGATCAAATGCGCATAAATGAAGGATCAGAGACTTCTCACTCAGATATCCAATTCATAGGCAAAGGCTCAGAGATAGTGTGTGTTTAATATGGAAAAAGAAAAAACATCACATAGCGCAGACTGCTTCACAAGAATTTATTCCCACTAAAAAGAGCCACTTACAGGGTTCAGAAGAAATGTTCGCATGAATAACCAGAGTCTCCCTGCCAGTTCTTAGGCATCCTGCTGTCAAGTGCTCGGTCTATGGCCGCTCTGTATTCTCCTCGCTGCGGCACGCGTCGCTTTAGCACGCCACCCGACGCACGTTTCGACTTCAGCAGTCGTCGTCAAGGGATGTGGCTGCCAGCTACGCTTGTGCCTTTTCTAATGACGGAGGAAAGAAGGCCGGAAGTACGCAATACCGGAAACCGAAAATGCGCTCCACGGTTCGGAACCACCCGGACAGGAAGGAGGAAGAGATGGAGAAAAACACTATAGGAGGATGGAAATAATAATATCCAAAAAACACCCCCAATATTGATGAAAATAGCGATATCCTCCACCTTCCGAATGCCCCGACCTATAAAATATTAACAGCGGGGCAATTCAAATAGTAATCAAGGATAAAAATATCCACTATAGATTTAATGAGCGCAGCCCGAGGAAACAGCGCCACCTACCGAAACAGACAGCAATGACACCCAAAAAGGACTAGGGAGTTACATTATTATAACAATAATGTCTGAACAGCAAATGACGATTAAAATCACATAAAAATTTTATAACAATCATAAAAAACATCACATAAAACATATTAAAACATTTTTGAGTCAAATTGCACAAAGAATAGAAATTATGAGTTGCTGATATGTGCATTTAAATCCCATTCTACATTAAGGTCCAATGGGGGTATAAGATCTTAACCTATATATCCAATTGGTCTCGAGCTTCGAGACCCCCTTGTCATATGGCTTCCCCTCCAGTGGCCTGAAAAGCAGTCAATGCCCAAAAATAGGGTTCCACTGGGATCTTTATTGTGACACTCAGCATAATGCCTTGACAGGCTATGCTTCGGGAAGCCCTTGACTATGTTGGCCACATGTTCCTTGAGCCTCACGTGGAGCTCTCGGATAGTGCGGCCAACATAGTCAAGGCCGCATGGACATCTCACCAAATAAACCACATATCTTGTGGTACATGTTATAAATGGCTTAATGGTGTAATCCTGACCCGTGGTTTCGGATCTGAAAATGTCCACACGCCTCCTCTTTTCCACATTTAATTTACAGATAGTACACCTCCTACATTTGTAAAATCCTCCCATCTGCTGAAAAAATGAGACTTTTTTAGGGGGGTCCCTGATGTTAGGGGCTATCTGTAATCTCAAGGGGGGGAACACCCCGATAGATGACTTGAGGCTGTGGAGGTAAGAGAGGGCCCAACACTCCATTATTTTTAAGGATATGCCAGTGACGGCGCAAGATGTTTTTTACGGAGAAGTGTTGGGTTGAGTATGTTGAGAAAAAGGCGAAATCAAAAGATCCTCCCTCCGTGAACAATTGCGCTTCAAGCGCAAAAACCGACTGACAGGAACGGACTCCAACCATGCCTTATGATGGCAACTTGTGGTATCTATGAATCCATTCCTGTCAGTCGGTTTAAAGAAAGTAGAGGTAACAATCTGACCCTCCTCTATACGGATCTTAAGGTCGAGAAAATGAATTTCTTCACTACTCGACTCATAGGTCAAGCTAATGCCCCTTTGATTGTTGTTAAGGGTGCCCATAAACTGACTCAGGGATTCCCTCGTGCCATCCCATAGGAAGAGGATGTCGTCGATGTACCTACGCCAGAGTACAAGCTCCGGCCTAGGCACGCTTGAAGCGCAATTGTTCACGGAGGGAGGACTTCCTGTTGGAAGCTTCCATTTTGAAGGAGAGATTCCGTGAAAAGGGCTATGATGAGTCCCTCTTGACTCAGGCTATGACTAAGGCTGATTCCATGCCTAGGGGTGATCTCCTACAGCCAAAAAAGAGAGATTCACCGAAGTCTTTTGATTTCGCCTTTTTCTCAACATACTCAACCCAACACTTCTCCGTAAAAAACATCTTGCGCCGTCACTGGCGTATCCTTAAAAATGATGGAGTGTTGGGCCCTCTCTTACCTCCACAGCCTCAAGTCATCTATCGGGGTGTTCCCCCCTTGAGATTACAGATAGCCCCTAACATCAGGGACCCCCCTAAAAAAGTCTCATTTTTTCAGCAGATGGGAGGATTTTACAAATGTAGGAGGTGTACTATCTGTAAATTAAATGTGGAAAAGAGGAGGCGCGTGGACATTTTCAGATCCGAAACCACGGGTCAGGATTACACCATTAAGCCATTTATAACGTACCACAAGATATGTGGTTTATTTGGTGAGATGTCAATGCGGCCTTGACTATGTTGGCCGCACTATCCGAGAGCTCCACGTGAGGCTCAAGGAACATGTGGCCAACATAGTCAAGGGCTTCCCGAAGCATAGCCTGTCAAGGCATTATGCTGAGTGTCACAATAAAGATCCCAGTGGAACCCTATTTTTGGGCATTGATTGCTTTTCAGGCCACTGGAGGGGAAGCCATATGACAAGGGGGGTCTCGAAGCTCGAGACCAATTGGATATATAGGTTAAGATCTTATACCCCCTTGGGCCTTAATGTAGAATGGGATTTAAATGCCCATATCAGCAACTCATAATTTCTATTCTTTGTGCAATTTGACTAAAAAATGTTTTAATATGTTTTATGTGATGTTTTTTATGATTGTTATAACATTTTTATGTGATTTTAATCGTCATTTGCTGTTCAGACATTATTGTTATAATAATGTAACTCCCTAGTCCTTTTTGGGTGTCATTGCTGTCTGTTTCGGTAGGTGGCACTGTTTCCTGGGGCTGCGCTCATTAAATCTATAGTGGATATTTTTATCCTTCATTACTATTTGAATTGCCCCGCTGTTAATATTTTATAGGTCGGGGCATTCGGAAGGTGGAGTATATCGCTATTTTCATCAATATTGGGGGTGTTTTTTGGATATTATTATTTCCATCCTCCTATAGTGTTTTTCTCCATCTCTTCCTCCTTCCTGTCCGGGTGGTTCCAGACCGTGGAGCGCATATCCGGTTTCCGGTATTGCGTACTTCCGGCCTTCTTTCCTCTGTCATTAGAAAAGGCACAAGCGTAGCTGGCAGCCACACCCCTTGACGACGACTGCTGAAGTCGAAACGTGCGTCGGGTGGCGTGCTAAGCAACGCGTGCCGCAGCGAGGAGGATACAGAGCGGCCATAGACCGAGCACTTGACAGCAGGATGCCTAAGAACTGGCAGGGAGACTCTGGTTATTCATGCGAACATTTCTTCCGAACCCTGTAAGTGGCTCTTTTTAGTGGGAATAAATTCTTGTGAAGCAGTCTGCGCTATGTGATGTTTTTTCTTTTTCCATATTAAACACACACTATCTCTGAGCCTTTGCCTATGAATTGGATATCTGAGTGAGAAGTCTCTGATCCTTCATTTATGAGCATTTGATCCCTGTTGTGGGGATCAACGACATCTGGTAAGGAGTGGTGGTGTTTCTGAGTGCTTTTCTGGTGGTGGTTTACTCTGGATTTGCCTCTATAAAAGTGAAGATACATCTACATGGACTGCTTCGCCATTTTCACGATATATGTTTTTGGGTTTAGCGCTACATTTAGTGTTCTATATAGTATAAACATTACCTTGTCAGTAATTTAATTATTACAGGGAAAGTTTTTTATCTTTATTTTTATTTAGGTTCAAATACAAGCATAAAATATGAATCACTTTTATGGATTTTGTTTGTTTAATAAAGTTGATTGTAAACAGGAACTGATGCCCGGACGTAATATTCGTCAAATAATTAATGATGTATCTATCAATAGATTTTTTTCTTAATGGATCTATAATACAGGATCCGAAATCAATTGCCAAAAGTCCGGAAGGTTTTTGAGCAATAGATAGGTAATAAGAATACTAAATCCGGATATGACGTTTGATATGGAACAATATAAATTAAGTCCGTAAACCGGATGTGATGTCTTTGAAAACGCCCTGGAGGAGGGCGAAACACGTTGACGCAACTTCCGGCTACGGACGAGACGGAACGTCACTTCCAGTCAGGCACTTCCTGGTTGCATCATGGAACGCACGCCAAGCGCTGCTCACACGAGGCTTATGATATATGCGCTCTATGAATACATGTTTGTAAGTATGTTTTTGACTTGTCAACCACAATAAACTGTTCAAGCATACTTCACCAAGTACGGCCTTTCTATATTTTAATGGTGGATACGGAGGCGGACCTTTACCCCATCCTTATCCAAGGTTTTATGAAATAATCATCTCTGCAATCCTGGTCAAGAGGGCTTATGTGCAATATATATCCAAGGCTCAAAAATTCTGGCAATTTGGTGAGTGGGGAACCAAGAGGGGTCACCTATCACTTTGGAGCACTTTGAATAATCTTCTGCACCTGAGCACTTTATTTTGGATCACGTTTTAAGGACTTCGTTTTGAATTTATAATATTTATCATGTTTTAAGGACTTTGTCATGAATTTTTAATATTTATGTCACATTGTTATGCACTATTTATTTATGCTAGCGCTGCTTAATTTTGGTTTTTAATATATTCCTAAGATTTGCTTAGTGTTGCAGCTGCTGCATATATTTAATTTTAACACAGTATCTATGCACTTTTTTATATACTGATTCACATATTTTTAGCTGATCTACCAGCGAGGGTATTAATATAGTTTTTCAGCGTGATATTGTTGCTGAAACTGGGGTCTGTATCAAGCTCAAACTGTACTGAATTCCCAAAGCTAGAAGAAAGGACATCAGGGATGAAGTTAAAAGGATGCTGGAGCTAGATGTCATTGAGGAATACAATCTAGCCCAATCGTGTTAGTCCCAAACAGGATGGTTTTGTGACAACTTTAGAAAGCTTAATGCACTGACAAAGTTTGACACGTACCCAATGCCCAGGGTAGATGAACTTATTCACTGACTTGGCAAGGCCCACTATCTGACCACTTTCGACTTGACCAAAGGTTATTGGCAAATACCATTGACTGATAGCATCAAAGAGAAGACTGCGTTTGAGACCCCACAGGGTTTATTTCATTTCATTATATGCCTTTTGGGGTGCAAAATGCCCCTGCAACATTTCAGAGGGCCATGGACAGGACCCTAAGACCTCACTGACAGGACAGTATGCAGCAGCCTATCTGGATAATATAGTGGTACACAGCACTGACTGAGAGGCTAACTTGCTCCGTGTACAGGCTGTTCTGGATTCCCACTAGGAAGGTTTTACGGCAGACCCATGTTCCATTGGTTTAGAGAAAGCCAGGTATTTGGGCTACACTATTGGCCACGGAGTCATAAAACCTCAGTTGAACAAAGTAGAAGCCATCCAAGAATGGCCACATCCTGCAAACAAGAAGCAGTTCAAAGCCTTTCTTGGGATCACAGGTTACTATAGAAGGATTATCCAGAATTTTGCAACTTTAGCTGCCCCATTGACTGACCCTGCGAAAGGGAAAGACTCAGTCATGGTGAAATGGTCCCCAGTAGCAAAGGAGTCTTTCCAAGTCTTGAAGAAGGCTCTTTGTGCACAGCCAGTGCTATACTCCCCGATTTCTCCAAGGATTTTTTGGTTCAGACGTAGGTTTTGGGGCATTATTGTCACAGGTGCACAATGGGGAAGAACACCCTGTTGTGTACCTGAGCAGAAGGCTCAATGAATATGAGAAAAAGTATGCAGTCATTGAAAAGGAATGTTTAGCCATAAAGTGGGCCTTGGACGCGCTAAGGTACTATTCATTGGGGCGCCAGTTCGATTAAATAACTGACCATGCTACCCTGAAACGGAAGGTGGTTTTTGGCTCTACAGGATTACTCCTTCACAGTAAAACACAGGCCAGGTGTTGAGAAGTGGAATGTAAATGCCCTGTCCCATGTTCACTCTTGTTGGGCCACAGGTGTTCCAACCCGGGGGTTGAAATGGGGGGGGGGATATGTAGCAGAGCGTCCCAGAGAGAGCCTGGAAAAGTCCTGTTTGGGATTTATTCATCTCCCAGGATCCTCTCATATACGTTCAGGGATCTTTAATCCATGATCCAGGTCAGGTCTTGGTCCCCTCCCGCAGGCTAATTTAAACTCACTTGAGACAGACAACCAGTGCTGTCATCCTGGGAAATCAGACAATTCCTGCCTGTGAGAGCAAAAGGTTGGTAAAAGCTAATAAGTTGTGTATTTAGAAGCTTAATGCTTGCTCAGCCTGTTAGTAAGGGCCTGTATTTTGTATAGTGAGTGCCCTGACATGGTTAGGTTTTTGTTGTTGTTATTATTTTCCCTGTTTGTTTTCTGAAACACTGTAAAGCACCTGTACAGTATATAGACTTGTATATAACACAAATAAACACAAAACTGTTTTGTCACTACCTCACTGGATTTTGCATCTGTGCCTGAGAGACTGCTTTTGCCAGGGAGCTTTGTACCTGCTACCTGTTCCCCAGATCACGTATGGCACATTCCTGCTTATACTGTATGTAAAAATGTCAGTTCAGAAGAAACTATATAGCTCTAACCAAGGACCTTTTAATAAAAGGACAATTACAGCATTTTCCCTAGGACATAAAGTATTATCAACCTACTTGCAACAAGCAGTGGAGCTTAGAATCTAAGTCTGTAAATAATCCTGGTGGGGCTCTAGGGAAAAATATTCTTATCTAAATACAGGCGGTCCCCGGGTTACAAACATCTGACTTACAAACAACTCCTACTTACAAACAAAGAGAGAAACCTGGAAGTGAGAGGAAATCTCCCCCTAGGAAGGGAAATTCACTCCTGTAAGAGTTCTCATGGGAAAAAGGTGTCCCCATTGAAGCTTTATTACCAATCCCTGTTTCCACAACAGCCCAAACGTTTTCAAAATCCAGTTGTCATAGGGACAGAAAGTGAGGTGAAATCTTCTGAACAGGGGTACAGACAACAAAACAAGTGGTACAGAGGTTGTTAACCCTTCCCTATGCTATCCAAAAAACTTAAAAATTATTATTTTGCTGGAGCTACACTTAAAAAATGTACCTGTTCCGACTTACAAACAAATTCAAATTAAAGCAGAGTTCCACCCTAAAATAAATTTTTTAACTAAAAATACCCCTAGGACAGTCAGGGCTAGTGCATTTAAGCAACGATAGCCTCTGAACTGTCCCCTATTTAGCTTACCTGTAAGAAGAAAAACTTAACTTGAAAACTTCTTGTCCAGCGCTGCCATCTGCGTTGTGGGCAGCTGAAGCCATAGCATCCCTCTTCGTGTCCTCTTCTGTGATGTGGGAGTCCCAGAATGCCCTGCTCATCACTTCCGGTGCAGGCGCATCATCCCGCAGCTGGTTCTGCACATGCCCAGAAGCTGTTCTAATTGATTCAGCAGGGAATGACGCGCCCGCATCGGAAGTGATGAGTGACACTGATGCAAGCGCATTGACTCCTGGGATTGATGACGCTCATCTCCCAGGAGTCGATGCAAAGGAGAAAGTGATGTCGGGCGGCCGCAGAGGTAGGAAGTGGAAGGAAGGTAAGTTAGTTTTCAGAAAAAAAAGGTAAGTGAAACAAGAAAAAAATAACTATACAATTTTTTTTCAGTTTTTTTTAACCACTTGCCGACTGCCTAACGCCGATCTACGTCGGCAGTCAGCCCCTCACAGGCAAAGCGACGTAGGTCTACGTCGCTAGCCTGTGAGGGTCTAGGGAGCGAGCGCGCACCGCCGGAGGAGCGCTCCCGTGTCAAAAATGTCAGTCAAAGGTCCGATCTGTCCGCCGCAATGTCGCAGTACCGCAAAAAAAATCGCAGATCGCCGCCATTACGCGTTAAAAAAAAAACAACAAAAATGACAAAAATCTTTCCCTTTGTTAGTAAACGCGATAACTTTTGCGCAAACCAATCAAAATACGCTTTTTGCGATTTTTCTTACCAAACATAGGTAGCATAAAACAAATTGGCAGAAAATGTTAAAAAATTTTGATTTTTACATTTTTTTGGGGGGAATTTCATATTAAAAAAATGTGAAAATATTGCTATTTTTGCAAAATTTACGCTCTTTTTTTGTTTATAGCGCATGATCAAAAAATCGCACAGGTGATCAAATACCACCAAAAGAAAGCTCTGTTTGTGGGAAAAAAAGGACGCCAAATTCGTTTAGATACAGCGTGGCACGACCGCGCAATTGTCCGTTAAAGTCACGCAGTGCCGAATCGCAAAATACCCCCTGGTCAGGAAGGGGGTAAAATCTTCCGGGGCTTAAGTGGTTAAGCTAAGGGAAGGTGCAAAGTTGTAAAATAGGGTGGAACTCCACTTTAAGAACAAACCTACAGTCCCTATCATGTTTGTAACCCGGGAACCGCCTGTAAGGCATTTTCTTCGAATAAATGCTATCAGTGTACTCTCAAGTGTCCTTGGTTAAATAGAAAATATACAGTTAATCAAAATGTTTGTTCCTAGGCCATTTAGTCCTGTTAGGGCAAATTTTCTTCCTCCTGACATCAACATTGAGGCAGTTTTTCTTCTACTAACCCAAATTTAAGGGGGTACTTTTTCATCCCACTGACGGCTGATATAAAAAAGGTAGCACTCTATTTTGTTTGTTACATACACCAGACCACTATGCTCTTTATGTTAAATTTTACACACTGCTGACTGAACAACTTTTACATGATATTGCACGTTACATACTGTACGTCAGATCACTGCACTCATTATGCTATGTTGTACATTTACAGATTAGTACTCCGTAAATTTTGCTGTATGTTACATATTTTTGACCCGTGTTTTCTATAAACTATATGTTACATACTTTGGACTAAAGTGCAGGTTTATTTATTGTAAGTAAAACTCAAAATTTTAAATAAACTCTTCTTTAGAAAGACTCTGTCATCAAAACAAAATTAAAACTTGTGTTTTAAGGCCAGGGTTGTGTGTAAGATGCCCTTGTCCTCATCAACATGTGGACAATGTGCTTTGGGGGGGAGCTTCCCTACCCCAAAGCACCCCCATGTGAGGGCATGTGGCCTGGTATGGTTCAGGAGGGGGGCAATCACTTGTCCCCCTCTTTTCTGGCCTGCCAGGCTGCATGCTCAGATAAGAGTCTTGTATAGACCCCAAACCATTTCTTTTTAATTTTAGTGTGGGGTTCCCCTTAAAATCCATACTGGATCCAAAGGGCTTGGTATTGATTGGGGGGTGGGGGGGCACACAGTTTTTTTTTCTCTCAATTTTGTATTGCCAGCAATTGTTTTCAACAGATAACTGATGAGCCATCTGTTGTTAAGGACACAAAGGCCGGTTTACCAGCCTGCTCCTTAACAACCAACTATTTATTGGTTTTTCTTTTAATGCAGGTAGCCGTCGTCTCCTTAATACAAATGTTACCACTCCTAAACACTTTTGAAAGCGCTCCTAAACACTGAAAAAATGCTGGCAAAAAAGCTAAATATTAGCATTTTTTTATCCAGCATTTTTAAATAGTTTTTTAAACATCTAGTGTGCACGGAGCCTTAGTTTGTTGTGGCATTTAGTTTGTGCACTGTGTATCATAAATAATTGGCAATTTTTTCCCAAATACAGTTTTTCATCCTCTCTTTCAATGATGCTGATTTCCAGCAACTTCATGTCTACATCCACTTGATCCAGTGTTAGCTGCACACCATTGTTCTAGATGGACTTCTTGATAATGACTATAGTAGACCATGCCAGATGTGATAATGCAGGGTTGTTACCCTAAAACAGGACATAGGCCTTCATGACAGAATCACCAGGTAAACAGGTTTTTAAAAAACTCCCGATTTAATAAAATCTAAAAACAACTTTTTAAATTACATTGTTATTCAAATGATAGATTTTAGTGATAGTTTATTAAGATTTGGGTTTATATGTACTTTTATTCCTTATGATTTCACTCTTAAATTTGTGGGTCACAAAAATGTGGTAAGGTTGCAAAAAACAAGAACTGGCCCTTTGTCACTTTTACAATTATTTATTCTATGCATGGGTTTATTTGATATCCAAACAGAGTCAGGTTTACTGGGCAGCACAATGGCTAAGTATTTCCGCCAAGCAGCAATACGGTCGTCCGTTTGAATCTCAACCATGACACTACCTGCCTGGAGTTTACGTGTTCTCCCTGTGTCTGCATGGGTTTACTCTGGTTACTTCACATACTCCAAAGACATGTTGATAAATTGGCCCTACTATGTCTATGTAAGAATGTGAGTTAAGGACCTTAGAACCTTAGATTGTAAGCTCCTTGAGGGCAGGGAATGATGTGAATGCAAAATAAATATGTGAAAAGTGCTATGCAAATTGACAGCACTATATAAGTACCTGTAATAAAAAACAATTATACTAAAGCCACAATATTCATTCAGCAAGTTGTATCTATGTTCATGCTAAATAACGTCGTGTGCAGATGAAATAATTAAACATGAATTTTCTTATCACATACAGTACTGGAAACATTGAAGTGAATCTTCTCTCAATAAATTGAGAGTTTGGCAAACCAACCTCATGGTGTGTCTATACAATGATGTTCAGATGTTTTGTGCTTATCATGCATAGACCTTTTCTATAATAGGACCATTTGATAACAAGCAGAGTTAAAGGGTTAGTTCACCTTTACCAAAAAATTGCTTATGCAGATAAGGGGTGTTTATACAGGCTATGCCCGAGTTACAAACATCTGACTTACATATGAATCATACTTACAAACAGAGGGAGACAACATGCATTGAGAGGAAATCTACCCCTAGGAAGGGAAATTCACTCCCGTAAGAGTCATCATGGGAAAAACTCCACCGAAGCTTTATCACCAACCCTTGTTTTCATGACAACCCAAAAAATTCAAAATCCTATTGTCACAGGGACAGAAAGTGTGGTGAAATCTTCTGTACAGGGGCAAAGAAAGCAAAATAAATGTTACAGGGGTGTTAACCTTTCCCTATGCTATCCAAAAAAAAGGTAAACATATTTGTTTTTGGCTGGAGTTACACTTAAAAAATATACATGTTCCAACTTGCATACAAATTCTACTTAAGAACAAACCTACAGAACCTATCTTGTTTGTAACCCAGGGACTGCCTGTAGATAAAAACAAACTGTGCTCTTAGCAAAGTCCTTAGCAATGTCCTAGGAGTATTACAATCAGGCTTTGTGAGATATGTAAATGGCCTACACCTATAGCAAGGGCAATATTTAACTTTAATCAAAGCTGCAGTTTTTGATTTTACTGTATCTACAGTGACCCTTACCTGCATAGGCAGTTTTTTGGTAAAAGTGAACTATGCCTTTAATTCTAGGGATGTGATTCGAATTTGCCCCTATTATAGGTTCAAGGAAAATCCTGCAGATTTGAGATTCCACGTCCCAGGGAAAAGATGCCAATTCTCCCAGGGAAAATTCTTTGAACCTTAATGCACTGCATGGCCTTTGAAGTATGGCCAACAGACTTAAAAAGGTCAATAAGGGGGCTTTTGGATAAGTTAAACCCTTTCACTATAAAATAGGAGCACAGAGCATATTGGGCTTGCATGTAAATTTCATATCTAAGTATGCCTTGTTGATTATTTTTACAGACTCTTCTTGAATATCTTAATCTGGTTTATGGTATTGGTTTATACCATTCATGCTTATTTGGAATTTGTTTGAAGTCTACACCCCCCTGTTAAAATAGCAGGTTTCTTCTGTTATGTAAAAAAAAAATAGACAAGGTAAATCCATTCAGAACTGTTTCTACCTTTAATGCGACCTAAAATGTACAACTCAATTGAAAAACAAACTGAAATCTTTTAGGGGAGGAAGTAAAAAAAAAAAAAAAAGCTAAAATAATGTGGTTGCACAAGTGTGCACACCCTCTTATAACTATGTAGCTGTGTTCAGAATTAAGCAATCACATTCAAACTCATGTTAAATAGGAGTCAACACACACCTGTCATAATTTAAAGTGCCCCTAAATAACTCCAAATGAAGTTCAGCTGTTCTAGTAGGTCTTTTCTGACATTTTCTTTGTTGCATCCTTCAGCAAAAGCCATGGTCCGCAGAAAGGTTCCAAAGCATCAGAGGGATCTCGTTTTTAAAAGGTATCAGTCAGGAGAAGGGAACAAAATCATTTCTAAGGCATTAGATATACCATGGAACACAGTGAAGACAGTCCTCATCAAGAGGAGAAAATATGGCACAACAAAGGAGCTCCAGGAATATCTGGCAAGTACTGGCTGTGTGGTACATGTGATAACAATCTCCCATATTCTTCATATGTCTGGGCTATTGGATAGAGTGGCAAGATGGAAGCCTTTTCTTACAAAGAAAAACAGCCAAGCCTGACTAAGTTTTGCAAAAACATATCTGAAGTCTCCAAAAAGCATGTGGGGAAATGTGTTATGGTCTGATGGCACAAAAACAACACTGCACATAACCAAAAGAACACCATACCCACAGTGAAGCATGGTGGTGGCAGCATCATGCTTTGGGACTGTTTTTCTTTAGCTGGAACAGGGGCCTTATTCAAGATAGAGGAAATTATGAACAGTTCCAAATACCAGTCAATATTGGCACAAAACTTTTAGGCTTCTGCTAGGAAGCTGAACATGAACAGGAACTTCATCTTTCAGCATGGCAACGACCCAAAGCATACATCCAAATCAACAAAGGAATGGCTTCACCAGAAGAAGATTAACGTTTTGGAATGGCCCAGCCAGAGTCCAGACCTGAATCTGATTGAAAATCTGGGGGGTGATCTGAAGAGGATTGTGCACAGGAGATACCCTCGCAATCTGACAGATTTGGAGTATTTTTGCAAAGAAGGGTGGGCAAATATTGCCAAGTCAGGATGTGCCATGCTGATAGATTTATACCCAAAAAGAATGAGCGCTGTAATAAAATCAAAAGGTGCTTCAACAAAGTATTAGTTTAAGGGTGTGCACACTTATACAACCATAATATTTTAGTTTTTTATATTTATATTTACTTCCCTCTACCTAAAAGATTTCAGTTTGTTGTTCAACTGAGTTGTACAGTTTACAGGTCACATTAAAGGTAGAAAACGTTCTGAAGTAATTTTAGCTTTGCCTCATTTTTTTACGTCACAGAAACCTGACATTTTAATAGGGGTGTGCAGACTTTTTATATCCACTGTATATATATATATATATATATATATATATATATATATATATATTTTTTTTTTTTTTTTTTTTTTTCATGAGTTTGTAGAAAATAGGAGCTTTATGTCAGACCTGGAGGTAAAATTAAGTAACATTTCTCTTTACAATTAACTAAATGGTTCAATAAAATATACAACTGTCACAAGTCTAATAAAATGTACCACTGTCCCATTCCTTTTTTAAGGAGAGTTTAAACTTTAAACAACCAACTTTGTATTTCACAGAGATCCAGGCTTGTTCTCAGCAATTATCAATTTCTCTCTTCCTGGAACTGTCCCAATATAATGAAATAAGCACCTATTATGAATTCTTGTAATCTCCGTCAGACCTTCTCACAAAAGATATATAACATTTTTTCGCTGCACCAGGCTGTGCTATGGTGACGGTGTGTGACCACATCATTTTGGCTGCAGTCTTCTATTAGTCATAGGGGCAGTCTGCTGTTCACAGCAATAGAAGCGTAAACAATGTTTTCAATACTGTTTATGATTGTGAGGTTTTGTTCCAGCCGTCGTTCCATTTTTGTCTCATGTGGTCAGAACAATAAATACAGAAAAAGGTCACGCTGCAGTTCTGGTTTAATTAAAAAAAAGTGTAAAATACAGGGAACTTTTGTCATATCAGGGAAGGGATTATGTAGCTGAAAAGAGATATAAATCAGTGATGCGTGAAGATGGCGAGGCGTTCATAAAAGTACAGATGTATCCATCAGAGTGCCAGGGGAACTGCGGGACTGTGATAATTTAGCAGCTCTTTGACTGTGCAGTAGCTGCCCAAGGCAGTTCTGGGCAAGCCTGGATGACTAGTTGTGAATGGTTAACCAAATATTTATGGCTGCATAAATTCTTTTTTTGATTAAAATAAACTTTAAGATGTCTTTTTGTGACATTGGAAAAGGAACACACTGTTCAATGCTTTGGCTGGTAGATAATTATGCCAAGTGACACCCTGATTCAAATGTTTGGCATGAATGTTATAAAATACTTATATCATTTTTTTTTTGTAAACTTCTAGCAATTATAAGATTACTTCAGGAACTGGGGATTGAGAGATGAAGATTAGGTGGAGGGACCCAAACTGCTCACAGTGCTTAAGATGTAAAGTTTAAGCCCAGGAATACATATTTTTATTATTATTTTTGGATAGAGTCAAGAAGGGTAAGAACAACTGTTTTATTTTTTATTGTTGTCTCTGTTAGGGAGATTACTTCCCACTTTTTGCTTGGTTGGCATGAGGTCAGAGGGACAGGCATTAATGAGAACTCCAATGGGGACAGAGTGAGCTGCAAAAGAATGTTAGTAGAGTGGAGGAAAGGTTGCAACTTCTGGCAGGATTTTATAGCTGACTCTGTGTACCAGTGACTAGGGTTGAGCGAACACGGACTGTATTATTCGTGTTCGTACCGAATAATTGGATTTTTTTTACCCGAACACGGACACGAACACTTTACTGTATATTCGGGTAAAAATCCGTGTTCGGTCGTTTTATTTCCGGGTTTTGCATGCTTTGGCGCGCTTTTCATGGTGGGCTTTCAACAGCCAATCAACAAGCGTTTAACTGGTGTGCCTAAGCCATCCCAGCCATGCCTGCAAATGTATCAGTAGCTGTGATTGGCCGTCTGAAGCATGTGACCAAGTCTTTATAAGTTCGAGGCAGCGCCGCTGCGGCGTCATTCTGCTGTTTAGATCAGGGAGAGAGCACACATCAACGTGCTGGCTGCTGATTAGGGACAGACAGGAAAAAAAAAACATTTGTGTCCGGATAGAATTGAGGGACAGGTCGGAGTGTGTTAGGGAGAGAGTCTGCTGATTTTAGGGACAGTGCGTTCTACAAACTACAATCGACATTGCTGTGTGGGGTGGGGTTTGCAGTCACCCGATCTACGATCTTATAAATCCTGTTAGGGAGAGAGTCTGCTGATTTTTAGGGAAAGTGTGTTCTACAAACTACAATCGATATTGCTGTGTGGGGTGGGGTTTGCAGTCACCCGATCTACGATCTTATCAACATAGGCGTGCGCAGCCTATTGCATTAGGGTGTGCACCCCAAAGCTCAAACACACATGCGTGTATATATATATATATATATGTATATATATATATATATATATAGAGCAGTGATGGCGAACCTTGGCATGAGACGGTCAGAGACTGCAGACATGATACAGGAGATGGTCAGAGACTGCAGACATGATACAGTAGATGGTCAGAGACTGAGGACATGATACAGGAGATGGTCAGAGACTGCAGACATGATACAGGAGATGGTCAGAGACTGCAGATGTGATACAGGAGATGGTCAGAGACTGCAGATGTGATACAGGAGATGATCAGAGACTGCAGACGTGATACAGTAGATGGTCAGAGACTGCAGACATGATACAAGAGATGGTCAGAGACTGCAGACATAATGCAGTAGATGATCAGAGACTGAGGACATGATACAGTAGATGATCAGAGACTGCAGACATGATACAGGAGATGGTTAGAGACTGAAGACATGATACAAGAGATGGTCAGAGACTGCAAACGTGAAACAGGAGATGGTCAGAGACTGCAAACGTGATACAGGAGATGGTCAGAGACTGCAGACATGATACAGGAGATGGTCAGAGACTGAGGACGTGATACAGGAGATGGTCAGAGACTGCAGACATGATACAGGAGATGGTCAGAGACTGAGGACGTGATACAGAAGATGGTCAGAGACTGCAGAAATGATACAGGAGATGCTCAGAGACTGAGGACATGATAGAAGAGCACTAGGGGGGCCGGAGAGCACAGGGGAAGCAGAGAGCACTGGAGGAGGTGAAGGGCACGGTGGGGGGGGGCAGGAGAGAATTAAGAGGGGGTTTGGAAAGCATTGTAGGGGGGTTGGAAGGCGCAGGGGGTGGAGAGGACTGGGGGGGCGAGCAGGGAAAACCAGGGGGGTGGAGAGCACTGGGGGGGACAGGGAGAATAGGGGGAGGGAGATGAAAAGCACTGTGGTGAGCTGAAGAGCATCGGGGGGGGCTAAAGAACAGGGGGGGTCTAGTGCGCTGGGGGGTTAAGATTAGGGATGATCGAACGGTTCGGGTCCACCATCGGTTCGGCCCGAACATTGGGTGTTCGAGGTTCGGCCGAATTTAGAACTTTTTGCCCAAAAAGTTCGGAATTCGGCAACCAGAACCGCCCAAAATGCAATGCTTCAGGAAATGGGCTTTAAAAGCCCGTGATTGGACCAGAACCATTAGCAAAAGCCAATTGAGGGGGCAGAAGAATGCTAGGAATGTGATTGGAGTGACTAGGGGGTCCCTAGACCAATCATTAGTGAATACGCCCCCCAGTATATAAGATCGCCCCCGCCATATTCCCAGCATTGTTATAATGGACATGGAAGAGAGTGGAAGCAGTTCTGTTAATTTTACTTTAAAAGTGTCATTTAGCTATTTTTAGTGTGAGGAAAGGGATATCTAGTGTAGTTAGAGTGCTCCTTTACACTTAAGTTAGCTTCAAAAATTTAGTTTCTGTAGGGAAAGTGTTAAGTGTCAGGGGACCGTAGTGTAGTGTAGGGTTAACTGACAGTGACTGCTATGGCAGGGTGACAAAACCCTTCCATAGCAGGGTGACCGCTATAGAGAAATGATCATTTCTCTGCTTCGGGACAGGAATGTGGCTTCTCACCAGCAAGCATTTTTTTAATGCTGCAGGGGCTGCCACTGCCAGTGCTTTTTTGAGGACATGTTTGATGTCAGACATGACATCTGAATATGTGTATAGGGGGTATATATAGACATATATGTCTGAATATATACCCCTAGACATATATAGGTGTGATAGTAGCAGAAATAAATGCTTGCGCTAATGAAATCATTTACAGTAATATATTTCTGCTACTATCACACCTATATATGTCTAGGGGTATATATTCAGACATATATGCCTATATATACCCCCTATACACATGTTCAGATGTTTTGCCTGCCTCAAAAGAACCCCAAAAAATGCCAAAAAAACGCTAGTGTCAAAAAAAAAAATGCCCAGGTGTGTTTTTGCTGGCATTTTTTGGGGGGTTTTGGAGGCAGGCAAAACATCAGAACTTGTGCACAGTACCACTATACACAAGTTCAGATGTTTTGCCTGCCTCAAAAGAACCCCAAAAAATGCCAAAAAAAACGCTAGCGTTAAAAAAAAAATGCCCAGGTGTGTTTTTGCTGGCATTTTTTGGGGGGTTTTGGAGGCAGGCAAAACATCAGAACTTGTGCACAGTACCACTATACACAAGTTCAGATGTTTTGCCTGCCTCAAAAGAACCCCAAAAAATGCCAAAAAAAACGCTAGCGTCAAAAAAAAAATGCCCAGGTGTGTTTTTGCTGGCATTTTTTGGGGGGTTTTGGAGGCAGGCAAAACATCAGAACTTGTGCACAGTACCACTATACACAAGTTCAGATGTTTTTCCTGACTGCAAAGAACCCAAAAAAATGCCTGCTATTAAACCGGCAAGGTGTTACAGCAGAGAAGCCATATTCCTGTGCTTAAAGTTTTCTAATACAAACGATCTTTTTTTTTATGGTTCTGGACATGCTACAGAGCTGAAACTTCACAGGTACACCTTTTAGACCCCCCAGACACAAAATCACACAAAACAAAGTTCTTAAAAATTGTCATTTTTGATAAAAAAGCCAATTATTGAAAAATTAAAAAAAAAAAAAAAAAAAAAAAAAAAAGAGATTTTTTGATTTTTACTTTGGATTTAGTATCTGGGGGGTCTAAAAAGTGTACATGTGAAGTTTCAGCTCTGTAGCATGTCCAGAACCCCCCAAAAATTAGCATTTTCTTATAATTTTTATTAGAACAGGAATACGGCTTCTCTACGGCGCTTTTTCTTGCATTTATCGGGCATTTTTGGAGGCAGGCATGACTTTTTTTGGATTTAGTGTCTGGGGGGTCTAAAAAGTGTACCTGTGAAGTTTCAGCTCTGTAGCATGTCCAGAACCAGAAAAAAAGATAATTTTTCAGTAGAGCAGGGATGGTGGGACCCCTCTTTTACACTTATATGATCTTTTTTTGGGGTTCTGGACATGCTACAGAGCTGAAACTTCACAGGTACACCTTTTAGACCCCCCAGACACAAAATCACACAAAAAAAGTTCTTAAAAATTGTCATTTTTGATAAAAAAGCCAATTATTGAAAAATTAAAAAAAAAAAAAAAAAAAAAAAAAAAAAAGAGATTTTTTGATTTTTACTTTGGATTTAGTATCTGGGGGGTCTAAAAGGTGTGCATGTGAAGTTTCAGGTCTGTAGCATGTCCAGAACCAGAAAAAAAAAGATCGTTTGTATTAGAAAACTTTAAGCACAGGAATATGGCTTCTCTGCTGTAACACCTTGCCGGTTTAATAGCAGGCATTTTTTTGGGTTCTTTGCAGTCAGGAAAAACATCTGAACTTGTGTATAGTGGTACTGTGCACAAGTTCTGATGTTTTGCCTGCCTCCAAAACCCCCCAAAAAATGCCAGCAAAAACACACCTGGGCATTTTTTTTTTGACGCTAGCGTTTTTTTTGGCATTTTTTGGGGTTCTTTTGAGGCAGGCAAAACATCTGAACATGTGTATAGGGTGTATATATAGGCATATATGTCTGAATATATACCCCGAGACATATATAGGTGTGATAGTAGCAGAAATATATTACTGTAAATGATTTCATTAGCGCAAGCATTTATTTCTGCTACTATCACACCTATATATGTCTAGGGGTATATATTCAGACATATATGTCTATATATCCCCCCTATACACATGTTCAGATGTTTTGCCTGCCTCAAAAGAACCCCAAAAAATGCCAAAAAAAAACGCTAGCGTCAAAAAAAAAAATGCCCAGGTGTGTTTTTGCTGGCATTTTTTGGGGAATTTTGGAGGCAGGCAAAACATCAGAACTTGTGCACAGTACTACTATACACAAGTTCAGATGTTTTTCCTGACTGCAAAGAACCCAAAAAAATGCCTGCTATTAAACCGGCAAGGTGTTACAGCAGAGAAGCCATATTCCTGTGCTTAAAGTTTTCTAATACAAACGATCTTTTTTTTCTGGTTCTGGACATGCTACAGAGCTGAAACTTCACATGCACACCTTTTAGACCCCCCAGATACTAAATCCAAAGTAAAAATCAAAAAATCTCTTTTTTTTTTTTTTTTTTTTTAATTTTTCAATAATTGGCTTTTTTATCAAAAATGACAATTTTTAAGAACTTTTTTTGTGTGATTTTGTGTCTGGGGGGTCTAAAAGGTGTACCTGTGAAGTTTCAGCTCTGTAGCATGTCCAGAACCCCAAGAAAAGATCATATAAGTGTAAAAGAGGGGTCCCACCATCCCTGCTCTACTGAAAAATTATCTTTTTTTCTGGTTCTGGACATGCTACAGAGCTGAAACTTCACAGGTACACTTTTTAGACCCCCCAGACACTAAATCCAAAAAAAGTCATGCCTGCCTCCAAAAATGCCCGATAAATGCAAGAAAAAGCGCCGTAGAGAAGCCGTATTCCTGTTCTAATAAAAATTATAAGAAAATGCTAATTTTTGGGGGGTTCTGGACATGCTACAGACCTGAAACTTCACATGCACACCTTTTAGACCCCCCAGATACTAAATCCAAAGTAAAAATCAAAAAATCTCTTTTTTTTTTTTTTTTTTAATTTTTCAATAATTGGCTTTTTTTATCAAAAATGACAATTTTTAAGAACTTTTTTTGTGTGATTTTGTGTCTGGGGGGTCTAAAAGGTGTACCTGTGAAGTTTCAGCTCTGTAGCATGTCCAGAACCAGAAAAAAAGATCATATAGGTGTTAAAGTTAAAGGAGGCTCCCGAACCACATCCCTGTTCTACTGAAAAATTATCTTTTTTTTTTTCATGGTTCTGGACATGCTACAGAGCTGAAACTTCACATGCACACCTTTTAGACCCCCCAGATACTAAATCCAAAGTAAAAATCAAAAAAATCTCTTTTTTTTTTTTTTTAATTTTTCAATAATTGGCTTTTTTATCAAAAATGACAATTTTTAAGAACTTTTTTTTGTGTGATTAATAGTCCCTGGGGCATGACCCAGAACCCTAGGCACTTTTTAGGGGCATTTATTGGGTTTTAGGGCTTAAAAATGGTGTTTTTTGATTACAGAAGTTCGGGTCCCATTGATTTCAATGGGGTTCTGAAATCCGAACCGAACTTTCGTGAAGTTCGGGTGTTCTGGTCGAACCGAACTTTTCAAAAGTTCGATCATCCCTAGTTAAGATCACTGGAGGGTTAGTAAAGGAAGTTGTATAGGAAGGGGATGGGGTAGCTGCATATAGAGGAATTGATCTTTCCCTATTCTTCCTGCAGAAGGGAGAGGAGGACAATCAGTTATTCAGTAGCTGCAGGAAGAATAGGGAAGAATGAATTCCTCTATAGGCAGGTTCTCCATCCCCCTCCTATCCAGCACAGAGCACACACCCTTGAGCAATGGGCACTCACCTTCTTCCCGCCTAGGCTCCGCCCCCTTCTTCCCGCAGAGGCTCCGCCCATTTCTTCCTGCCGAGACTCCGCCCCCTTTCTTCCCGCCGCGGCTCCGCCCCCGCTTGCAGCATGGATTGAAGGAGCTGCCACTGCAGCTGCCTTCACACTGCCATACAGGATCTCTCAGAGGACGCTGGCTGATACCCCTAGTGCGCCCCCCATTGGTACCCTACTGTGTGTGTGACACTGTCCTGTAGTAGCTGCTTGCGGTGATGTCGGGGGTGGGCGGGATCGAGCAACTGTCAAACACCAGCCAGTGATTGGGCTGCTTAAGAAAGGGGCGGAGCCACATAAATGAAGCAGCCGCCCAGACCCCATCCCATTGGCTGGTGTTTGATAGCTGTTCGGTCCCGCCCATCCCCGACATCACCCCTGAGTTCTGACAGCTGGTCTTTCCCTTGCAAGTGGTAACATTACCTGACAGTGTCACACACACTGAACTCTCTGGTAAGCCGCACTATCTGCTGGAGCCAACAGCACAGCCGCCTCTCCACCGAGTATCTCACTACCCTCAGTGCCAAAGATGGAGATCTCGGGAGACAGCAGACCCTACACTAACAGACACAGGGTGATTAGGGTGTGCCCAGGCACACCCGGCACACCCCGTGCGCACGCCTATGCTTATCAATCCTGTTAGGGAGAGAGTCTGCTAATTTTTAGGGAAAGTGTGTTCTACAAACTACAATCGATATTGCTGTGTGGGGTGGGGTTTGCAGTCACCCGATCTACGATCTTATCAATCCTGTTAGGGATAGAGTCTGCTGATTTTTAGGGAAAGTGTGTTCTACAAACTACAATCGATATTGCTGTGTGGTGTGGGATAGGAGATAGGCAGGTGTCAGTGGTCCACATCCATTTTGCTGTGTGTGGGCTGCAGTGAACACAATCTTTTTGGGGTGCAGTGAACGCAATCTTTTTGGGGTACAGTGAACACAATCTTTTTGGGGTGCAGTGAACACAATATTTTTGGGGTGCAGTGAACACAATCTTTTTGGGGTACAGTGAACACAATCTTTTTGGGGTACAGTGAACACAATCTTTTTGGGGTGCAGTGAACACAATCTTTTTTGCCCACTGAGGAGGAGGGAGAAAAGTATTTTTCTATCAGGCACTGTGTGCAGCCTTTTTCCTTCAGCTGTGCTGTGCTGTGCTGAGTGACTGATCATACACTGCTGTGTTCAGTTCACATGTGCTAATATTGAGTGGTTTCAAAAATCATACACTTTTTTTCTATTCCACTATTCAATATACAGCCTTGGGTTAAAAAAAATTAAGTTGTGGCCTGCAGCAGAGCTGAATGATATTTGGGGTTTTTGGGGTTCATCTCATACTTCTGAAGATTTGAGGGTGCTGCCTGTTCCATACTCCCCCTACTCCTCATCCAGCCTTTTAGGGGTACAAACAATAGTAATTGGGGCCTAGTGTGGTTGTGTACGTGTGATATACATACACTTTTTTTGATCATATTTTCTATTCCGCTATTTAATCAAAAACCTTTGGGGATCAGTTAAATTGGGGGATAGTCTGTGTTGGTACGTGTGAGATCCACCTTTCCAAGTTTTTGGGGTTCATCTCATACTTCTGAAGATTTGAGGGTGCTGCCTGTTCCATACTCCCCCTACTCCTCATCCAGCCTTTTAGGGGTACAAACAATAGTAATTGGGGCCTAGTGTGGTTGTGTACGTGTGATATACATACACTTTTTTTGATCATATTTTCTATTCCGCTATTTAATCAAAAGCCTTTGGGGATCAGTTAAATTGGGGGATAGTCAGTGTTGGTACGTGTGAGATCCACCTTTCCAAGTTTTTGGGGTTCATCTCATACTTCTGAAGATTTGAGGGTGCTGCCTGTTCCATACTCCTCCTACTCCTCATCCTGCCTTTAGGGGTACAAACATTAGTAATTGGGGCCTAGTGTGCTTCTGTACGTGTGAGATACATACACTTTTTTTGATCATATTTCCTATTCCGCTATTCAATAAAAACCTTTGGGGATCAATTAAATTGCAGGATAGTCTGTGTTGGTATGTGTGAGATCCACCTTTGCAAGTTTTTGGGGTTCATCTCATACTTCTGAAGATTTGAGGGTGCTGCCTGTTCCATACTCCTCCTACTTCTCATCCTGCCTTTAAGGGTACAAACAATAGTAATTGGGGCCTAGTGTGCTTCTGTACGTGTGAGATACATACACTTTTTTTGATCATATTTCCTATTCCGCTATTCAATAAAAACCTTTGGGGATCAATTAAATTGCGGGATAGTCTGTATTGGTCCTTGTGAGATCCACCTTTGCAAGTTTTTGGGGTTCATCTCATACTTCTGAAGATTTGAGGGTGCTGCCTGTTCCATACTCCTCCTACTCCTCATCCTGCCTTTAGGGGTACAAACAATAGTAATTGGGGCCTAGTGTGCTTCTGTACGTGTGAGATACATACACTTTTTTTGATCATATTTCCTATTCCGCTATTCAATAAAAACCTTTGGGGATCAATTAAATTGCGGGATAGTCTGTGTTGGTAGGTGTGAGATCCACCTTTCCAAGTTTTTGGGGTTCATCTCATACTTCTGAAGATTTGAGGGTGCTGCCTGTTCCATACTCCCCCTACTCCTCATCCAGCCTTTTAGGGGTACAAACAATAGTAATTGGGGCCTAGTGTGGTTGTGTACGTGTGATATACATACACTTTTTTTGATCATATTTTCTATTCCGCTATTTAATCAAAAACCTTTGGGGATCAGTTAAATTGGGGGATAGTCTGTGTTGGTACGTGTGAGATCCACCTTTCCAAGTTTTTGGGGTTCATCTCATACTTCTGAAGATTTGAGGGTGCTGCCTGTTCCATACTCCCCCTACTCCTCATCCAGCCTTTTAGGGGTACAAACAATAGTAATTGGGGCCTAGTGTGGTTGTGTACGTGTGATATACATACACTTTTTTTGATCATATTTTCTATTCCGCTATTTAATCAAAAGCCTTTGGGGATCAGTTAAATTGGGGGATAGTCAGTGTTGGTACGTGTGAGATCCACCTTTCCAAGTTTTTGGGGTTCATCTCATACTTCTGAAGATTTGAGGGTGCTGCCTGTTCCATACTCCTCCTACTCCTCATCCTGCCTTTAGGGGTACAAACATTAGTAATTGGGGCCTAGTGTGCTTCTGTACGTGTGAGATACATACACTTTTTTTGATCATATTTCCTATTCCGCTATTCAATAAAAACCTTTGGGGATCAATTAAATTGCAGGATAGTCTGTGTTGGTATGTGTGAGATCCACCTTTGCAAGTTTTTGGGGTTCATCTCATACTTCTGAAGATTTGAGGGTGCTGCCTGTTCCATACTCCTCCTACTTCTCATCCTGCCTTTAGGGGTACAAACAATAGTAATTGGGGCCTAGTGTGCTTCTGTACGTGTGAGATACATACACTTTTTTTGATCATATTTCCTATTCCGCTATTCAATAAAAACCTTTGGGGATCAATTAAATTGCGGGATAGTCTGTATTGGTCCTTGTGAGATCCACCTTTGCAAGTTTTTGGGGTTCATCTCATACTTCTGAAGATTTGAGGGTGCTGCCTGTTCCATACTCCTCCTACTCCTCATCCTGCCTTTAGGGGTACAAACAATAGTAATTGGGGCCTAGTGTGCTTCTGTACGTGTGAGATACATACACTTTTTTTGATCATATTTCCTATTCCGCTATTCAATAAAAACCTTTGGGGATCAATTAAATTGCGGGATAGTCTGTGTTGGTACGTGTGAGATCCACCTTTGCAAGTTTTTGGGGTTCATCTCATACTTCTGAAGATTTGAGGGTGCTGCCTGTTCCATACTCCCCCCCTACTCCTCATCCAGCCTTTTAGGGGTACAAACAATAGTAATTGGGGCCTAGTGTGGTTGTGTACGTGTGATATACATACACTTTTTTTGATCATATTTTCTATTCCGCTATTTAATCAAAAACCTTTGGGGATCAGTTAAATTGGGGGATAGTCTGTGTTGGTACGTGTGAGATCATCCTTTCCAAGTTTTTGGGGTTCATCTCATACTTCTGAAGATTTGAGGGTGCTGCCTGTTCCATACTCCTCCTACTCCTCATCCTGCCTTTAGGGGTACAAACAATAGTAATTGGGGCCTAGTGTGCTTCTGTACGTGTGAGATACATACACTTTTTTTGATCATATTTCCTATTCCGCTATTCAATAAAAACCTTTGGGGATCAATTAAATTGCGGGATAGTCTGTGTTGGTATGTGTGAGATCCACCTTTGCAAGTTTTTGGGGTTCATCTCATACTTCTGAAGATTTGAGGGTGCTGCCTGTTCCATACTCCTCCTACTTCTCATCCTGCCTTTAGGGGTACAAACAATAGTAATTGGGGCCTAGAGTGCTTCTGTACGTGTGAGATACATACACTTTTTTTGATCATATTTCCTATTCCGCTATTCAATAAAAACCTTTGGGGATCAATTAAATTGCGGGATAGTCTGTATTGGTCCTTGTGAGATCCACCTTTGCAAGTTTTTGGGGTTCATCTCATACTTCTGAAGATTTGAGGGTGCTGCCTGTTCCATACTCCTCCTACTTCTCATCCAGCCTTTTAGGGGTACAAACAATAGTAATTGGGGCCTAGTGTGGTTGTGTACGTGTGATATACATACACTTTTTTTTTTGATCATATTTTCTATTCCGCTATTTAATCAAAACCTTTGGGTATAAACAATTAAATTGCGTGATAGTCTGTGTTGGTACGTGTGAGATCCACCTTTCCAATTTTTGGGGCGCATCTCATACTGCCGAGGATTTGAGGGTGCTTCAGTCTGCCTCCTGCCTGTTCCGAACTCCTCCTACTCCTCATCCTGCCTTTAGGGTAGAAAAAATTGTAATCGGGGCCTAGTTTGTGTTTGTACGTGTGAGATACCATGTTTTGTAAAATTTGTCCTATTCCGCTATTCAATATACACCCTCTTTGAGTGTAAAAAATTAAATTGCGGAATAGTCTGTATCGGTACATGTGAGATACACCTTTTTAAATTTTTTCGGCGCATCTCCTTCTACCGCCGAGGATTGCAGGGCGCTTCAGTTTGCCTCCTGTTCCCAACTCCTCCTACTCCTCTTCCTCATCCTGCCTTTAGGGTACAAAAAATTGTAATCGGCGGGGCCTAGTCTGTGTTTGTACGTGTGAGATACACCGTATTATAAAATTTTTCCTATTCCGCTATTCAATATATACCCTTTTGGAGTGTAAAAAATTAAATTACGGCATAGTCTGTATCGGTACGTGTGAGATACACCTTTTAAATTGGTTTGGTGCATCTCCTTCCCCCGCCAAGGATTGCAGGGCGCTTCAGTTTGCCTCCTGTTCCCAACTCCTCCTACTCCTCTTCCTCATCCTGCCTTTAGGGTACAAAAAATTGTAATCGGCGGGGCCTAGTCTGTGTTTGTACGTGTGAGATACACCGTATTATAAAATTTTTCCTATTCCGCTATTCAATATACACCCTTTTGGAGTATAAAAAATTAAATTACGGCATAGTCTGTATCGGTACGTGTGAGATACACCTTTTAAATTAGTTTGGCGCATCTCCTTCCCCCGCCAAGGATTGCAGGGCACTTCAGTTTGCCTCCTGTTCCCAACTCCTCCTACTCCTCTTCCCCCTCCTCCCTTTAGGGTACAAAAAAATGTAATCGGGCCTAGTCTGTGTTTGTACGTGTGAGATACACAGTTTTTTATCCTATTCCGCTATTCAATATACACCCTTTTGGTGTAAAAAACATTAAATTGCGGCATAGTTTGCATATTTGACTGGGTCGTGGTGCTGCTGGTAGAGCTCCTGTTGCAAGGAGAGGACGTGGTCGATCTGTGCCAGCTACACGCACAAGTGAAACACCTTCCTCAAGTGTGAGTAGGGAACAGAACCTGCATCAGTATTTGGTAGGGCATCATAATCCTCTAGAAGTGATGAGGCCAGAACACAGAGAGGCGATAGTAGATTGGTTTGCTGCTGACAGTGCCTCCAGTTCCTTCACATTGTCTCCCACCCAGTCTACTGCAGTAAGGTCAGAGTTGGCACCTGCAGCCGATGTCCAACCGTCTTTCACCTCACCCCCTTGCAAATCAGGCAAGCAGTCTGAGCCCCAAGCCATACAGCAGTCTCTTCTTCTTTTTGATGACTCTGTCAGCAGGGTTTCCCAGGGCCATCCACCTAGCCCTGCCCCAGAAGTGGAAGAGATTGAGTGCAGCGATGCCCAACCACTTATTTCTCAAGATGAGTACATGCAAGGACCATCGCAGCACGTCTCCGATGATGACGAAACGCAGGTGCCAACTGCTGCGGCGTTCAGCATTGTGGAGACCGACAAGGAGGGCAGGGGTGAAGACTGGGTGGAAGATGATGTGGAGGACGATGAGGTCCTCGACCCCACATGGAATGAACGTCATGCAGGTGATCTGAGTAGTTTGGAGGAAGAGGCGGTGGTCGCACAGAGCCACCAGCACAGCAGAAGAGGGAGCAGGGTGCAGAAGCGGAGCAGCCGTGCCCTAGACACTACGCCTGCTACTGCCCAACGCAGCAAGGGAACGAGCGCACCAAAGTCAGCTCAAAGGAGTTCTCTAGCGTGGAAGTTCTTTAGAAAATGTGCTGATGACAGGACACGAGTGGTTTGCACCCTGTGCAATCAGAGCCTGAAGCGAGGCATAAACCTTCTCAACCTGAGCACAACCTGCATGATCAGGCATCTAAGTGCAAAGCACGAGCTGCAGTGGAGTAGACACCTTCAAAACCAAGAAACGTCTCTGGCTCATCCTGCTTCCTCTTCTGCTGCAGTCTCGACTGCTCCAGCCACACCTGTAGTGATACCGGCACCTGCCACCCCGCAAACAGAGGATCTGTCAGCAACACCACCACCTGGGTCACCAACCATCTCCACAATGTCCCGTGAAAGCGTTCAGCTTTCCACCTCCCAAACACTTGAGAGGAAGAGGACGTACCCCCCTACCCACCCACGATCCCTGGCCCTGAATGCCAGCATTTCAAAATTATTGGCCTTTGAAATGCTGTCATTCCGTCTGGTGGAGACGCACAGTTTTAAAAACCTTATGTTGGTGGCTGTCCCACAGTACGTCGTGCCCAGCCGCCACTACTTTTCCAGGCAAGCCATCCCTTCCCTGCACAACCAAGTGGGGGGAAAAAAATCAGGTGTGCACTGCGCAACGCCATCTGTGCCAAGGTCCACCTAACTACTGATACGTGGACCAGTAAGCACGGTCAGGGGCGTTATATCTCACAACGGCACACTGGGTAAATGCAGTGGCGGATGGGCCTGAGGCGGATAGCAATTTGGCGCATGTCCTTCCACCACCGAGGATTGCAGGGCGCTTCAGTTTGCCTCCTGTTCCTAACTCCTCCTACTCCGCTTCCTCATCCTCTACCGCCTCCTCATCCGGACAGCATAACACCTTCACCACCAACTTCAGCACGGCCAGGGGTAAACGACAGCAGGCAGTTTTACAACTTGCCTGTTTGGGGGACAAACCACACACCGCGCAGGAGTTGTGGAGGAGCATGGAACAGCAGACAAATGAGTGGTTGCTGCCAGCGAGCCTCAAGCCCGGCCTGGTGGTGTGCGATAACGGGCAAAATCTCATAGCAGCTCTGGTCCTAGCCGGTTTGACGCACATCCCTTGCCTGGCGCATGTGCAGAATTTGGTGGTGCAGAGGTTCCTTAAAAACTACCCCGATATGTCAGAGCTGCTGCAGAAAGTGCGGGCCTTCTGTGCGCACTTTTGGCGTTCTCACCCTGCTGCTGCTCGCCTGTCAGCGCTGCAGCGTAACTTCGGCCTTCCCGCTCACCGCCTCATATGTGACGTGCCCACAAGGTGGAACTCCACCTTGCACATGCTGCAAAGACTGTGCGAGCAGCAGCAGGCCATAGTGGAGTTTCAGCTGCAGCACGCACGCGTGAGTCGCTCTGCGGAACAGCACCACTTCACCACCAATAACTGGGCCTCCATGCGAGACCTGTGTGCCTTGTTGCGCTGTTTTGAGTACTCCACCAACATGGCCAGTGGCGATGACGCCGTTCTCAGCTTAACTATCCCACTTCTATGCCTCCTTGAAAAAACTATTCGGGCGATGATGGAAGAGGATGTGGCACAGGATGAGGAGGAGGAGGATGAAGAGGTAACATTTCCAAGGCTTTCAGGGCAGTCATTCACAAGGGGCTCCGAGGGTGGGTTCCTGCACACACAAACGCCAGGGACACAATTGTCCAGCAGGGCCACAGTTCTGGAGGATGAGGAGGAGGAGCTGGAGGAGGAGATGGAACCATGTTCACAGCAGGGTGGCACCCAGGCCAGCTCATGGCCATCACTGGTGCGTGGCTGGGGGGATACAGAGGACAGGGACGATACACCTCCCACAGAGGACAGCCTTTCGTTGCCTCTGGGCAGCCTGGCACACATGAGCGATTACATGCTGCAGTGTCTCCACAACGACCGCCGAGTTGCCCACATTCTAACTTGTGCTGATTACTGGGTGGCCATGCTGCTGGATCCCCGTTACAAGGACAACGTACCGTCCTTAATTCACTCACTGGAGCGCGATCGCAAGATGCGCGAGTACAAGCGCACGCTGGTAGACGCGATGCTGCTGGCATTCCCACCTGACAGCGGGGCCACAGTGGAAGCACAAGGCAGAGGAGGAGGAGGAGGAAGAGGTCGCCAACGAAACCAGGGCACCGCCAGCACCTCAGAAGGCAGGGTTAGCATGGCCGAAATGTGGAAAAGCTTTGTCAGCACGCCACAACAAACAGCAGCACCAGCAGCTCAGATGGAACGTCTTAGCAGGAGGCAGCATTTTACCAACATGGTGGAGCAGTATGTGTGCACACGCCTACATGTAGTGAATGACGGGTCTGCCCCCTTCAACTTGTGGGTCTCCAAATTGGGCACATGGCCTGAGCTTGCCCTTTACGCCTTGGAGGTGCTGGCGTGCCCTGCAGCCAGTGTATTATCTGAACGGGTATTTAGCACGGCTGGGGGCGTTTATAACAGACAAGCGCAGCCGCCTGTCCAGAGACAATGTGGACAAGCTCACGTTCATTAAAATGAACCAGGCATGGATCCCACGGGACTTTTCCATACCTTGTGCAGAATAGCGATGGATACCGATCTTACCCAGCCATTGTTCCATTTTTGCTCTTTCTCACTCTTTTGGGGTGTACCCTCATTTAAAATTTGTGAAAAGAAGCAGTGTTGGCTACCTCGTCCTCCTCCTCAGGGCCAGATTAACGTAGGGGCTATTGGAGCTGCAGCTCCAGGCCCCTACCTTTTTATATAGGCCCCGGGTTGGCCATATTCACTGTTACCGCTCTTCTGTCACTTGTAAACACAGAAGACTGGCTTCTATGCTCGCTTCCCCAGGCAGCTCCCTCAGAACCTCCCCACACAGCACGAAGGCCGGACAAGGAGGGACAGTTGCCGATGCATGGATGTGTTTATGGGCTTCAGAGACAGCATCCCATGTTGAATTAGGCATGCATGGCTGCACCCTTCCTCCTCTGGGTGCATGCCAAGGCACAGCCCTTAAGGCCCTTCAAAATCCTCAGCACCAAGCCCATGATGCTCTTAATCTGGCCCTGGTCCTCCTCCACCGCCGCTTCCACCTACACCGCCCATAGGTGTGCGCAGCCTATTGCATTAGGGTGTGCACCCCAAAGTTTAAATACACATGCATGTGTTTGCTTACATGTACATGGCCCCGATACATTACTCTCCCTGCTGGCAAAGTGAAATAGAGCAGAGCAGGTCCGAGGGAGATCTTTCCCATCTCCTCACTGGCAAACAGAGCGATAATGCTAATGTGCCCTAGGTGATTAGGGTGTGCCCAGGTACACCCTGTGCGCACGCCTATGACACCGCCACATCCACCACCACCTCAACCTCCCTCCTACTCCATATGGGCCTCGTCCTTCAGAGATGAAGAACATTGTTTTATTTTTCAGTTTTTATTTTTGTTGTTTTAAGTTATTTCCCTATCCACATTTGTTTGCAGAGAACTTGCCATGCTCTTAAATATGTTTTGCTGCCATTTGCAGCACTCTAGCCCTTTCCTTTGGTGTTTTAGAGCCATTTTAGTGCCTGAAAGTTCGGGTCCCCATTGACTTCAATGGGGTTCGGTGTCCGGGAAAAGTTCGGCAAAAGTCCGGGACACGAACCCGGACTTTTTTTTAAAGTTCGGCCGAGCCCGCCGAACACGGACATCCAGGTGTCCGCTCAACTCTACCAGTGACATAATTCCCCTATTTTTTTTTTTTTCTGGTGCCATAGGGCAGAAAGGGAGGGAAAGTCTCCCAATAAGGATACAGGTAACAAAATAAGTCGGAGAAAAAGAGAGATTCTTACCTTTTCCCACTCTATCCAAAACTTAAAGTTAAAATAATTGTAAAGTCACAGTTTTTTTTTACTTTAAACATAACAAACATGTCATACTTACCTGCTCTGTGCAGTCATTTTGTACAGAGCAGCCCAGATCCTCTTCTTCTTGGATCCCTCTTCGGTGGTCCTTGCCCCTCCCTTCTGTTGAATGCAGTTTTCTATGGGGGCACCTGAGCCACAGCTCCCTGTGTCCATTCAAACACAGAGCTGTGGCCCATTCCAGTCTGCCCCCTCTCTCTCCTCATTGGCTCACTTACTTTGATTGACAGCAGTGGGAGCCAATTGCGCCATGCTGCCATGTCAGCCAGTGAGGAGGGAGAGTCCTGGGCTGCAGAGACTGTCCCGCAACATCGCTGGATCGAGATGGGCTTAGGTAATTATAAGGGGGGCTAGGGGGGCTGTTGTACACTGAAGGTTTTATTATCCTAATGCATAGAATGCATTAAGATACAAAAACTTCTGACTTTACAACCACTTTAACTAAGGATCTTTGAACTGCTCTTCAGGAGATTGCAATAGACCTAAATTTGATGCAAGGGTAAATAATGATCTCCTTGCCATCTGTAAAAGAATTTGTGTCATTTAGCAATTTCTATTAAAATATTTATGTGGTTATATATTGAAGACAATTTTATGTTTTTTTTTAAGTGTTAAAATATATTTTAAATGGAATTCTTTTACTTTTATAAATGTACAAATAAAAAAAATAATATTTTTTCTAAAATTTCTCTTTTAGACATAAACATTTACTATGGGGTGAGTCCATGACATATCCAATAGTAGCTTCTTCTCTTATTGAACAAATCCTGGTATGAACAGAGCAGGCCAGAGAGGTAAAGAGTAAAAGCTCTAACTCATTCACATGTACTTATAATTTCAGCTTCACCTATTCAGCTTTGTAAATTACACCCTTTTATCTCAGCAAAGCAGTTAAGGTTACCCTGTTGAACAATTTAAACCAGCCTAGGTATCTACCTTCTGGAAAGTGGAATATTTCCGTGACTAAAAATGTAGGGGCATTCTTTTAAAACATTTTTAGTACTAAACATAAATAGTAGATATGTGCATTTTAAACACATAATACAGTATGCTAACGTTCTAAAACTGCTGCAGGCTGCCACATATTCATTGTGATGTTACTAAGTAGAACATGGAGAAATCTGTGTGAACATCAGCAGATGACATCAAAAGCTTTGCAAAAGGTGTAGCACCATTGGATTCCCTGGAAAAAAAAAGTATACACAATTAGCAAAAGTGTGTGTTCTCCAAAATAAAGATTTCCACAGTCAGTTTGCTTTGCATGATGAGTTAGCTGTGTCATGTGAAAGCAAGGCCACTTTTAGTTGTATGGTCCATTTTTCCTTAAAACATTTCCTCTATGTCTGTGTACATAGTAGGTCTGCTTTGACCTCACAGCTCTGCAGTCTTTTTATTTTATAGTTTTCTCATGTGATGTAAATCATTAGCAATTTATAGTGAATGACATTGTGGCAAAAATTCCTGTAAATTGGAAAGCACCTGGACCACCCATTCTCAGGCAATTGTAAAGTAAGAATGACATTCTTTTGTATTTCTTCTCTTACAGCTTGTAGCTGTTTAGGATTTATTGATTCTGTAGACTTCATTGTGTAAACCCTTTCTCAACAAAAAATCATTTTTGGTTTCTGGGTCTTTGTGCTCACATCATTCTGTTCTTTAAGTTGTGGCAGTGTACTTGTTTTACTTATCAGATTAGATGTAGTATTCCCATTTGTAAAACAAACATAGCAGGTTCGTTTAGTAGCCTATCACCATTACCACCATGTCCTTCAGAAATCAATAAAGTGTGGACTATTACAATTTAATTATATTAGTGAGCCCAGTTTCCAAGGCACTAAGCAGTGAAATAAGTGTGGCTGTTCATTATGTACAGTTCCTCTAACAGTTATATCTTTGAACCACATATCATCTTTCTGCCTGCACCTTGTGTTATATAGTTGGTAAGGTTGAAAAAAGACACAAGTCCATCCAGTCCAACCTGTGTGGATAGCATACTCAAGATTTAGCTGAACCAGTGTTTTGTAAAGTGATAGAAGTTTAGTTTTAAGTAAATACCTTTTTTTAATGCATGCTAATAGTATACATGCCTTACTTAGTGCAGCTTGGCATTGCATGATGTTGCTGAGTCTGTCATCTACTAGGACCCCCAGATCCTTTGCCATTCTCAATTCTCTTAGAGGTTCTCCATCTAGTGTATAACTTGCATGTGCATTTTTAGCCCCCAAGTGTCATGTAGTTGCCCACCGCTCTGTTTTATCATGGTTTTCCCCTAAAGTTGCTATACCCTGTTGTGAGGGTACTACCCTGCTTAGCTTTGTATCATCAGCAAAAACTGAGTCTGAACCATTTATACCAACCAAGGACAGAGCCTTGCGATACCCCACTAACAACTCCCTTTAGACACACTCCTGTAACCAGTTTTCTATCTAGGTAAATACACTATCACTAATTCCAACAGACCTCAATTTGTAAATGAAGCATTTACTGTATCAAATGCTTTGGCAAAATCTAGACACACTACATCCACAAGCCTTTCTCTATCCAGATTACAGCTCACTTCCTTGTAAATAATAACAGGTTAGTCTGGTAACAATGGCCCTTCATTAAATCCACGCTGTTAACTACTAATGATACTCTTTTCATCAGAAAATTCTTAAATATAGTCCCTTATCATTCCCTATTTTAGTTTACTAGTTTAGAAACTATTGATGTTAGGCTAATTGGCATATAGTTTCCAGGTATATATTGGTACCACGTTAGCTTTACACCAGCAGGCTGGTACCACTCTGGTCAAGTGTCCTTTAAGATTAAGAATAACAGTCTAGCAATGACTTGGCTAAGTCCTTTGAGAACTCTTGGGTGTAAGGTCCTAGTGATTTGTCCACATTAAGTTTTTCAAGTCTTTTTATAACACTGGCTTCTGTTAACCACTAGGGTACAATACATGCTGTGTTGCTAACAATACCATCTTTTCTATTATACCCCTCCTTTTCCATAGTGAAAGTATAATATATTTAACATATTTGCCTTCTTCTTGTCACTTGTAACCAATGCCACCTGATTATCCTTTATGGGGCCAATATGTTCCTACTTTGCCTTTTTACTATTACTATAGTTAAAACATTTTTTGGGATTATTTTTACTCTCCTCCACTATGTGTCTCTTGTGGTTGGAATGTAGACAATGTCCCCTTATATGTTTTATATTTTTCTCCAGTAGTTATATTTTTTGTATTATATTTTTTTCTCTTTAATGTGCCTTTTTACATTCAAACTTAGCCAGCCAGGTTTAACCTTAGTTCTTTGATATTCGTTGCCCATTGGAATACACTGGCTATTGTAATTCATTAATATGTTCTTAAAGCATTCCCACCTGGTGTTTGCTTCAAGAAGGCAGTTAATACATGGTCTATATCCATTGATTATTGTTTTAATAATCCTTCCTAGTGAACTTTTCAAAATGTTTTTTTGCTTTACAGTTGTGGCATTTTGCTCCATAATTTGGGGACTCTACAATTTGTTGCTTTTTTGGAGATACTAGTTTTTTTTTTTTTTAGGTGTTTAAAACTTTGGTTTCAAGGATGCAATGGTGACAAGGACACATTGTTTGCTAAATTATGCAGATGCACACAAGTAAGGAGGAGATTTGGGTTGGTCCTGGGTTTGAGACAATCCTAGCCCTTTCACTGTTAAAGTACCTGCTAAGCTATTGCAGCCATTTGCTCACCCAAATTCCCAGCCCCTGTAATGCAAACAGATATTTGACCATACTTGGTCAATGTCATCCCCCTAGATACCTAATGCAGGGTTTACATTACCACAATTCAATCATGACCATATTTGGTTAATGATGTCACCCTAGATCCCTGGCACTATGTTTAAATTACTACAGGACTGTGGCTCTGTCGTTTAGTGACAGAAGTTAATGGGTACACATCGGCGGGCATTGGATCATCATGATTCATGAGAACTTACATTGCTGGATGCCATGATTAATGATTGATTTACAGTACATAGGTTAACAGTGTAATTGATGATGTCTTTGTGTTTTAGGACTTTGTAACAGCATTGGTGTGCTTATTTACATTTAACTTTTTGTGGGAATGCATACAAATTACTTATTATTATAGAGAGACTTCTAGATCCACTATAAATCCCCTAATACCCACATCCTTCTTGGGGCATTGGATGTTGGGAAGAGGCTCTTGTCACTCAACATTGGGACAAGGTAACTTGCAAGTGGAGGAGACTTTTCTGTCCCCCGTTGCATGGTACCCCAAATTGTTTAAAGAAATGTCCTAGTCTAATATAGGAAGGGAAACCACATACTCACTGCTCTGCCTTTCCTGGTCACTGCATGCCTTGAAAAGAGTCTTGGTGAAATTCCAGGAAGAGACTCGTGGCATTTTCCCCATTTTTTGAATGTGTACTATTACATAAAGACAAAAAACTAATTCCGCTAGTTCTAACGGCAGTCCATCACATCCGCATCCAATATTCGTAAATAATAATCAGAAATGAGGAAGGCTAATTAGTCATTCCCATAAATTGCAGACTTTTAAGGGTAAGCAAGCAATCACATTCTATGTAAAATCATTGAATATTTTTATCTTTAAAAGTCAGTTAAAAGCTAGTAGATACACTACAATATAACATTACACATTGCCAGGAAAGTAGACCAACACGTTTTACAGAAATGTGACAAGCAGATCCATATGATGGAGGTCTGACATGTTTCCCAGAACATAGGATTGTTTTCAATCTGCTTCTTCAGGGACCCTCAACCCTACTTTTGATTGTCACATTACAATTTTACTAAATAGAATAAGAAAAAGGCGTGAATGACCATCCATATGCCAATACATATGATGAAATGTCTGGTAAGTCCCCCAACAACAATTAGATGGGGGTAGGTCTGGTGAATACCGGAAGCCTATATCCAAATGGCAACATCAGATAATGATAGGCATATGCAACGCAGTCATGCTCCAGAATGGCCGTGACAGGAGAGCCCCCCCTCTGCTCACTGAGAGGCTGAGCCAGATGCCAGTCTAAGCATGCGGGCAAATCCCAACCAAATGACTGTGATCTTACCTGAGCTTGGACCAACCCTGTGACATCAGTCGACAGCAGGGTTCAGCCTGCTGTCTGCTGAAAACGGGTCACAGGAGTGCAAAACAAACTGCACTCCTGTGATCAACAGGAGAATTACAGCCAAACAAGATTTGGCTGCACTTCTCCTTTAATTGTCTTTTACCTGCCACAACTTAGTCTGCAGTTTTCCTGCCTGTGTAATTCTTACCTCCTTGCTGCATTGTTTCTCCTCTGATTCCTTTCACATGTGTTATTCCTTTCACATGTGTTATTTGGCTTCTGTGCTCACCTATGGGCATTGCCTGCTATTCTATGGGTTTAAATTCCCTTTCCATCACTTCTAGGCCTGCCTCCCAGTTTTATTTCCTATATAACATGTGTTCGGTGCAGCCCTTGTTGTCTGAGTAACTTCTTTTCTTCTCTGTGAGCTCCTGTGTGCATAGTGTTACATGTATTCAGTGTCTGACTTCCTGTGTACTGACCCCAGCTTTGTCTCCTGCCTAGCTTGACAATGACTTGTTTCCTGGATTCTCTTCTATCTCTGCTATCTTTACTCTACATACAGTTTGTAAGTGGTCTCCAATTCACCAGCTGGGTGTACCGAACCCAGCTTTGTCTTCCGCCTGGCTTGACAATGGCTTGTTTCCTGGATCCTCTTTTGTCTCTGCCATCTGTACTCTACACACAGTATGTGAGCGGTCTCCAATTCATACTGGACATACCTGGGGGCCGTGACTTGGTTCCAGCTTGCCGCAAGTCCAACCCCACCATCAGGTGTCCTGGCAAAGAAGCAGGCTGAGGCATAGATGCTGTACCCTGGAAAACCCCAGATTGATATTTTACAAGGACTCACTACCACAGAAACCTGACACTACTAATGAGAAACAGCTGTTCTCAAATATACCTTTTGGTCTCTCCCAATTTTCACTTTCAGTTTATTATAAACCGTATGGGATTCAAATATTGAAATGGTCATATCTACAAGAGCCCCAATAACAATCTGTTAAGCGTTATTTATTTATGTTTTTAAAAGGTATTATCTGGCCAGATTTACTTGCTAAATTTATACAATTTACATACAATATGTACCATTTCATGTTGATACCATCTTCTAAGATTATGTATTGTGTTTCAGGTCTGAACACTGTGTACGCACAATGTGGTACTTCACATTCCTTTTTTTTTCTCAGAATATTTAACTACTTTAAGACCGGAAGATTTTACTGCTTAATGACCAGGCCCTGTTTTGAGATTTGGCACTGCGTTACTTTAACGGACAATTGCGCGGTCGTGCGACGATGTACCCAAACATAATCATTTTTTTCCCCAAAATAGAGCTTTATTTTGGTGGTATTTGATCACCTGTGCGATTTTTATTTTTGGTGCTATAAACAAAAAAATAGCGACAATTTTGAAAAAAAAAAAAAAAAACAATATTTTTCCCATTCTGCTATATAACATTCCCCAAAAAAATAAAAAAATCAAATTTTTTTAACATTTTAGGCCAGTTTTTTTCTGCTACATATTTTTGGTAAAAAAAATTGCAATAAGCATATTTTGATTGGTTTGCGCAAATGTTATTGCGTTTACTAACTACGGGAAAGATTTATGTCATTTTTATTGTTTTTTTTTCTATTAGTAATGGCGGCGATCTGTGATTTTTTGCGGGACTGCGACATTGTGGCGGACAGATTGGACCCCTAACTGACATTTTTGAGACTTTTGGGGGTACCAGTGACATTACTACAGTAATCAGTGCTAAAAATATGCACTGTTACTGTAATAATGCCAATGGAAGGGGTTAATGCTATTGGTGATCAAGGAGTTTTATGTAAGCCTGGGGGAGTAATTCTAACTGTGGGGGGGTTGGGCTTTTGAAATGATCATTGAGACATGCGATCCTATATAGCAGGATCGCATGGTCTCTGTGATCATTGCAGGGAGAACAATGGACGGCTGTGTTTACATCAGCCGTCCGTCCTTCTCTGTCAGCGGGGAGAGATCTCCGGTGTCAGGTGGCAATCAGAGCCGCCTGACACCCGCACTGGCTTCCCCGCTGACAATCGGGGGTGGGAACACGCAGTGCATCGATGGGAAGTGATTAAAGATGACAGATAAGCATACTCTATAGCCAGGGCAAGATACCATAAAACTTTGGCATAAATCTACATTTTTTTACTAAAGCTCAAAATGAGAACAAGACCATACCCTACAGTGAACCATACCTACTTGTTATATGTAAAGAGAGAGTCAATCACAATCCTCCATGCAGTGCTTCACTTCAATATTCCAAAGATGTATACAAACTGTTGATGTAATTAAATACTGACATATTACAACAATAAAACATTCTCCACACACAATGCTCCCAATCAAATATCAAAGCAACATTATTTATGTAAATAAATAATGTTCTATGAAATCAGTCTACCCAGTGTCCAAACAAATATTCACGTGAATATAATCCCTATGGCCCTGTTCACATTGGCGAAATTTGACATGCGATTTGACAAATCAAATCATATGACAAATCACAGCCTATTGCCGGCAATGGCACCGTCCCAATCGGTTTTCCAAAAGTACAGTAGTTCCTGCACTACTTCTGGTGACTTTGGGGCGGCCTCAATAGACATCTATGCATGAACAGATGTCTTTCAAGTCGCCCCCCAAAGTGCCGAAGTCAGACTGAAATGCGGCTTTGAAATCGTACACATTCAGATGAAGTCACAAGATTTCAAAGCTGCATTCAATGTGAACGAGGGTTAAAATAGTCCTCTTCTTATTAGACAAAAAACAGCGATCACTCCACCACCTGTTGAACACACGCAACTTTTGTTGCCAATCTCTCTCAAAAAAGGCAAAATCATTTTGAAAAAACCTGGCCACAGGTACATTTAAGGCATTTATTCAGGTGGTGTGATTGGGTTGATCCTCCTTATGGTTTCTCAGAAAGCATTTTCATTTATTAGAAACAGTTTCACTGCACTGAACAAATTCATCTATGACATACCTGAGCATCCATCTGACCTCTCCTTCCGCTATGCTCTTTTGCACTAATTTCACAATACTGTGTCAGAATCTTCAGGATACATCTAAAACACTCATTATGGTGTTTAAAGCGGTAGTATACTCGTTTTTGCTACTTTGAGCCATATACATTATTTGTGTCCATATTGCATCACTAACCTTTTCTGCTGGCTGTCAGTTCAGCTGTTCTCTTTCTTTTTACTTTGTTTTGGTCAATGATGTCACCCGCGCATGCTCCGTTTACCCTGATTTTCCGGCAAGCTAATTATGCTGCCGGAATATTGCAGGGTCTATGGCGGGGCTGCATTATTTCCTCTGCTTGACGTCAGCCCCGTGCTCCCGCGAGACTCCGACCTTCCCCATGAAAAAAAATTCTCCACTACCCCATGTGACTTGCTACATCACAGGGGGGTGCTAGTGGAGTAGTAAGGGCGATATCGGATAGCCTCCTATTGGCTGTCCAAATGGTTATGAAACCAAAACGAGGCTTGGTTTCATCGTCTACTGCGCATGCGCGCGATTTCCGAACAGTAGACATACTGTGGGCGGAAATACCGCACTGATAAGAAGACAAAATCCACAACAAGGATGGCGGCGCCGAACTTCACAAAATACCCACTGGAACGAACGAAAATAAAAATGTAAGGAAAACTTATAATTGATTGCTTACATGCTATTTAATTCAACATTACATGTTACTGGCGTTGTTTGGATTTTGGAGATATGCAAGTACTGAGTATACTACCGCTTTAATAGCCCTGTCCAGGACGTTTCTTCTGCCCCATATATTGTATTTCTTTGTTAGGATTCTCCCTTTATAATCCTACAGCCCGACCTCTCCAAACTCCAAAGTCTTCTCAACAAGTTCATCTGGGCCACATGTAAACCTCGCATAAAATCTGTCTTATTCAGTATTCCAAGAGCATATGCTGGACTCAGATCTTCCCAATCTCAAATCATACTACAACGCAACAATCTTAGACCAAGTAAAATGGTGGTCCTGGCCTCCTACACAACCTTGGCTCCAAATTAGAGCTTGGCACTTACTCAGCGCCCCTCATCAATTTTAGCAGCAACATGGCTGGGATATCATCTTTCTCCCTCCTTTCATCCCACTATCAATGCAATGATATCAACATGGAAAGCTACAGTATACATCAAGTATCAAAGAGAATCCACGTTCACTCATTACTCCAATTTCCCCTCTCATTGCTACAACTCCTATTTCCGAACCTCCCCTTACAACATTGAATATCTGTCTGTATCCAAAAATTGGGTGATCTATATGACCAACATCAGCTTCAATCCTTTCAACCAATCTCAGCTCACTATAGCATCCCCAATAAAGACTTTTTCATCTATCTAAAAATTTGTCACATCCTCTCAACCTCACCGACTACATCTAACACTCTAACCAAGGACATATTGGCCTTTTTCAACTCAACCTTCGACAAGATTTGTGGTATATCGTATAGCTATGACATACTCTCGAGACCTAAATTAAAGAAAGTCCCCAGTTATGATGCAATGGGAATCCACCCTGCAAACACAAATTTCCCCCTCCCTCTGGTATCGAGCATTCCGTACTTCATCCACATTCTCCAGGAACATTATCCATTGGGAAACTCTAATAAAAAATTGCTATTGCTGATATTACACCTCCGTAGAGTTGGCCTGCATATTCCCAAATCAATCAAGTGCTGGAGGAATTGTTCTATTTACAGACATATTTTTCTCATATGGTGGGAATGCCCCCCTCCCCCCATTGTTCTATTCTGAAGAAGCATCTCCAAGCTCATTCAGGATCTTACTAATGTCTGTAATACGCTAGCCCCACAGATGATTCTTTTCAGACTAGATATCTCGATCTGGCCCTCTAAATTTCACCCCGTCATCACACATACACTATAATGTCAAAGGTATTGGGACACTTACCTTTACATGCACATTAATTTTAATGGCAACCCAGTCTTAGTCCGTAGGTTTTTATATTAGGTTGGGCAGGCACTGGTGTTTGACGAGAAGGCCTGGCTCGCAGTCTCTGCTTTAATCCACCCCAAAGGTGTTCCATCAAGTTGAGGTCAGGACTCTGAGCAGGGCAGTTATATTCCTCCCCCCCAACTCACTCATCCACGTTATTAAGGACCTTGCTTTTGTGCACTGGTCCGCAGTCATGTTGGAACGGAAAGGGGCCATTCCCAAACTGTTCCCACAAGGTTGGGAGCAGGAAATTGTCCAAAATGTCTTGTTATGCTGACCCCTTAAGAGTTTCCTTTCCTGGAACTAAGGGGCATAGCCCAACCTCTGCAAAACAACTCTACACCATAATCCCCCCTCCACCAAATGATTTGGACCAGTGCACAAAGTAAGGCCCATAAAGACATGGATGAGCAAGTAGGGGGTGGAGGAACTTGACTGGCCTGCACAGAGTCCTGACCTCAACCCGATAGAACACCTTTGGGATGAATTAGTGCCGTGACTGTGAGCCAGGCCTTCTCGTCCTATATCAGTGCCTGATCTCACAAATGCGCTTCTGGAAAAATGGTCAAACATTCCCATAGACACACTTCTAAACATTGTGGACAGCCTTACCAGAAGATTTGAAGCTGTTATAGCTGCAAAGGGTGGTCCAACTCAATATTGAACCCTACGGACTAAGACTGGGATGATAATAAAGTTCATGTGCATGTAAAGGCAGTCATCCCAATACTTTTGACAATATAGTGTATACTTATTGTCGCTCGCCTTTCCATTGCTCGCCTTTGGAAACAAGCCTGCCCACCTACTCTATGTATGATCATTGACATACTAAATGACCATTTAGGTATATAATACCTTTTTGCTAAAACGCATTTGAAAATTGACGAGTTTCAGGACCAATGACAGTACTGGCTGCTAAACTCTAGAGCCATCACCTGTTCCTAACCCCCACTTAGATGTTATCATGCAATATATGACCTTCCTTTTGAAATACACTACCTACCGGAGTGAATGGAGCCATCTGAAAATGGTTATCTCCACAACACCGCCCTGGTGTATACCCCTTGGAACTTGTTTGCTCTCCTCCTGCTCTTTCCCTCTTTTCCACCTTTACTCCCCTTTCCCCCATCCTTTCCCCCCTTCCTGTCCCTCCTCATGGTACCCTTTTTATGCAAAATATGCTGAATTATCGTCCATACCCTCATTTGGTCGATATTTGCATTGTATTTACTTTTTGTCTTGTCTGGTATACATTTGTTTTCATGTGTGTAACAGTACTGGAGTAGGCCCTCCCTGCTCCAGATGTCTTTTCCTTCTCCGTGAAGTATTCAGCTTTTACCCATGTATCTCAATAAAGAGTACTGAAACAAGAAAAATACTGATGTGATGAAAAGAGGTATTGCCAAACAGTGTTATACTTGGAAAGGTAGGAAGGAAGTAGCACCAGTGTGCAAAAGAATGCAGATTTGAAAGTAGATTAAAAGGTATTTGTAATATTGAAAAGTACATACAAGCCAAGGTTTCCTGCTTCTCCAAGTCTACATGTGGAAACTACCTGTATCAAAAAGGCAGCAGTCCAAACCTCGAGAGGTTTCATTGCCATCATGCGAAACCGGGAATAACCTACAGAAGGAACTCCTTCCTACTTTGTCCTCACAACCACCCACTGATCTATTCAGTCCAGCGTGGTCTCCAGCACAAACAGTGTCATAAACTGCTGTCTTGGGTGACATTCTTTTTCTCACTACCACCGATCAAATTCAAAACTGCTGACTGCAAAGAACATGCGCTCACTAAACTCACCTAGATAAGCTGTCCCTAAAAAGGGCAGTCTAGTACTTTCAATATACAATTGCTCAAGAATCCAACACACGCTCTGCAATATGGCAGATCTTGTGAATACAGGACACAACAGCACAGGCAGAGGGACAGGTAATTATTAAGCAGCTTCTTTTCTAGGCAGCATGCTTTAGTGTGTTTATATGGCAGGGTAGCTTTACATGGGTCATAACTACACACTTTGTAAAAAATTATTCTTTCTACAACAAAAGGGGTTAATATAAAAATTCCCCTATACAGCACAATATACTTTTTTTTTTTTTAATGTTCTAGACATTTTCAATACAGAAAAGGATTGAAAATCCTGGCTATCCAAAAAAGAACACTTTCTGTAAGAGATAGTGGAACTCACCAAATAGGTATTTGTCAATTATATAAAAGTATAGAAAATATCTTATAAATCTACATGTTAACATGAAAAACAATACACAATATATGGATAGAATAGGACTATGCCAGTTAAAAGGGTATACTGCGCATATATTATGGTATTAGTAAAAAGGGTTGAGTTTATTGCATGTAATTATTAAAACACAGAAAGGCCATTCTTTAGGCATGGAAAATCTATACTGTAATTTTTTTTTATATGCATTTCTCATACCCTGGTGTTTTATTAATTGGAGAAGTTGTTAATACAGTAAAGACGAGCTCCAACATGTACATACAAATTAAGGTCAGAGTTTAGGTCATTTAGAGATTAAGTCACCCAAGACAGTAGCCTATACCACTGGCATTAATAGATTAATCAATATTACACAGAATTTTAATATACATCTAATTATGAAGCCCTTTTGCATGAGAGTAAAGATATTGAATATTTTGACACTGGAAATGTGTCCCTCAACAGAAAACCCATACATAGTCAATAATCTATTATGATTTTCATCTTGCAGAACTAGCCTATTATTTCCATAGGTCTGAGAAATCAATTGAACATTCCGTATATCAGTGTAATAATGACATCCCAATTAAAAAGTGCAATCAGAAAACTAAGTTCTAATCAATGATTCTTGATGGCAAAAGAAATAGATGCCAAAGGATTTTAAACCAAATAAAACATCTTTTACAGGAATGCACAGAATTGGTAATACTGTATTGCACTTTTGACTTGTATCTGTCTACAGCAGGATATAAAGGATAGACCTACTGTGGTATATACTGTATAATGACAGTGTGCACAATATACTCTACATGTTATTTGTAAGTATACTGTAAATGTAGGAGCACTCATAATACTATCCAATATCAATGATCACCTTTTTTAACCAGTCTCAAATCCTGTGAGGCTCCAATCTCACATTTGCTTAAAATCATATTTTTATTTATTCATTAGCATTCTTTAAAAAAAACTTTAAAAAAAAAGATACTCATACAAGACTCTCACTGTTCCTGAAGAAGTGAATTGCTTTCATGAAGAGCATTGAGATATGTTTGCCTCCACATCATTTTTGGACTCATGTGAACTATGTATGCTATATATATTCACTATAGCACCTGAAGTGGTGGAATAGTAGGCAATAAAGAAGTATTATTTAACGATGGATTTAAATCATTTTAATGAATAAAAAATAAAATATTAAGCAAATAACAAATGTAAGATTAGAAGTTAAGATCTATGTACCTTAAAGCCCCACAAAATACTGTTTGTCCTTGTTTGGGTACTATTATATACATAGTTTCATAGTTAGTCTAGTTAAAAAAAAGTTTAAAAAAGTTTTTAAAAAAAAGGAAAGAAAAATATAAAACCTCCATATTCACTATCCTATACCCACAGTTGATACAGGATGTCTCCAACTTACAAGCCAACCTCAATGCACAGTTTCATATGGCAACTATGTGGCAAATGAGGTTTAATGTTGATAAATGTAAAGTTATGCACTCGGGCGCTAAGAATATGCATAAACTAGGGGGAGTAGAACTGGGGGAATGCATAGTGGAGAAGGATCCGGCTTTTCTGGTAGATCATAAGCTTGATAATAGCATACAATGCCAAGCTGCAGTTTCCAAAGCAAGCAAAGTCCTTTCTTGTATTAACAGAAGCATGGACTCTAGAGAGAGGTATCATTTTGCCCATGTACAATTCATTAGTAAAATCTCATCTGGAATATGCAGTTGAGTTTTGGGCACCAGTTCTCAAAAAGGATATTGGGGAAATGGAGAAAAGGCAGTGAAGGGCAACCAAACTTATAAGAGGCATGGAGGAGCTCAGCTATGAGAAGAGATTAGAGGAACTGAATTTATTCTCTTGAGAATAGGAGATTAAGGGGAGATATGGTAAACATGTATAAATACATAAGAGGGCCATATAGTGAACTTGGTGCTGAGTTATTCACTTTAAAGCATCACAGAGGACTAGGGGGCACTCCTTATGTCTAGAAGAAAAGAGATTCCCTCTAGAGGTGGTTCTGGCCAGCTCAGTAAATTGCTTTAAAAAAGGCCTGGATTATTTCCTCTGTGTGCATAATATAAGTGGGTACTAATATTTAGAGGTAAAGTTGATCCAGGGAATATCCGATTGCCTCTCGGGGGATCAGAAATTATTTTTTTCCCCTGCTGTAGCAAATTGGATCATGCTTTGCTGGGATTTTTCGCCTTTCTCTGGATCAACTGTGGGTGTAGAATTGTGTATATGGGTTTTTAAGGTTGTGTTTTGTTTTTTGTTTTTTACTGGTTGAGCTAGATGAACTATGTTAAGGAAAGCAATAAACCCTAATAAAGTGTGATCCAATTTGTGGGGAAGACAGTTTGAGCAATCCGAAATTTCCCTGGATCAGCTATCCCTGTTGTTATTACCTATAAATGTTAGAATTTAGGAATGCATCCAGTTCATTTGTAAACCAATCAACTGAGCTGGCCAGAACTAGTTCTTGAGGGAGTCTAATCCACATTTTAACAGCTCTTTCTGTGAATAATCGTTTAGTATGTGGTAGTTAAATCCAGACATGAAGAGTGCCCCCTTGTCCTCTGTAATGATCTGAAAGTATATAACTCAACACCAAGTTCACTATATGGATCATTTATGTATTGAAAATTGAACATATTTCTCCTTAATCACATCACTTGTCAAGAAAGAATAAATTAAGTTCAGCCAGTCTTTCCACATAGCTAAGTTCCTCCACGCCTCTTATCAGTTTGGTTGCCCTTCTCTGCACTTTCTCTAGTTTGATATCGTTTTAGTAAACAGTAGGGATTGGCTGAATGACTTCCTGTTCAGTTTAAATCAGAATTTTTGAACATCGTAAAAGTTCGGAACAGAATAACGAACCCCCTTGAAGTCTATGGGACCCAAACTGGAAAAATCAAAAGTGCCCATTTTGAAGGCTTATATGCAAGCAATTGGGCGTACAATGGTTATGGGGGTCTGGTTACTGTCCTGGGGGACATGTATCAAGGAACAAAAAGTGTGTAAAAAATGTACATTTTAAATGAGCAGTGATTTACTGATGGTTAAAGTAAAAGCATAAAAATGAGAAATAACAATAAAAATGAAAAATTCCTTTCAATATAGTGCCTGTAGGATCTCCTTAGTCTGACTATAAAGTGGCACATCTGTACTGTGTATAGAAGCTGCTGCAGAAATAATTGCATTTATAATGCCAATAAATGACCTTTTCCCTGCAAGCTTGCTTTATTTTGTAAACAATGCCTTGGGGAGCCAGTCTGTATAATAAGGGCCACAATGTAAGTGCACTGGGAACAATTTTTTGGATACATTTCCTCTGCAGACTTTGGATTAAAGTAACAGGTGTGTAAAAATTGGTCTTTGGGTGTCAGAGGTGCTTTCGCATCATAACCCTATAGAGATACTCTTAAATAAATCAAGAATTGCCTTGCTGACAAAAATTGAAATAATATGCATTGTCAAACAGGTGCAGAAAATTTGGTCTTTGGGTGTCAGAGGTACCTTCACACCGTAACTCTATAGAGGTACTCTTAATGAAAGCAAGAATTGCTTTGCTTTCACAAATTTAAATGTTATGCACCTGTCAGACACTTGCAGAAAAAAATGGTCTTTGGGTGTCCATGGTGTCTTCACATCATAACCCTATAGAGGTACTCTTGATGAAACCAAGAGTTGGCCTTGCTGAAATAAACTGAAATAATGGGGGGGCGACCGAGCTCTGTGATGGACGCCTAACCTAGGAGCTCCATTAGGCCACCAGGGAAATCTGGCAACATCGGGGCCTCTATACTATCTACCCACTCGGGATCACCTCCATCAGACCCCAGACCCCCCCCCCCGCTATAACGAGGAAAAAGAAAGAGCTGCTGCCAAAGCCTAGAAAGCTCTGTGGCTTCTTCCCCTCTGTCTCCCACAGACTCCACCAAAATGGCAGCAGTGCTCATACCTCGTGGCCGAACAAACAGGCCGCAGCCTCAGCTTCTTCATGCTCAGGGCACCAAAAGGCAAGAGACACGGTCAATCCATCATCCCCAAATAGTGGATCGTCATCTGCCGCCTCAACGGCAACTACCAGATGTCCAGCCAAGTCCAGGCCACGCATGACTTTTCCATGCAGAGAGACCTGGAACCCTTCTATGAAGGTGAGTGGGCTTCAGGCATCCCAGGCTATCAGCACTCAAACTACTACTGCAGACCCCATTGACAGCTTCCCACCCTCTGGCCAACCCATATCAGACACTGTTCTAAAAGAAATGCTCATATCTCTAAGATCTTCCTTAGATAACAACATTATTGCAACGTTGGGAAATGGCCAGGCTGAAGTGCATGCTCTTGGGGAGAGAATAGATCATAAGATCATAAGGATATTGGGAGAATACTCCATGTCATTTAATACTTTGGTGGATGCCCACAGTGCTGCTAAAGATGACATCTTGTGGCTCAAAGACAAAATGGCAGATTTAGAAGATAGGTCCAGATGGAATAACCTAAAAATCAGGGGTATCCCTGAAACAGTACTTGCATCCCAGTTCCCACAATATGCCCAGGACTTATTCACTGCCTTAGCGCCATCATTGTCAATGCTAGAGCTCACCGTAAACAGGGTACACAAGGTACCAAAACCCTCTTTCCTGGCAGATGAAGTCCCTAGAGATGTGCTTCTAGGACTAGACTTCTATCGCTCTAAAGAACACCTTCTGGATGTGTACCGGAAGGCTACAAAGTGCCCAGAGCAATAAGCCTAGCTACAAATCCTTCCTGACCTGTCCAGACACACACTGCAGCATAGATGCAATCTAGCCACAATCACCAAAGCACAGCGCAACCACCAAATACAACATAAATGGAAATATCCAGCTACTCTCTTCATCACACATTATGGAACCACCACTACAGTGTCTTCCCTGGAAAAAGGCCTAAATGCCCTCCGCCAATGGAGCGTCATTGCAGAAGTCTTACACAAAAAAAGATCTCCATATATTTCTATTAAAAGAAGAAGTGAGGAGTACTACTTGCTATAAGAGGCTCCCTTGCCTTGCATCCCCGAAACTCCATCCTAGAGGACGATGGAAGATACATCATCATTACCTACGCCAGCAAAAGAGATTACACATATTTCTCCCACAGACATCATACATACTCTGTTTTAGATATGTTTCTCTCTGACAGATGGCTATTACAAAAAATGTCATCTTCTGTTATCCATGATATTACTTGGTCAGATCATTCTGCCATATCCATAACACTTTAAGAGCGAACTGCCTCCTCCTCTAATCCTATCTGGCGCTGCAATGTCAAAAAGATCCCAACACCCCAAAAGTAATCTCCCAGCATCTCCAAGATTTTTTCCATCACAACCCTGCATCTGTTGCTACATCCTCTGGAATGCCCACAAGGCATTCATTAGGGGGATACTCAACCAACAAGGAGCCCGGCTTAAACTGAGCTATAACCTCCATTTCAATACCGTCAATGCAGAAATACACAACCTAGAAATAAAGAATAAATCCAAACCCACTCTTGCAACAGAAAACTCTTTCCACAAACTTAGGGAGGAACTGAGGACTTTGTTAGTCCAGCAGTACGATAGACATCTACTTCACCTGAAACTTACATATTATGCCAACGCAAACCGATCTGGTAAATTTTTAGCTAATAAACTCTGAGGAATACAAACTAAGACCATTGCACCCTACCCTTAAGAACAAAGTGATTAACCCCCGAGAAATAGCTGACTAATTTGCCAATTACTACAGTGAGCTATACAATCTCAAGGATGACCAGCAAACCCCTTAACCCACCACCAAATCTATTGCCACTTTCCTAAACCTCCCTCAACCCTGAGAAGCCCAACTCAACTCCTTAATTGCTCCATACACAAAACACGGGATTGAGAAGGTTATAGCATCCCTGCCCAATGGCAAATACCTGGGCCTGATGGCCTTTCTAATGAATTCTACAAAACCTTCTGCTCATTATTATCACCCCATCTTACCACAATATGCATGGCAGCTGCCCCCACTTCCACATTTACCACCTAGATGCTGAGAGCTTACATTGTTACCATACCGAAACCAGGGTAAGAACTCACGACTCCAGCAAATTTTAGATCAATCTTACCCCTGAACACAGATGTCAAAATACACACTAAAATGCTAGCAAGATGCCTAGCCAACATTATTTAAACCCTTATCCAAAGTGACCAGATGGGATTTATACTGGGCAGGCAGTCCTCAGTAAGGATGATCAAACTTTTGAAAAGTTCGGTTCGGCCAGAACATCCGAACTTCCCGAAAGTTCGGCCCGGATTTCAGAACCCCATTGAAATCAATGGGACCCGAACTTCGGTAATCAAAAAACACAATTTTTAAGCCCTAAAACCCAATAAACGCCCCTAAAAAGTGCCCAGGGTTCTGGGTCATGCCCCATTAACTATTAATCACACAAAAAAAAGTTATTAAAAATTTTCATTTTTGATAAAAAAGCCAATTATTGAAAAAAATTAAAAAAAAAAAAAAAAGAGATTTTTTGATTTTGGATTTAGTATCTGGGGGGTCTAAAAGGTGTGCATGTGAAGTTTCAGCTCTGTAGCATGTCCAGAACCATGAAAAAAAAAAGATAATTTTTCAGTAGAACAGGGATGTGGGTCGGGACCCTCCTTTAACTTTAACACCTATATGATCTTTTTTTCTGGTTCTGGACATGCTACAGAGCTGAAACTTCACAGGTACACCTTTTAGACCCCCCAGACACAAAACCACACAAAAAAAATCTTAAAAATTGTCATTTCTGATAAAAAAAGCCAATTATTGAAAAAATTAAAAAAAAAAAGAGATTTTTTGATTTTTACTTTGGATTTCAGATCTGGGGGGTCTAAACGGTGTGCATGTGAAGTTTCAGCTCTGTAGCATGTCCAGAACCATGAAAAAAAAAGATAATTTTTCAGTAGAACAGGGATGTGGGTCGGGACCCTCCTTTAACTTTAACACCTATATGATCTTTTTTTCTGGTTCTGGACATGCTACAGAGCTGAAACTTCACAGGTACACCTTTTAGACACCCCAGACACAAAACCACACAAAAAAAAATCTTAAAAATTGTCATTTCTGATAAAAAAGCCAATTATTGAAAAAATTAAAAAAAAAAGAGATTTGGATTTCAGATCTGGGGGGTCTAAAATGTGTGCATGTGAAGTTTCAGCTCTGTAGCATGTCCAGAACCAGAAAAAAAAAGATCGTTTGTATTAGAACACTTTCTTTCAGGAAAAACATCTGAACATGTGTATAGTGGTACTGTGCACAAGTTCTGATGTTTTGCCTGCCTCCAAAAACCCCCCAAAAAATGCCAGCAAAAACACACCTGGGCTTTTTTTTTTTGACGCTGGCGTTTTTTTGGCATTTTTTTGGGTTCTTTTGAGGCAGGCAAAACATCTGAACATGTGTATAGGGGGTATATATAGACATATATGTCTGAATATATACCCCTAGACATATATAGGTGTGATAGTAGCAGAAATATATTCCTGTAAATGATTTCATTAGCGCAAGCATTTATTTCTGCTACTATCACACTTATATATATCTAGGGGTATATATTCAGACATATATGTCTATATATACCTCCTATACACATGTTCAGATGTCATGTCTGACATCAAACATGTCCTCAAAAAAGCACTGGCAGTGGCAGCCCCTGCAGCATAAAAAATGCTTGGCTGGTGAGAAGCCATATTCCAGTTACGAAGCTATTCAGAGAAATGATCATTTCTCTATAGCGGTCACCCTGCTATGGAAGGGTTTTGTCACCCTGCCATAGCAGTCACTGCCAGTTAACCCTACACTACACTACGGTCCCCTTACACTTAACACTTTCCCTACAGAAACTAAATTTTTGAAGCTAACTTAAATGTAAAGGAGCACTCTAACTACACTAGATATCCCTTTCCTCACACTAAAAATAGCTAAATGACACTTTTAAAGTAAAATTAACAGAACTGCTTCCATTCTCTTCCATGTCCAGTATAACAATGCTAGGAATATGGCGGGGGCGATCTTATATACTGGGGGGCATATTCACGAATGATTGGTAATGGTTCTGGTGCAATCACGGGCTTTTAAAGCCCATTTCCTGAAGCATTGCATTTTGGGCGGTTCTGGTTGCCAAATTCCGAACTTTTTGGGCAAAAAGTTCTAAATTCGGCCGAACCTCGAACACCCAATGTTCGGGTCGAACCGATGGTGGACCCGAACCGTTGGATCATCCCTAGTCCTCAGATGCTACTAGAAGAATTCTGAATGCCCTACACTTTCCTGAGGCCTCACAGACGTCTTCTCTGCTTCTTTCCATAGATGTGAGAAGGCTTTTGATAGCGTCCATTAGCAATACATGTTGACAGTGTTGAACAGTTTTTGTTTTAAGGGTCCAATACTATCTGCTATACTAGCCCTATACTCATGCCCCTCAGCCCAGGTTTATACTTTGGGCCTCTTATTCCAACCATTCCAGATCACAAACGGCACCCCCCAAGGATGCCTTCTCTCCCCCCACTATCTTCATCTAGTCATAGAACCACTAGTGGAAAAGATTCACACACAACCTCACATCTCAGGGTTTTAAGTTTAAAGACCGACCACACACAATAAACGTATTTGCAGACGATGTCATACTTTTCCTGACAAATCCCTTAACCTCAGTCCCTCAAGCACACCAAGTTCTTGAACACTTCAGCAAAATATCCTTTTCTAGGGTCAACCATAACAAATCCCTCATACTAAACATATGGAGCCCCCTTCCAGAAAGCCAAATCCTCAAAACTCAACTACGATTTACATGGGGCTCAAAAGGCATACCTTACTTAGTAACAGCACCCTCAACCTCCGTAATCCACTCCAACTTTACGCCACTTATTTCCAAAATAAAAACCAACTAACACACATGTCTCGGCAAGAGCTTGGTCTGGCAGATTGGCAGCCTTTAAAATGGTAATTCTTCCCCAGATACTTTATCTTTTCAGAGTATTACCCATTCATATCCCGCCATCCTACCTCAAAAATTTGAGACAACTACTAAAAAGCTTTATTTGGGAAAACAAGAAAGCCTGGATATGCACACCACACTCTAATTAAACACAAATCTATAGGAGGCATGGGATTAGTAGACATACAGGATTATTACTAGGTGACACATATGGACCAACTCAAACACTGGTTTGGGAATAAGAATGACTCACTCTGGCTAGATGTTGAAACCTAGCTCTTACCCACTCGAGACCTTCACTCGTTACTCACTAGTGACACATGGAAACCCTGGGACATACTTACCCTGCCTCCTCCCATTAGTCTCACTCCTTGCATGGAGGACATTGCTCCATCAATCCTCTAACTATCCACAGTTCAAGCTCCCTACACTCCCCCTTTAAGTTCTAGATGCCATGTTACCAATGCTCCACACACTTCCACTTTGCACCTGTGGTCTAACTAAGGTACAACAACTAATGAATGACTATGGCATCAAACCAAGGACCACCCTATGGGAGGAATTCAATCCCCCTACATCCATACAGCTCACCTTCATGTGCATCCAACACTTTTTGTCCAAATACCCTATTCCAAACATAGGCATCCACCCTGGAGACTGGGAATTCAACTAGACTCTAAGCGAGGTTGTTGGCTACTTCATTCTTCCTTCCCCCGCACTAGCCATTCTAAACCTAACCATAGAGCAAATATCACATATGTCACGAAAGGTGGTGACACATATTCTCTTAGCGGCTCTCAGTCATAAGGCTATGGAAATCTCCTGTTCCCCTACAGGCCCATGATGTAGTTGATATAACCCACACCCATTACTCCAACGAACTTCTACTCACTAGAGATAGAACTATCTATGTGAGAACGCAGACTGGTCCTCTTGAACAGAATGGTATAAACAGTACACCAATGGCACCCTTAAATAATTCACCCACTTCAAATTGCTGATATGAACCTAGCATTCTCATCACTTGAACCTCCGCCCTTGAGCCACATATTCCTTTCTTACGGACTGGATAGTAAGAATGTAATATCTCCTGTTTTATTAACCATTAGGTTGTTATCTATTATGTTGTTGGTCTCTGTTATGTATCTGAGCCTTTAGATGCAAAAAAGTAAGTCATAGAAAAGATTATCCAGAATCAGCAACCACAGGGTAGCAGCGGTACCATATTGGAGAACTGAAGCAGGGCCAGAAGCCAGTCAGGGGTCAATATTAGGCAAGCAATAGAGGTACCAGGTCAGCAGGCAGAACATGATGTCAGGACACAAGCCTGGGTCAGCAGCAGGAGATCACGATACAATGAATTTAGGAGTCAAGCTGTGTCAAGCACAGAACTGCAGAATGAAGGTCAGATCCCAGGTCTCAGAGGTTACCAACCATTCAGTAACTCCTCTTAAGTGTGCTGTGTTCCAATTCCAATCAAACATGCACGTTTGTTCACACTAATGTGTATTAACATGTACACACATGCACATAACCAAAACCTAGTGTATTGGAGCATGGTTTGTACTATGTGCATGCACAGATGCTCGGGCATGACCAGGGCCGGACTGGCGTATCGGGATACCGGGATATATCCCGGTGGGCCGCCGGCCCTGGGGCCGCTTTGATAGGCCGCCCGCAGAGCGCCGCTTTAAGTTTGCCGGCCGCCCGCAGTGCCGCTTTAAGGATTCCATTGATGGGGCCGCTTGCCGCTGATTGGCCGCTCGCGCTCTCTGCCGATTGGCCGCTCGCGCTCTCTGCCGATTGGCCGGCGGCCGCTGACGCTATGCAGCCAGGCTGCGTGCACTGCCCCGGCCCCCTCTGCGCTCCCGCTGTGAGCGGCATGACGTCACGGCGGGGCCGGGCGGCTGGCCGGCTGCGCCTGCGCGGTGGACGGCGGTGCTGGCGTGCTGCTGGCTCTGGCTGGAGGCTGGTGCATCTTTTCAATTTGAGTCTGGCGCCGACGATCCCTCCCCCCTCCTCCCAGTCTCCCACACTGCACACACGCCGCACGTGATCGCAGCAGGTCAGAGGTCAGGTCAGCTCCAGTCCGGTTTGGCGGTTTGGCTGGCACACTGTCAAGTGTGTGTGCTGTGTGCTGTGTGTGTCCCATCCAGTCGCCGTGCCTGGTGGTAAGTGCTGCCAATGAATGGGGGCAATGCTGTGGCGCTCTGCAATGAATGGGGGCAATGCTGTGCGCTCTGCAATGAATGGGGGCAAGGCTGTGGCGCTCTGCAATGAATGGGGGCAAGGCTGTGGCGCTCTGCAATGAATGGGGGCAATGCTGTGGCGCTCTGCAATGAATGGGGGCAATGCTGTGGCGCTCTGCAATGAATGGGGGCAAGGCTGTGGCGCTCTGCAATGAATGGGGGCAATGCTGTGGCGCTCTGCAATGAATGGGGGCAATGCTGTGCGCTCTGCAATGAATGGGGGCAAGGCTGTGGCGCTCTGCAATAAATGGGGGCAAGGCTGTGGCGCTCTGCAATGAATGGGGGCAATGCTGTGGCGCTCTGCAATGAATGGGGGCAAGGCTGTGGCGCTCTGCAATGAATGGGGGCAAGGCTGTGGCGCTCTGCAATGAATGGGGGCAATGCTGTGGCGCTCTGCAATGAATGGGGGCAAGGCTGTGGCGCTCTGCAATGAATGGGGGCAATGCTGTGCGCTCTGCAATGAATGGGGGCAATGCTGTGGCGCTCTGCAATGAATGGGGGCAATGCTGTGCGCTCTGCAATGAATGGGGAAAGGCTGTGGCGCTCTGCAATGAATGGGGGCAATGCTGTGGCGCTCTGCAATGAATGGGGGCAATGCTGTGGCGCTCTGCAATGAATGGGGGCAATGCTGTGCGCTCTGCAATGAATGGGGGCAATGCTGTGGCGCTCTGCAATGAATGGGGGCAATGCTGTGCGCTCTGCAATGAATGGGGAAAGGCTGTGGCGCTCTGCAATGAATGGGGGCAATGCTGTGGTGCTCTGCAATGAATGGGGGCAATGCTGTGCGCTCTGCAATGAATGGGGGCAATGCTGTGGCGCTCTGCAATGATCATTGGGGGCAATGCTGTGGCGCTCTGCAATGATCATTGGGGGCAAGCCTGTGGCACTCTGCAATGATTGGGGGCAATGCTGTGGGCACTCTGCAATGAATGGGGGCAATGCTGTGGTCACTGTGCATTGAAAGGGGGACACGCTGGTCACTGTGCATTGTAAGGGGGGCACGCTGGTTACTCTACATTGAAAGGGGGGCACGCAGCGCTGGTCACTGTGCACTGAAAGGGGGACACGCTGGTCACTGTGCATTGAAAGGGGGGCACGCTGGTCACTGTGCATTGAAAGGGTGGCACGCCTTTAAATGTAGTCTAATCACCATAACAATAAAGGGTCTAATCTTGATTGCGCCACGTTTACAACTTTTTTGTGCTCTTTATATACAAGTCCTTTGTGTGCTTTTATATCGGTCTTATCTATAAATAATGCTCTCATTAAATGTGCTTTAAAATGCATGATTTTACCTTTTTATGAACAAGAACTCAACGTTGTGCTGGTATGACGACGCAATGCTATGGGGCTGGTATGTAATTTTTTCCGGGGCTGGTATGTAATTTTTTCCAGGGCTGGTTTTCATACCCAGTCCGGCCCTGGGCATGACCATACACTATGATTCTCCTTACACATAGATTACATTGTTAAAGGTAAGCAGACAGTCACCAATTCTTACAAGCAAAAGCGAATAACAACGATTATAAATGACTAAAACAGACACTATCATTCATCGGTTTTTACTACAGTCTATTTCTCCACTGGGGATATTCTATTCACTTCCTGTGTGATCATTAGGCAGGAACTAAGATGAATATTTGATAGGGAGTCAGGCAGCAATACAATCTTCTCTACCCAAAACACTCAAAAAACCCTAGGCTGGAGTTTGACTTTAAAATGTTTATTTATTTTGTTTGGCCAAGTTAGTGTGAGATAAATGAGGATGCAAACACCAAAAAGGAATCAAATATGTTAATTTACTTTGATGTTTTTTTGATCAAATGAACAATAAAATGTTCTGCTTCCACTATGCCTGTTCACAGATCCCAACAAATTCCATAAATTGCCATGAATGAAACTGAGGGTTTCTGCATTGGTGAAATTTCACCATCATATTGCTCATTTTGGGAAGAATTAATTTTAGTTGATACCATCCATACTTGTCACAACTGTTCTTTCTGAAATATCACATGATAGTGTACCACATGTATGTTAGATTCTAGCATTATTAAATCATAAATATTGTATTTTTCTCTTATTTTGATTAATATATTTGTAAGATATATTACATTTATTTCTCATGTTAAACAGTTCTTTATTATTTAAAACCATTTTCTACATACCTTTTTCAATTCTCCTTTTTGGCAACAGCAGCTGGGGGGTTAATCATTACTAAGTCAATTACCCATGCACAGCCTCTTATGAGAAAGCCTAATTTAATCCACATAACATGTCCTTGTCATATTTCAATTAAACACGTTATCAGATTCTTAACGGTTCCTGATCCTGTTATGCTGTTCTTTAATTTTCACTAATGGGCTATTTAACACTAACAGATGTCATAATTATACAAATTATTGATTGCATTGTGCTTGTTAATTCAGGTATTTTCGGGTGACTTGTCATAGGAGATTAATTTAATTGAAATATGGTTCAGTGATGATACAAGTTACCGTTTCAATCCAGCATCTCTAGTTCATACGTGAAAAGGACAGTTTAAGTAGTGTGTGATACAGCAAAAAAATACAATATTGAAATGTATGACATCTGGCATAGAGCTGAATAATTTTTATTCATTTTGTTTTATAGAATATGAATAATTGTTGATTTTCCAATATTGCCATAGGCACTTCCTTAGCTACTGGTTGCACATTCTTGAGTCATATTACTGGCTGTTGAAGAAAGTCTGCTCACTATAAATAATGCATTCTTGTAACTATTTCTAGTTGTTTATATGCACTCATTTTTCTATGGTTGTGGAATTATAAATACCTACTTAGAGATGACATTTACTTTGAGAAAGTATTAAAATCTTGTACATTTTTCTTTTCTTCCTCAATCATTAGTAAACTCACTTCCCTTTCTTGAGGCTATTTTCCTCTTGAAGCAGACCTACTCCATAATAGCACATGTTAGGTTTCAGGCAGGCACATCCTGCTCATTGAATCTTAATACACTTGCACTGTCTTGGAACTAACATATGTTATGCAGGTTAGATGTACATGCACTTGGAAACTAGCTTTTAATGATTCAGGTAAAATATTATGTTTAAAGGAACAGTGTTAGTTGAATAAAAATGATAGAGGCAGTTCTCTGCAACATTATTAAACCTGTGTCTTCCTAATTCACTCTATTCATGTGCCACAGCCTCCATCAAAATGTCAGCATCCATTGCTTTTAAGAGTGTCAGATGCCTTTGTCCCCCCTGCACCCAGTGGTTTTATCCTACAATCCCTACATCATTCCTGTGTCCTGTAATGATGTAGGTGTTAGAGGATCGAACCACTGCGCATTCTGAGCACATTCCGGGAGACAAAGACACTTGAAACCCCCTAAATAATCAAAATCTTCAGATCATGATGGAGGTTACAGTTCTTGAATGGCGCAAGGGTAGGCCACTGGAAGATAAACCTTCTATTGCAGCGGACTGCCATTAGGATTTTGTTGCTTGATTGGCAATGGTAGTTTAACCACATCAATATAGAACACTTTCACCCCCTTCCTGCCCAGGCCAATTTTCAGCTTTTAGCGCTGTCACACTTTGAATGACAATTGCGCGGTCATGCAACACTGTACCCATATGACATTTTTAGAATTTTTTCACACAAATAGAGCTTTCTTTTGGTGGTATTTAATCACTGCTGAGTTTTTTATTTCTTACATAAAAAAAAAAGAAAAAGTAAGAAAATTGTGAAAACATTTTTTTTCCTATTTTCTGTCAGTAAATTTTGAAAATAAGTAATTTTTCTCCTTCACTGATGTGCGCTGATGAGGTGGCACTGATGGGCACTGATAGGCTGCACTTATGGGCACTGATGAGGTGGCACTTATGGGCACTGATGAGATGGCACTGATAAGCGGCACTGATAAGCACTAAGAGGTGGCACTGATGGGCACTGAGAGGTGGCACTGATAGGCACTGATAGGTGGCACTGATGGGCACTGATGGGCAGCACTGATGGGCACTGACGGGTGGCACTGATGGACACCGATGGGCAGCACAGATGAGCAGGCACTGATGGGCACTGACTGGCAGCATTATGGGCACTGATTGTGGGCACTGTGGGCATTGATTGTGGACACTGATGGGCATTGGTTTGAGTAAAGCTGATCGGCTCTCTGACAGTGTGAGGCGAGGAGCGCCAATAAACAGCACTTCCTCATTTCCATGTGACAGGCTGTGATTGGACACATCCGATCACATGGGTAAAGAGCCACGTCATTGGCTCTTTACCAAGATCGGGGTCGCGCAATGCCCTAGGAACACAGCGCAGCCACAATCGCTGCACTGTGCACCCCCGTGGGGGTGCGAGATGGACTAGTGTCTTTCTTCAACTTGACAAACCATGTAACTATATGTAACTATGTAAAAAAAAAAATCACCCTCCCCATCCCCAGAGCAGTACAATGGCACAATGTCACTATAATGATACTTCACTGCTGTGATGTCACTGTATATGAGTGCAGACAGCCACTGTCTGATCACTTCCACAACAGTACAATGTCACCAGAGGAGTGCGGACCATAGTGTCCCTAATCACCCCGGCACCTGTTTCAGTGTCCCTGATTACCGCTACAAGAGTCAGTTTTGGTGATCATTGCCACACCAGTCAAGGTCCCTAATCACCACCACACCGGTCACAAGGTCCCTAATCACCACCACACTAGTCATAGTGTCACCATTAGGGATGGGCCGAACACCCCCCTGTTCAATTCACAGCAGAACTCCCGAACAGGGGAAATGTTCGAACCTAAACGGCTAACCCCATTGAAGTCTATGGGAGCCAAAAAGGAGAAATCAAATGTCCCCATTTTGGAGGCTTATATGCAAGTAATTGGCCATAAAAGGGGTATGGGGTTTTGAGTACTGCACTGGGGAACAGGTAGAATGTAGAATGATACAGTTGGTAGCGGCTAGTTCCTGCCCAGTAGAAGGACCCTGGTGATGTCACAGACCATGTGACTATTTGGTCACATGGTACAGAGAAGTACAGGAAGTGGATGGAACTCATCACATCCCATGTGTCTGCTCTGTAGGGAAGGTAGTACTACTGCGGGAACGAACAGCTGAGCCACCGGCAAGGAGGAGAGTACCTTACACACATCAGATCGGGGGATATCATTTCCATGCATGACACTATACTTGTTTGGGGGTACCAGTTTTTATGGCTTTAATCATTTTCATTAAATGGTGTTACACTAGGGCAGTGTGCGCTCTCTTTCTTTTGTTTTCTGCCTAGTTTACACGTGCATAAACTTTAATGGGATCCCAGTCTTAGTCCGTAGGGTTCAATATTGAGTTAGCCCACCCTTTGCAGATATAACAGCTTCAACTCTTCAGGGAAGGCTGTCCACAAGGATTAGGAATGTGTCTATGGGAATGTTTGACCATTCTTCCAGAAGTGCATTTGTGAGGTCAGGCACACTGATGTTGGACAAGAAGGCCTGGCTCGCAGTCTCTGCTCTAATTCATCCTAAAGGTGTTCTATCGGGTTGAGGTCAGGACTGCAGTTCCTCTCTCTCTCTCTCTCTCTCTCTCTCTCTCTCTCTCTCTCTCTCTCTATATATATATATATATATATATATATATATATATATATATATTAATCACAATAAAAAAGCTTAGGGAAAGATCAATAGATACAAAAATATTTGCAGCTGAAAAAAAAAAAAGGCTGGCCTCATGTTTTCCTATTAAACGTTATACGATATTGCAAAAAGTGGTCACCTCCTCCACCTATAACTGGTCTAGATAGTAAGGAGCACTGGAAGGGCAAACACAGATCAAAAATGAAGGGATTTCCAGTCACTACTTACCAACCAGCCAGCAACCAGCCAAATTAACCTGTCTAACAGTATGCGTTAAAAACATGGGTTTAGTTGCACACATTTGCAAATACATGCGTAAGCTGCAGGCCGCGCCAAGGCACCCTGATATCTGCAGTCCCTAACTCTACCTTTAAAGAGTCTCCACAATGGGAGCACATGCATTCTGATGAGATAGACGGAGGACAGGTGACTGGAGGGAGCCCACTCCTCCTTAAAGGCGCAGGGTCACACTGAACGCCCAGCACATAGCACAATGGCAGCGAAGGTGTCAGTGCGTTGCCTGACCAATATAAACGTTATACGATGTTGCAAAAAGTGGTCACCTCCTCCACCTATAACTGGTCTAGCTAGTAAGGAGCACTGGAAGGGCAAACGTACATCAAAAACTAAGGGATTTCCAGTCACTACTTACCAACCAGCCAGCAACCAGCCAAATTAACCTGTCTAACAGTATACGTTAAAAACAGGGGTTTAGTTGCACACATTTGCAAATACATGCGTAAGCTGCAGGCCGCGCAAAGGCACCCTGATATCTGCAGTCCCTAACTCTACCTTTAAAGAGTCTCCACAATGGGAGCACATGCATTCTGATGAGATAGATGGAGGACAGGTGACTGGAGGGAGCCCACCCCTCCTTAAAGGCACAGGGTCACACTGAACACCCAGCACATAGCACAATGGCAGCGAAGGTGTCAGTGCATTGCCTGACCAATATAAACGTTATACGATATTGCAAAAAGTGGTCACCTCCTCCACCTATAACTGGTCTAGATAGTAAGGAGCACTGGAAGGGCAAACACGGATCAAAAACGAAGGGATTTCCAGTCACTACTTACCAACCAGCCAGCAACCAGCCAAATTAACCTGTCTAACAGTATGGGTTAAAAACAGGGGTTTAGTTGCACACATTTGCAAATACATGCGTAAGCTGCAGGCTGCGCCAAGGCACCCTGATATCTGCAGTCCCTAACTCTACCTTTAAAGAGTCTCCACAATGGGAGCACATGCATCCTGATGAGATAGATGGAGGACAGGTGACTGGAGGTAGCCCACCCCTCCTTAAAGGTCAGGCAACGCACTGACACCTTCGCTGCCATTGTGCTATGTGCTGGGTGTTCAGTGTGACCCTGCGCCTTTAAGGAGGGGTGGGCTCCCTCCAGTCACCTGTCCTCCATCTATCTCATCAGAATGCATGTGCTCCCATTGTGGAGACTCTTTAAAGGTAGCGTTAGGGACTGCAGATATCAGGGTGCCTTGGCGCGGCCTGCAGCTTACGCATGTATTTGCAAATGTGTGCAACTAAACCCCTGTTTTTAACGCATACTGTTAGACAGGTTAATTTGGCTGGTTGCTGGCTGGTTGGTAAGTAGTGACTGGAAATCCCTTCATTTTTGATCTCATGTTTTCCTATTACCTTCTCTTTTCCTTCAACTAGTCAGATGACCCATTGCAAATTTGCATACAACATCTGTTATTATCTCTTCTTTTTGTCTTGACATGTGGTTCTCACTGAAGGTAATCTTTGCATTTCATATGTTCTGTGTAAAATCTCTAGTCCTGTGACAGGTTTAATAAAGGAGTTTTAGAATGAAGGGGAAGTGTTTCCTTCATTGTGTTGTCATTACTATTGTGGTGTTCATACATATAGCCGTAGATGTCGCTATTTACATTTGTTGCATGTATAATACTTTCTATACTCTACACAAGTTAGTTTCAGTTCCTGTTCCTTTTTGTTTTATTATTATGTATTATGAATGCCCCAGCTTGTTAATAAAGCACTCTATACCTACTCTGCCTCCTAGGATACAGTACATAAAACACTGGCAACAAAGATGGCTCTTCGATCTCCACAGAAGCATGCACCTATCCTTCCACACCCTGCTGAGCTTGCAGTTCTTTTTATTCTCTGGATTTTTATGTTTAGGAATTACATATATGCTTCTCTTCAGGACGTACCTACTACTAGTTTAGCATGATTTACTTATATACTGCCTGAGAGCCTGGTAACAGATAGAGGACATCATATTTTCTATACTCCACCAGCAGCAGATGACACTTGTCATACATCTCTATCTGTGGAAAAACTTTATTTCAGAAAAATATAAATGATGGCAGCTCAGAAAGCACAATGGTGAATCCACAGTGCCATACATGCCAGCAGTTGAGAGTGTTGGTTACCTGTAAGTTTGGTTGTCCAACAGATAAAATGATAAAAGACCAACAAGTAGCAAAAAATATCTCAGCCCATATTGGGCGAAAGATTGCTCTAGAAAACTCTAACTCTAAAAAATACTATTACAATTTCAAACAAAAATGTAATTGCTTTGGCTTAGGCAAAAACCTTCAATCAGGGGACTACTAGCACCATACAGGAAGTGAATTCAGAATCTGAATCTTGTATGGCACAATACAAAGGTACAACAAGAGATGTATCTAAACAGTAATGCAGATAACAGTACTGCTTCAGGTGTGGTTCAACACAGCACCCTGCAAACTATGCTGAGTGCCCTGTAAAAGATAAATGGTGCTGTAAATGCAAGCAAATAGATCACCTTGAAAAAAATCTTCCATACTTCTAATGCTAGACTGGTTCATGAAGTTGCTGCCCTGGTGTTTACTATCTTAAAGTGGTAGTGAAGGATAATTACAATTAATGTAATGTGATGCCTCCCCTCCCTCGTGTAAAGGGGAGCTCCACAATTTGAATTCCCTTAGTTGTAATGTAATCTGCCAGCTCCCATTGCCTCTCCATTGTCAGCGCTCCTATCTTTCCCCTGCAGCAGCCACTCTCTGACATTGGGGAGCCAGAGCTCCTGGATCATGTGACCAGACCAGACAGATTAGTACATAAAGGAAATTACAAATATCTTTTTATACAGAGTATGCAGCATGAGTAGGAGGAGGAAGAAGGTAGCGTTTTTTAATAAAAATTGTGATTAGTCTTGCTTTCCACTTTAATTACAGGTAAATCTGATGCCTCCATTCCAGATAAATGCCTCTGTACTTTAACTATCACTTTTGCTTCTGCTTACAAGGACTACTCTGTTATCCTATTGCTTGATAAAGGATCTGCTGTCCCTATAGTGCGCAAGGAAATCTACCAGAATTACTTTTGGAAATGAACTAATTGCTGCACCTACCCAGAAACTGGCTAGTTATCCTATTCCTGTGCTTGGTTGCCTGCCAGTGACTGTATCATTTCAATCTATTAGTGTTAAAGCTGAATTCTACATTGTAAAGAAAGGCACCGCTATACTGACAGGGATCTTTTTTTCTGCCTTTACCACTTGAGCCCCGGAAGGTTTTACCCCCTTAATGACCAGGCCATTTTTTGCGAAACGACACTGCGTTATATTACCTAAGAATTGCGTGGTCGTGCAACGCTGTACTCAAATAAAATTGAAAAAAGCAGGTCATCTGCATATGCCGATACTTTGTACTCATCATCCTGTAGGCGTATCCCTGAAATGTCTGGGTTTGACCGTACATGACACAAGAAGGGCTCTAATGATAAAACAAATAGTAAGGGTGACAGTGGACATCCCTGTCTCGTCCCATTCCTTATCTGAAATGTGTCCGATAGCATACCGTTAGCTTTTACTTGTGCAGTAGCGTATGAGTATATCTGGGATATCCATGATAACATTTGATCTCCCAGCCCAATTTGTCTCAATACTGTAAACATAAAGCTCCAATTGATACGATCGAATGCTTTCTCAGCATCTGTGCTGAGAAATATACTAGGTATAGCTGTTTTGGAGACAGTATGTATTAGGTTTAAGACTTTCGTCGTGTTATCTCTAGCTTCTCTTGTTGATATAAAACCTACTTGGTCCAGATGTATCAAGTGTTTCAAAAGAGGTGCTAATCGTAGAGCTAGTATCTTAGTTAGCACCTTCAAATCTGTATTAAGAAGTGAGATTGGCCTATAACTGCCACAGATCCCTGGATCTTTACCTTCCTTGGGGACGAGGGAGATATAAGCTTTCATGGTATCCCTATGTAATGAGGCTGTATGCCCCAGTTTGTTAAAGAGATTGAGCATTTGCTCACCTAATAATGGAAAAAAAGTACGATAATATTGTAGCGAAAAACCATCAGGACCTGGGGCTTTACCATGTTTAAAGGAGTTGATTGCTATAGTTAACTCCTCTAATGATATAGGGGCATCTATATTTCCACGTGCTTCTACTGGTATATGCGGGATAGTGATAAACGGACATACTCTTCCATTTTAGATAAAGTTGTTTGTTGCTCTGGCAAATTATATAATGATGAAAAAAAAGTATTAAATTCTCGGGCAATATCCCTAGGGAGTGTAACTTTCTGTCCAGTTGTTGATAAGATAGTAGGAATGTATGTCGCTTGCTGTTGCTCTTTTACTGTTTTCGCTAGTATCTTCCCACATTTATTCCCAGCAATATAGGAAAAATGCCGGCACTTTTGTAGATCAGCCTTTGCCTTATAATATAATAGATCTGTAACCTGTTTACGTGCTAAGAATAATTCCTGCTCCACACTTAACTCTCTTCTCTGCTTATGAGTTTGCTCTAATTCCTGTATCTTAGTAAGGAGCAAGTTAAGGGTCTCACATCGGATTTTCTTAAGATATGCCCCATGTTTTATCAGTATACCTCTAATAACTGCCTTGTGTGTTTCCCACACTACTCCCAAATCACATTCTGGTATTATATTTGTATCAAAGAAGGCCTTCAACTCTTTATTTATTTCTTCCACTACCGATGGAGTCTGTAATAAGCTTTAATTTAGTCGCCAAAACCGTGTGCCAGAATGAATAGTATTGGAGAAGATATAAGTTAATGTGATGGCTGCATGATCTGAGTATGTAATTGATGTAATACCAGTGGATTCAACCGAGTGTAATTGGCGATGTGGAATCAGAAAAAAATCAATTCGCGAATAGGTACAGTGTGGTATTGAATAAAAAGTATAATCTCTTTCCTTGGGGTGTTGCAATCGCCACACATCTATTAATTGAGAGTCATGTAATGCTTGAATAACCCGTTTACGAAGACTATGGGGTACTGATGAACACCCTGCTGATGTATCTACTACAGGGGCCAGAGGGATATTAAAGTCACCCCCTACAATCAACAGTCCTTCTGTGAAAGATTCTAATTTGGTTAGGATTCGTTTGATAAAGCTATCCTGATTCTCATTTGGACAATACATTGTGGCTATAGTGACTGTGACATCCCCTACTTTTCCCTTTACAAACAGGAACCTACCATGTACATCCTGCAAAGTTTGCTGATGGGTCCACGGGACTCTAGCAGAAACCAATATTGACACCCCTTTAGATTTTGCAGTTATATTAGTAGAATGATATGTTACAGGGTAAAATCGGTTTTTAAGTCCCGGAGGCCTGCCCTCTCTAAAATGAGTCTCCTGTATAAGAGCAATATCCACGTTTTGCCGTTTAATATCATTCAACAGTACCCTACGCTTTTACTGTATATATAATGTATTGACCTTCATGAAATAAAGCTGTTGAGATTAATTGTCACACCTCGCCATATATTTCTATATTGAGGAAGCATTTTCAGAATTCAGAGGAGCTAAATTCTTTTCTGCCCTGGATCTTTAAATTGCATATCATCTCACAGCCTTTATTACCCACAAGGGTCTGTTCCATTGTGAAAATACATCCTTTGGTTTAGCTTCAGAGCCCAGTGTTTTTCTATCCTCTGTAACATACCTGGTGTACAAAGCTGGATGACATAATTGTTTACAGCCCAACTATTGTCATGACCTATACCCTTAAATTGTTTTGAATTGCATTGATTCTGCAGGACTGAAACTAAAGCTTTCTAAATGCTGCTTTTGGGCCTTATTCATGTGGGCAGTGTCATACATGCTAATATAGGCACTTACTGTATATGCATTTATAGTACCTTTCTAAACACATGCTGTAATGTTATTAAATGGTATAAATCACATGGTGTATTTACTTGCATTCAGGTGCATTGTGTTTCATTCTGTTTAGAACAAATAGAATTATTCATCCAGATGCAGATTAAATACTATGAAAGTGTCTAAACATGTGTAAATGCATGTAAAAACACGTGAATGCATAGCTAGAAGGGAAAAATCTTTATGGAACACCCAAATTAATGTAAACTGATATATGTGTAAATGAATATTGCATATAAATGCCATACAAACATTATACTTCTCAGATCAATTTCTCCTCCAGTTAAATAAACAAACACAAGAGGCCCATGGGAATGATCAAACTCAACTGTAATTTCTGGCGCGTATTATATCACAAGAGGACTACTGCCTGATTCCTAAACTATGAAAGTTGTGATACAAGCTCCTACCTTATCTGACTTTCAGACCCTATGTGCTTTTTTGGGTCTTACTTCATTGTATTCCAAATGTATTCCCAATTCTGCCTCTAAGTTGAAATGCAAGCATAGTGCAGTCACAGACCTCCCAGCATTTCTTTAAAGTGGTAGGAAAGTTTGCTTTTTTATTTATACCTACAGGTAAGCTTATAATAAGGCTTATCTGCAGGTACAGTAAATAACTTCTCAACATGCACCGTTTAGGAGATTTTTATTTTAGTAGCAGATGGTAATGTCACCAGTACACATGTGCAATTCATTTTGGTTCAAATGTAAATTCGGACAAATTTTTGGTTATTTGGAGATTTGGATATATCTGAATCTCTAAATAGAATAGTGATAAATTTCATTGAAATCCATTAAAATTCGTTTTTTTTATTCATTATCTAATGAATTCCAACTTTTCAGAAAGATTGCAATTCAGTTTGGTCGAAAGACTATCGATCAATTTTAATTCTGTGTGAAGAAATAGCTGGTTGTTAGGAAGTGGACCAGGAAGCCAGCCACTTCCCTAACAATCATGAGTCATCATCTGTCAGCAGGATTCCCCCCTGACAGATGATTGTAAAGAAAAGAATGGCGGCAATAGCCCGGCAATAGAAAAAGGTTAAAAAAAAAGCCAAAATTAAAAACAAAAAATGAAAAATGGCTTGGGTTCCCCCCTAAAATCCATACCAGACCCTTATCTGAGCATGCAGCCTGGCAGGTCAAGAAAGGGGCGGACAAGCGAGCACCCCCCCCTCCTGAACCATACCAGGCCATATGCCTTCAACATAGGGGGGTGGGTGCTTTGAGGCAGGGGGGCTCTGCCTCCCCACCCCAAAGCACCTTGTCCACATGGTGATGGGGACAAGGGCCTCTTTCCGACAACCCTGGGCTGTGGTTGTCGGGGTCTGCGGATGGGGGGCTTATCAGAATCTGGAAGCCCCATTTAACAAGGGAGCCTCCAGATCCCGACCCCCCTTTCACCAAAAATGTGTCAAACAGTAAGAACCACAGGAAACTGTTTTTGACAAGTCCTTTATTGAAAAATAAGAAAATAGTGTCCCTCGATGTAAATCCATCCTCAATCGCGATGCCCGCCGGACATGAAAAATAGTAAAAATAAAGCGCTTTTGCCTCTCGGGAGGCCTCCTGCCGTCTGCCTCCTCTCTGCTTTGACAGTTATTTTATAAGCAAGGAGCGGGGCCACCCGACCATGTCACCTGCTGGCACCGCCCCCTTCTGAAATCACATGACATCATGTGACGTCAGAAGGGGCAGTGCCACTGGGTGACATAGATAGGTGGCCCCACCCCTTACTTATATAATAACTATCAAAGCATAGAGGAGGCAGGCAGAGGGAGGCCTCCCGGTAGGCGGAGTGTTTTTTATTTTTTCTATTTTTCGTGTCCGGCTGGCGTCCTGATTGACAATGGGACACTATTTTTAGATTTTAGATTTTTAAATAAAGGACTTGTCAAAAACTGTTTCCTGTGATTCTTACTTTGGTTCTTACTTTTTGACACTTTTGGTGAATGGATAGGGGTATGATGTATCCAATATCAATTCACATGGGGGACCAGGATCTGGGGGCCCTCTTGTTAAAGGGAGCCTCCAGATTTTAATAAGCCCTCACCCACAAACCCCGACAACCACAGCCCAGGGTTGTTGGGAAGAAGAGGCCCTTGTCCCCATCAACATAGGGACAAGGTGCTTTGGGGTGGGAGGTGAAAGCACCCACCCCCCATGTTAAGGGCATGTAGCCTGGTATAGTTCAGAAAGAGGGGCACTTGCTCCTCCTCCCCCTTTCCTGACCTGCCAGGCTGTATGCTTAGATAAGGGTCTGGTATGGATTTTGGGGGGACCCCAAGCCATTTTTTTTTATTTTTTTACATTTTGGCATGGGGTTTCCCTTAAAATCCATACCAGATCCGAAGGTCCTGGTATCGACAGGAGGGGGGAACCCTACTCCATTTTTCCATTTTCTTAAACATTTCTCTATCGCGGGCAGTTGCCACCATTCTTTTCTTTACATTCATCTGTCAATGGGGAAGCCCACTGACAGATGATGACTCATGGTTATTAAGGGCACGGGCGGCTTCTTGGCCCGGACGGGACACGGGTGGCTACCTGGCTCGCTGCTTAACAACCAGCTACTTCTTCACACAGTATTTGTTTTTTTTCCAAAATATTTTTATTTGGTAAAATCAGGAGGAACAATTAAAAAGGCAAACGCATGTGAACATTCAAAAGCAAAGAAATTCAGTCGTCAGAACAGGATCTTCTAATACAGAACTCCTGTAAGACAAAACTTGAGTCAGAGAACAACAAGATATAGATAAAACTTTGGTATAACAAAGGGGCATGTCAAGTAAATGTACTCAGGAAATTATTAGGACTATTAGTATTTTAAACATAAAGAGAGAATAGTGTTGGGTGGTGTGTGATCTGATGTTCTCTGGGGTTTCTCACGAGTCTATGAGTGATCAAAAATTAAAGGAATCTGTGAGGAACCACTGAAATTGCTGTTGGGTTCTGGCTAAGGGATCATGGATGATTTTAAATGCAGGGCGCATCAATGGGGGTACCCGGCCCTCCCCCCAACCTCATCTGCAATGTGTCTGTCTTAAGTGGTTTGGTGAAAGGAAGAAAGGGGAGAAGGAAAGAAGAGGGAAAGGTAGGGAAGGAGGGGGGGGGGGGAGAGGAAAGGGTGATCCTCTCCTTCCGGTCTCTGTCTCAAGCGAGCCACAAATCAGTAAAAAAACTGTCTCAAAGCATATGGCGTCTGAAAAATATCATATGGTAGGTTTCAGCATCGGTGAAGGGGTAAGCAATGATGGAAGCAGGGAGCCTCTCACACTCATCCCTTGTTTAGGGGTTCACACAGTATTTGAATTGATCGATCATTGTTCGACTAATCCGAATTCTAATCGTTCTGAAAAGTTGGAATTCGTTAAAAAAATAATAAATGAAACACATTTTAATGAAAACGAAAAAATGTAATCTAAACAAAATTAAACTAAACTAATTCCGAAACCAAAGTAAATAAATTCCACAACTAAAAAAAATGAGTAACAAAACTAATCTATCTGAAACAAAACAAAATACATTTTTTCGTTTTGCACATATCTAGTCACTGGCACATGCACATGCACACTATACTCTTAGTGAACAGCATGCAGTCCATTAAGAGAGCTGTGCTGCGGCCGTGACTCCCACTCGCATGCACGGAAGTGAAGTCATCATGGCTCGTCCATTCAAATGGCCAGAGCCCACAAACCTGGGAGGAAGCCTGGGTGAAGATGGAAGCCCTGTTAGCGGCCTTGGTGCAGTCCCTATACAGTGCCATGCAGACCAGATAAAGAAAATTGTTGCTCCCAGAACCAGTTAGGGTTCTGTGCAACCAGAACCCTAACAAAAGCAGAAGAAAAATACTCTATTGTGTAAAAAGAAGCCCTAAGATTTTAACTGCACTACTTAGTACAAGGGGATTAGGGAAGCAGGAATACATATAGCCAGACAATCAACAAGGCTACTCAATTTTTACTACACAGTACAATAAAATACACTACCGCTCAAAAAAAAATGAAAGGAACACTTTTTGATCAGAGTATAGCATCAAGTCAATTAAACTCCTGGGATATTGATCTGGTCAGTTAAGTAGCAGAGGGGGTTGTTAATCGGTTTTAGCTGCTTTGGTGTTGATGAAATTAACAACAGGTGCACTAGATGGGCAATAACAAGACAACCTCCAAAACAGGAATGGTTTTACAGGTGGAGGCCGCTGACATTTTTTTTTGCTAGTTTTGCATTTGGCTAGGGTCAGTGTCACTACTGGTAGCATGAGGCGATACCTGGACCCTATAGAGGTTGTACAAGCAGTCCAACCCCTTCAGGATGGCACATAAATTCGTGCCAGTGCCAGAAGGTTTGCTGTGTCTTTCAGCACAGTCTCAAGAGCATGGAGGAGATTCCAGGGGACAGGCAGTTACTCTAGGAGATCTGGACAGGGCCGTAAAAGGTCCTTAACCCATCAGCAGGACTGGTATCTGCTTCTTTAGGCAAGAAGGAACAGGATGATTAATGCCAGAGCCCTACAAAATGACCTCCAGCAGGCCACTGGTATAAATTTCTCTGACCAAACAATCAGAAAAAGACTTCATGAGGGTGGCCTGAGAGCCTGACATCCTCTAGTGGGCCTTGTGCTCATTCCCCAGCACTGAGGAGCTGGATTGGCAGAATTGGCAGGTCCGACACTGGCTTCCTTTTCTTTTCACAGATATGAGCAGGTTCACCCTGAGCACATGAGACAGATGTGAAAGGGTCTGGAGAAGCCATGGAAAATGTTATGCTGCCTGTAACATCATTCAGCATGACCGATCTGGTGGTGAGTCAATGATGGTCTGGGGAGGCATATCCAAGGAGGATGCACAGACATTTATGGGCTAGACAATGGCAGCCTGACTGCCATTAGGTATCTGGATGAAATCCTTGGACTCATTGTCAGACCCTAAGCTTGTGCAGTGGGTCCTGGGTTCCTCCTGATGCATGATAATGCCCGGCCTCATGTGGCCAGAGTATGCAGGCAGTTTCTGGAGCATGAAGGAAATGATACCATTGAATGACCCCCACACTCTCTTGATTTAAATCCAATAGAACACCTCTGGGACATTATGTTATGGTTCATCTGAAGCAACCAGGTTGCAACTAGTGATAAGCTGAACACCCCCTTGTTCGGTTCGCACCAAAACATCTTGAACAGGGGAAATGTTCTAGCGAACATACGAACACGAACAATCACAAGTCCTCATTTTAAAGGCTTAAATGGAAGTGACTATTAATCATCCGCTGGCCAGGGAAGAACGGAACCCATAGCCTCTAACTTGCAAGCCCGTTATTCTACCAGCTACGCCACCGAGCCAGCTGATTAATCTAAGACTCTCTCTGCCTAACTAACTTCTATCTGAGTTTGACAGCTCTTTTTTAGGGCTCTGACGTCACCAGCCCCCCATAATCCCCTGCTCAGGTGCAGTGAATAAATTACTGATGCCATGTCAGAAGGGGCAGGGACAATTAATAGGTTTTAATTAAAATCCATAATTAATATTAATCACCGACTGGCCAGGGGATCCTAACACCACAGCCTCTCACTTACAAGCCCGTTATTCTACCAGCAACAACACCGAGCCAGCTGATTAACCTAAGACTCTCTCTGCCTAACTAACTTCTATCTGAGTTTGACAGCTCTTTTATAGGGCTCTGACGTCACCAGCGCCCCATAATCCACTGCTCCAGGTGCAGTGAATAAAGTACCGACTGGCCAGCGGATGAATAATATTAATTATAATTATTATTAAATGAAAACCTATTAAATTAATTATGAATGCGGGGACTCGAAGTTCCCGTGAAGAAGCCCAGTTGTTCACCATTAGGCGAACGGGCGAACAGGCAGCGTTCGAGCCGAACTTAGGTTCAACTCAAACATGGAGCTCATCACTAGTTGCAACTCAGTCTGTTCAGGAGCTCAGTGAGGCCCTGGTCCATATCTGGGAGGAAAATACCCCAGGACACCATCTGTTGTCTCATTAGGACTGGAGCATGCGTTGTCAGGCATGCATGCAAGCACGTGGGGGCCATACACACTACTGAGTACCATTTTGAATTGCTGCAATGAAATTTCAACAAAATAAACAAGCCTGCTGCATCATTTTTTCACTTTTATTTTCAGTCAGTCTTTGAATTAAGCCCTCTGTAGGTTGATAATTTTTATTTGCATCAAACGATGTGGCATCCTTTCATTCCCAACGCATTACCCAGTCGATATCATTATAGATATCCAGCATGATATTTTTCCCCATTGTGATCTGATGTGTTTACCAGGTGTTCCTTTAATTTTTTGAGCACTGTATTTCAATATGAGTTTAAAAACGTAACTGCTTATTGTCACGGTTACTCTTACCCCATCTCCTAGTACTCAGATAAGGATGTTGAAGTTGCTGTATTTACTGATATAGATGCAGTTACAGCATCTGAGTTCAAACAAGCTTATCTTGCATGCCTAGTACAAGTACAAAAATGCAAAATTCTACAAAGCAAATGGGAAAATCCCTGTTCTACAAGCTTTTTGTAGGATTAGCCATAACCTCTCCTTAGTTGATGGCTATGTTGTCTGTCTCATTGCTTACTGGTAACAGAAACTTTGAGAGGACATCTTATAAAACTTGCACATGAGAGTCACCAAAGGGATTTTAAAAGCAAAGTGAAGACTACATAAAGACTACATATAAAAAGTACCAGTGACCAAGCATAGATGTAAGTTTTAACTGCCATTCATTTTTGTGTTAGTTGTCAGAGTTATGACAAGTCTGCTGTTACACACACTCCAGCCACCTCCATGTCCTTATTCTGCTTGTGGTAATGTTGTAAGTCTTTATATAGAGACATCCGTAGACATGTTGCTTTAAAATGAATGAGTTATTACAGTAAATGGCTATTTGTCTCAAATATAACATCTGCTACTGTAGATACATTTCTCTCCACAATCCTCAGCAGGCAAGATTTGAATCCTCGCTGAAGGAGAGAAATATTGTGCATAAGAAATTCTTAGTATATGACTCCTAGGAAAATGGAGAGATTGAGTTTCAACAGAAGCCTGAAAGAGTAACTCAACTTTCGTGGGGAAAAAAATAGCAAATAAAGAAAAAACAACATAGCGTATACAATTGTGAAACAAGTCATATTGTAATTGAATGTTATTAAAAATTACCTTTTCTTTTCAATCTGCAGCTGTTGTAATTTTCTGAAAATGCAATGCAATATGGCTACCTGGAGGTGTTCTGGACACAGAATGTGTACTGACCACACCCCAGAAACATAATTTCCTGCTTGTGTGATCGGCTCATCAATTATCCCAGAAGTCTGCACTAAGACAAAAGTTTGATTTCCGGCATCCCCTGCAACAAAAATTTAATTTTTAGTGAGATACTCCCAATAGGAACATGTCTAAATAGATGCAGGCCCAGCAGCTTTCCTCCTTAGAGCCCTGCAGCTGCCACAGCTGACAGATAATTATGAAAACACAAGGCAAGATTTACACCTTTTCATTTTTACACACTCATTTAAACTCACAAAAGCTCATGTGTAATAAAAACACACACAAAAAAAAAACAGTCCATTCATGAATGTGCTTTGCATTATGATGCATAGTTGATTTTTGGTACATTTTTATATGCATTTTCATGCATTTTCTGAGACAGTGATGTCAAATGAGGGACGTAAAAAAATTCTATGAAAAAGCATACACAGAATGTGAACAGTCCAAAAGAGTGACTAGGCATGCATCTTTACAAGCATCAACAGCTACTATGGGGCAGACAAACGTACACAAACCATATATTGCAGATTTACAACATACAAAAAGGCCAATGCCTCTGACATTATCAGTAGGGATGATCGAACTTTTGAAAAGTTCGGTTCGACCAGAACACCCGAACTTCACGAAAGTTCGGTTCGGATTTCAGAACCCCATTGAAATCAATGGGACCCGAACTTCTGTAATCAAAAAACACCATTTTTAAGCCCTAAAACCCAATAAATGCCCCTAAAAAGTGCCTAGGGTTCTGGGTCATGCCCCAGGGACTATTAATCACACAAAAAAAAGTTCTTAAAAATTGTCATTTTTGATAAAAAAGCCAATTATTGAAAAATTAAAAAAAAAAAAAAAAGAGATTTTTTTGATTTTTACTTTGGATTTAGTATCTGGGGGGTCTAAAAGGTGTGCATGTGAAGTTTCAGCTCTGTAGCATGTCCAGAACCATGAAAAAAAAAAGATAATTTTTCAGTAGAACAGGGATGTGGTTCGGGAGCCTCCTTTAACTTTAACACCTATATGATCTTTTTTTCTGGTTCTGGACATGCTACAGAGCTGAAACTTCACAGGTACACCTTTTAGACCCCCCAGACACAAAATCACACAAAAAAGTTCTTAAAAATTGTCATTTTTGATAAAAAAGCCAATTATTGAAAAATTAAAAAAAAAAAAAAAGAGATTTTTTGATTTTTACTTTGGATTTAGTATCTGGGGGGTCTAAAAGGTGTGCATGTGAAGTTTCAGGTCTGTAGCATGTCCAGAACCCCCCAAAAATTAGCATTTTCTTATAATTTTTATTAGAACAGGAATACGGCTTCTCTACGGCGCTTTTTCTTGCATTTATCGGGCATTTTTGGAGGCAGGCATGACTTTTTTTGGATTTAGTGTCTGGGGGGTCTAAAAAGTGTACCTGTGAAGTTTCAGCTCTGTAGCATGTCCAGAACCAGAAAAAAAGATAATTTTTCAGTAGAGCAGGGATGGTGGGACCCCTCTTTTACACTTATATGATCTTTTTTTGGGGTTCTGGACATGCTACAGAGCTGAAACTTCACAGGTACACCTTTTAGACCCCCCAGACACAAAATCACACAAAAAAAGTTCTTAAAAATTGTCATTTTTGATAAAAAAGCCAATTATTGAAAAATTAAAAAAAAAAAAAAAAAAAAAAGAGATTTTTTGATTTTTACTTTGGATTTAGTATCTGGGGGGTCTAAAAGGTGTGCATGTGAAGTTTCAGGTCTGTAGCATGTCCAGAACCAGAAAAAAAAAAGATCGTTTGTATTAGAAAACTTTAAGCACAGGAATATGGCTTCTCTGCTGTAACACCTTGCCGGTTTAATAGCAGGCATTTTTTTGGGTTCTTTGCAGTCAGGAAAAACATCTGAACTTGTGTATAGTAGTACTGTGCACAAGTTCTGATGTTTTGCCTGCCTCCAAAATTCCCCAAAAAATGCCAGCAAAAACACACCTGGGCATTTTTTTTTGACGCTAGCGTTTTTTTTTGGCATTTTTTGGGGTTCTTTTGAGGCAGGCAAAACATCTGAACATGTGTATAGGGGGGATATATAGACATATATGTCTGAATATATACCCCTAGACATATATAGGGATTTAGTATCTGGGGGGTCTAAAAGGTGTGCATGTGAAGTTTCAGCTCTGTAGCATGTCCAGAACCATGAAAAAAAAAAGATAATTTTTCAGTAGAACAGGGATGTGGTTCGGGAGCCTCCTTTAACTTTAACACCTATATGATCTTTTTTTCTGGTTCTGGACATGCTACAGAGCTGAAACTTCACAGGTACACCTTTTAGACCCCCCAGACACAAAATCACACAAAAAAGTTCTTAAAAATTGTCATTTTTGATAAAAAAGCCAATTATTGAAAAATTAAAAAAAAAAAAAAAAAAAAGAGATTTTTTGATTTTTACTTTGGATTTAGTATCTGGGGGGTCTAAAAGGTGTGCATGTGAAGTTTCAGGTCTGTAGCATGTCCAGAACCCCCCAAAAATTAGCATTTTCTTATAATTTTTATTAGAACAGGAATACGGCTTCTCTACGGCGCTTTTTCTTGCATTTATCGGGCATTTTTGGAGGCAGGCATGACTTTTTTTGGATTTAGTGTCTGGGGGGTCTAAAAAGTGTACCTGTGAAGTTTCAGCTCTGTAGCATGTCCAGAACCAGAAAAAAAGATAATTTTTCAGTAGAGCAGGGATGGTGGGACCCCTCTTTTACACTTATATGATCTTTTTTTGGGGTTCTGGACATGCTACAGAGCTGAAACTTCACAGGTACACCTTTTAGACCCCCCAGACACAAAATCACACAAAAAAAGTTCTTAAAAATTGTCATTTTTGATAAAAAAGCCAATTATTGAAAAATTAAAAAAAAAAAAAAAGAAAAAAAGAGATTTTTTGATTTTTACTTTGGATTTAGTATCTGGGGGGTCTAAAAGGTGTGCATGTGAAGTTTCAGGTCTGTAGCATGTCCAGAACCAGAAAAAAAAAAGATCGTTTGTATTAGAAAACTTTAAGCACAGGAATATGGCTTCTCTGCTGTAACACCTTGCCGGTTTAATAGCAGGCATTTTTTTGGGTTCTTTGCAGTCAGGAAAAACATCTGAACTTGTGTATAGTAGTACTGTGCACAAGTTCTGATGTTTTGCCTGCCTCCAAAATTCCCCAAAAAATGCCAGCAAAAACACACCTGGGCATTTTTTTTTGACGCTAGCGTTTTTTTTTGGCATTTTTTGGGGTTCTTTTGAGGCAGGCAAAACATCTGAACATGTGTATAGGGGGGATATATAGACATATATGTCTGAATATATACCCCTAGACATATATAGGGATTTAGTATCTGGGGGGTCTAAAAGGTGTGCATGTGAAGTTTCAGCTCTGTAGCATGTCCAGAACCATGAAAAAAAAAAAGATAATTTTTCAGTAGAACAGGGATGTGGTTCGGGAGCCTCCTTTAACTTTAACACCTATATGATCTTTTTTTCTGGTTCTGGACATGCTACAGAGCTGAAACTTCACAGGTACACCTTTTAGACCCCCCAGACACAAAATCACACAAAAAAGTTCTTAAAAATTGTCATTTTTGATAAAAAAGCCAATTATTGAAAAATTTAAAAAAAAAAAAAAAAAAAAGAGATTTTTTGATTTTTACTTTGGATTTAGTATCTGGGGGGTCTAAAAGGTGTGCATGTGAAGTTTCAGGTCTGTAGCATGTCCAGAACCCCCCAAAAATTAGCATTTTCTTATAATTTTTATTAGAACAGGAATACGGCTTCTCTACGGCGCTTTTTCTTGCATTTATCGGGCATTTTTGGAGGCAGGCATGACTTTTTTTGGATTTAGTGTCTGGGGGGTCTAAAAAGTGTACCTGTGAAGTTTCAGCTCTGTAGCATGTCCAGAACCAGAAAAAAAAGATAATTTTTCAGTAGAGCAGGGATGGTGGGACCCCTCTTTTACACTTATATGATCTTTTTTTGGGGTTCTGGACATGCTACAGAGCTGAAACTTCACAGGTACACCTTTTAGACCCCCCAGACACAAAATCACACAAAAAAAGTTCTTAAAAATTGTCATTTTTGATAAAAAAGCCAATTATTGAAAAATTAAAAAAAAAAAAAAAAAAAAAGAGATTTTTTGATTTTTACTTTGGATTTAGTATCTGGGGGGTCTAAAAGGTGTGCATGTGAAGTTTCAGGTCTGTAGCATGTCCAGAACCAGAAAAAAAAAGATCGTTTGTATTAGAAAACTTTAAGCACAGGAATATGGCTTCTCTGCTGTAACACCTTGCCGGTTTAATAGCAGGCATTTTTTTGGGTTCTTTACAGTCAGGAAAAACATCTGAACTTGTGTATAGTAGTACTGTGCACAAGTTCTGATGTTTTGCCTGCCTCCAAAATTCCCCAAAAAATGCCAGCAAAAACACACCTGGGCATTTTTTTTTTTGACGCTAGCGTTTTTTTTTGGCATTTTTTGGGGTTCTTTTGAGGCAGGCAAAACATCTGAACATGTGTATAGGGGGGATATATAGACATATATGTCTGAATATATACCCCTAGACATATATAGGGATTTAGTATCTGGGGGGTCTAAAAGGTGTGCATGTGAAGTTTCAGCTCTGTAGCATGTCCAGAACCATGAAAAAAAAAGATAATTTTTCAGTAGAACAGGGATGTGGTTCGGGAGCCTCCTTTAACTTTAACACCTATATGATCTTTTTTTCTGGTTCTGGACATGCTACAGAGCTGAAACTTCACAGGTACACCTTTTAGACCCCCCAGACACAAAATCACACAAAAAAGTTCTTAAAAATTGTCATTTTTGATAAAAAAGCCAATTATTGAAAAATTAAAAAAAAAAAAAAAAAAAGAGATTTTTTGATTTTTACTTTGGATTTAGTATCTGGGGGGTCTAAAAGGTGTGCATGTGAAGTTTCAGGTCTGTAGCATGTCCAGAACCCCCCAAAAATTAGCATTTTCTTATAATTTTTATTAGAACAGGAATACGGCTTCTCTACGGCGCTTTTTCTTGCATTTATCGGGCATTTTTGGAGGCAGGCATGACTTTTTTTGGATTTAGTGTCTGGGGGGTCTAAAAAGTGTACCTGTGAAGTTTCAGCTCTGTAGCATGTCCAGAACCAGAAAAAAAGATAATTTTTCAGTAGAGCAGGGATGGTGGGACCCCTCTTTTACACTTATATGATCTTTTTTTGGGGTTCTGGACATGCTACAGAGCTGAAACTTCACAGGTACACCTTTTAGACCCCCCAGACACAAAATCACACAAAAAAAGTTCTTAAAAATTGTCATTTTTGATAAAAAAGCCAATTATTGAAAAATTAAAAAAAAAAAAAAAAAGAGATTTTTTGATTTTTACTTTGGATTTAGTATCTGGGGGGTCTAAAAGGTGTGCATGTGAAGTTTCAGGTCTGTAGCATGTCCAGAACCAGAAAAAAAAAGATTGTTTGTATTAGAAAACTTTAAGCACAGGAATATGGCTTCTCTGCTGTAACACCTTGCCGGTTTAATAGCAGGCATTTTTTTGGGTTCTTTGCAGTCAGGAAAAACATCTGAACTTGTGTATAGTAGTACTGTGCACAAGTTCTGATGTTTTGCCTGCCTCCAAAATTCCCCAAAAAATGCCAGCAAAAACACACCTGGGCATTTTTTTTTTTGACGCTAGCGTTTTTTTTTGGCATTTTTTGGGGTTCTTTTGAGGCAGGCAAAACATCTGAACATGTGTATAGGGGGGATATATAGACATATATGTCTGAATATATACCCCTAGACATATATAGGTGTGATAGTAGCAGAAATAAATGCTTGCGCTAATGAAATCATTTACAGTAATATATTTCTGCTACTATCACACCTATATATGTCTCGGGGTATATATTCAGACATATATGCCTATATATACACCCTATACACATGTTCAGATGTTTTGCCTGCCTCAAAAGAACCCCAAAAAATGCCAAAAAAAACGCTAGCGTCAAAAAAAAAATGCCCAGGTGTGTTTTTGCTGGCATTTTTTGGGGATTTTGGAGGCAGGCAAAACATCAGAACTTGTGCACAGTACCACTATACACAAGTTCAGATGTTTTTCCTGACTGAAAAGAACCCAAAAAAATGCCTGCTATTAAATCGGCAAGGTGTTACAGCAGAGAAGCCATATTCCTGTGCTTAAAGTTTTCTAATACAAACAATCTTTTTTTTTTCTGGTTCTGGACATGCTACAGACCTGAAACTTCACATGCACACCTTTTAGACCCCCCAGATACTAAATCCAAAGTAAAAATCAAAAAATCTCTTTTTTTTTTTTTTTTTTAATTTTTCAATAATTGGCTTTTTTATCAAAAATGACAATTTTTAAGAACTTTTTTTTGTGTGATTTTGTGTCTGGGGGGTCTAAAAGGTGTACCTGTGAAGTTTCAGCTCTGTAGCATGTCCAGAACCCCAAAAAAAGATCATATAAGTGTAAAAGAGGGGTCCCACCATCCCTGCTCTACTGAAAAATTATCTTTTTTTCTGGTTCTGGACATGCTACAGAGCTGAAACTTCACAGGTACACTTTTTAGACCCCCCAGACACTAAATCCAAAAAAAGTCATGCCTGCCTCCAAAAATGCCCGATAAATGCAAGAAAAAGCGCCGTAGAGAAGCCGTATTCCTGTTCTAATAAAAATTATAAGAAAATGCTAATTTTTGGGGGGTTCTGGACATGCTACAGAGCTGAAACTTCACATGTACACTTTTTAGACCCCCCAGATACTAAATCCAAAGTAAAAATCAAAAAATCTCTTTTTTTTTTTTTTTTTTTTAATTTTTCAATAATTGGCTTTTTTATCAAAAATGACAATTTTTAAGAACTTTTTTTTGTGTGATTTTGTGTCTGGGGGGTCTAAAAGGTGTACCTGTGAAGTTTCAGCTCTGTAGCATGTCCAGAACCATAAAAAAAAAGATCGTTTGTATTAGAAAACTTTAAGCACAGGAATATGGCTTCTCTGCTGTAACACCTTGCCGGTTTAATAGCAGGCATTTTTTTGGGTTCTTTGCAGTCAGGAAAAACATCTGAACTTGTGTATAGTGGTACTGTGCACAAGTTCTGATGTTTTGCCTGCCTCCAAAACCCCCCAAAAAATGCCAGCAAAAACACACCTGGGCATTTTTTTTTTTGACGCTAGCGTTTTTTTTGGCATTTTTTGGGGTTCTTTTGAGGCAGGCAAAACATCTGAACTTGTGTATAGTGGTACTGTGCACAAGTTCTGATGTTTTGCCTGCCTCCAAAACCCCCCAAAAAATGCCAGCAAAAACACACCTGGGCATTTTTTTTTTGACGCTAGCTTTTTTTTGGCATTTTTTGGGGTTCTTTTGAGGCAGGCAAAACATCTGAACTTGTGTATAGTGGTACTGTGCACAAGTTCTGATGTTTTGCCTGCCTCCAAAACCCCCCAAAAAATGCCAGCAAAAACACACCTGGGCATTTTTTTTTTTGACACTAGCGTTTTTTTGGCATTTTTTGGGGTTCTTTTGAGGCAGGCAAAACATCTGAACATGTGTATAGGGGGTATATATAGGCATATATGTCTGAATATATACCCCTAGACATATATAGGTGTGATAGTAGCAGAAATATATTACTGTAAATGATTTCATTAGCGCAAGCATTTATTTCTGCTACTATCACACCTATATATGTCTAGGGGTATATATTCAGACATATATGTCTATATATACCCCCTATACACATATTCAGATGTCATGTCTGACATCAAACATGTCCTCAAAAAAGCACTGGCAGTGGCAGCCCCTGCAGCATTAAAAAATGCTTGCTGGTGAGAAGCCACATTCCTGTCCCGAAGCAGAGAAATGATCATTTCTCTATAGCGGTCACCCTGCTATGGAAGGGTTTTGTCACCCTTCCATAGCAGTCACTGTCAGTTAACCCTACACTACACTACGGTCCCCTGACACTTAACACTTTCCCTACAGAAACTAAATTTTTGAAGCTAACTTAAGTGTAAAGGAGCACTCTAACTACACTAGATATCCCTTTCCTCACACTAAAAATAGCTAAATGACACTTTTAAAGTAAAATTAACAGAACTGCTTCCACTCTCTTCCATGTCCAGTATAACAATGCTGGGAATATGGCGGGGGCGATCTTATATACTGGGGGGCGTATTCACTAATGATTGGTCTAGGGACCCCCTAGTCACTCCAATCACATTCCTAGCATTCTTCTGCCCCCTCAATTGGCTTTTGCTAATGGTTCTGGTCCAATCACGGGCTTTTAAAGCCCATTTCCTGAAGCATTGCATTTTGGGCGGTTCTGGTTGCCGAATTCCGAACTTTTTGGGCAAAAAGTTCTAAATTCGGCCGAACCTCGAACACCCAATGTTCGGGCCGAACCGATGGTGGACCCGAACCGTTCGATCATCCCTAATTATCAGTTGCTAATACTGTTAAAAACCGACAAGATAAAAGTAAGGAATATACAAGTGGTTTACGAAAAGTACACTTTAAGCCTGGATCTCAAGTTAAGACACCTGGTTCATTGAAACAGGGACATTATAAACTTTCCAATCAACTTAAAAGTGACAAGTCAACAAGGTCCTTACACCCATGAACTGATGGAGGCATATGGAATGCCAGTTGCCTTGCAGCTGTTAGGTAGGACTTTTAAGAAGTTTCATTTGAGGAAGGACGTTTTACTATTCCTACTGGTAACATCAAAACTAGAGACCAGAAACCCAAACATCCTTGACCTAATCAATACTGTGTAGACCAAGGATTATATGATGCATTTAAATTGTTTAGTGATATCATTCTTTACATTGTTGTTCTCTGTAATTTACAGTATTGTTGACTCTTTGTACAATAGGGGGGATATGTTGTGTTCATATTTCCGGCCTGTACATTTCACTATTGACAGTTGTTATATGTATAATACTTTTTATATTCTGTATAAGTTAGTTCAAGTTCCTATTAGGAGATACTTAGAAGCCTGTATGTGTTTTATGGATACCTGAACTTGTTAATAAAGCACTCTGTACTTTCCCTACTCACCAAATTACAGGGCACAATAACTATCATTTCTATCTTCCATGGCAAAATGTGAAAGATTCTAAACATTCATGTCCTAAAGCATTCTTGTGTTGTATACAGTAAATGTGAAGAGCTTTATGCAGAAAATGTTGGTTGATGTAAAGAGCCATAATGCAAATATCTTCACCAGTGCTCTTCATGCTCTCACCTTGTTCTTTTTTTTTTTTTTTCCAAAATATTTTTATTTGGTGAAATGAGGTATAACAGAAGGAACATATGTGAACATTCATTAACAATGAAATTCAGTCGTCAGAACAAAATCTTCTAATACAGAACTCAACTACGGTATAACAGTACGTAAGCTTCAGAGAACTGCAAGTGTTACATACAACTGTGGTGAAGCAAGGAGATAAATCAAGCCGATGCAATCGAGATATTATTAGGACTAATTGGTCATATAGCGGGATTAAAGTAAGATAGAGAATGACCTGGAGTTCTCTAGGGTCTCTTGCGAGTCTGAATGTTAAGAAAGATTGGGAAGTTACATATAATCTCTGAAGTTGCAGTTGGGTTCTGGCTGAGAGACCATGGTAGATGCTGTTTCTAACACTTTCATATGTGGAGCTGGAGTGAAACATCGGGCACCCGTAGGGGCGAATCCGACACTCCCCCCCAGCCCCATCTTTAATGTGTCTGTCCTAAGTGGTTTAAAGAAAAGAGGAGAAAGAGAAAAAAAAAAGAGAAAGAAAGGGGGGGGGGAGAAGGGGGCAGGGGAGGGAAAGAAGGGGGAGGAGGGAGAGGAGGAGGTGACCTCTCCGCCCGGCCTCTGCCCCAGGCACACCAGAATTCATTGTGGGAAAGGGGATAAAACATAGGGCATATGAAAAGTATCATGAAATAGATGTCAGCATCGGTGGAAGGGGAAGAGATGGAAGAGGCAGGGAACCTCTCACAATCATCCCTTGATTAGGGGTGAGAGGGATCCGTCTCAGAATAGTAAAATCAATCCCGAACTGAATTATGAACTCAGATTTGAATCCATTGGGGATGGAAGGCGGCGTGGAATCCGATAATAGGGTTGCTGGATCACCTTGTTCTGTCCTACCTATACATATTTTTTTTATTATTATATTGAACTGTATGAGGTTTCTCTTGTTCTGAAGTATGCTGACATCTAGTGGTGGTTTAGGGTGACTTCAACTTGGTCACTTATGTAATTTGGTATTTCTCTCTGTCCTCCCCTCCTTTTTAATGTTATTTAGTTCAGTTCTAGCTAGACCTTCCTTGTTTCTTTCATGTTCCCTCTGTCAGTGTTTGTGACAGAGTGTGCAGAGACAAAACTTAGGGTAGTCGTTGCAGCTCAAAAGACTGGAAAAACATCCTGTACTTTGCACTTATTCAAGCAATATTGTTTTAACTTCTATATCTTAGTACGGAATTAAGCTGTATTTGGATGGTGCCAAGTCAGTAAGTGACCATACTCTCTTGAAAGACTGGGTCTATGGAGGTATGTCATGGCATTTGAAACAGAATACATTTTACATATAAGATTTGCCCAGCCATCCACTTATCAATAACTATATACAGGCTTTTGATTTTATTTCAGTTGCTACTGCACAGAATCACAGAATACACTGTCTCCTAGTTCAATGTGAATATAGTGAGCACTGTCTGAAAAGTTTCATACAAGGAACAATTTACAATATTTAGTTCTACTGCTCCACCTGTCTTTAGACATGGCAGTGGGTTTATTTACTTTATGGGTCTTATTAAAGAAATACCAAACCATGTACTCAATTTTCTTCGCACATGATTGTAGATTCAAAGTGAACACAAAAATCTCCTTGAATACCCACAAAGTAACATACAATTCCTAACATGAACGGCATTCGAAAGCGAAAAGCCTCTATTCCTTTAATAAATCAATCCCAGAATGTTCAAGGCTGCTTTCCCACTGATGTGTTTCTGCTGCATTTGGTAAAAATGCAAGAAAAATGCAATAAAAATATTTCCCTTTAACCACTTAAGCCCCGGAAGATTTTACCCCTTTCCTGACCAGGGGATTTTTTGCGATTTTTTACTGCGTGACTTTGACGGACAATTGCGCGGTCGTGCGACGCTGTACCTAAACGAATTTCATGTCCTTCTTTTCCCACAAACAGAGCTTTCTTTTGGTGGTATTTGATCACCTGTGCGATTTTTTGATCATGCGCTATAAACAAAAAAAGAGCGTAATTTTTGCAAAAATAACAATATTTTTCACTTTTTTTTATATGAAATTCCCCCCCAAAAAAATGTAAAAATCAAAATTTTTTAACATTTTCGGCCAAATTGTTTTACGCTACATATGTTTGGTAAAAAAAAATCGCAAAAAGCGTATTTTGATTGGTTTGCGCAAAAGTTATCGCGTTTACTAACAAAGGGAAAGATTTTTGTCATTTTTGGTGTTTTTTTTTTTAACGAGTAATGTCGGCGATCTGAGATTTTTTTTGCAGTACTGCGACATTGCGGCGGACAGATCGGACCCTTGATTGACATTTTTGACACTTTTGGGGGGTACCAGTGACATTACTGCAGTAATCAGTGCTATATATATGCACTGTTACTGCAAAAATGACACTGGCAGGGAAGGGGTTAACTGTATTGGACAGGGAGGGGTTAAGTGTGTCCTAGGGGCGTGATTCTAACTGTAGGGGGACAGGTCTCCTAGTGTAAAAACAAATATCAACGGTTCTACATAGTAGAACCGTCTGATCTTCATTTTTACACAGGGGAGAATGACAGGCAGCTTGTTTACATAAGCCGCTCTGTCTTTCTCCCGCTGTACCGGCGATCGTAGTGTGATCGGCGGACATCGGGTCCGCCGGTCACACGCCCGCACTCCTTTGTAAACAAGCCTAGGCGGGCGCGCACCTCGGCGGGCGCGCGCTCGCCCGCTATTGGCTCTAAAAGGAGTGACAGGCGAGCGACGTAGACCTACGTCACTCTGCCTGGCCGGGGCTGACTGCCGCAGTAAATATACTGTGAGCAGTCGGCAACCGGTTAAATCCTATGGGGCTCTTCACACCATTGTTCTGCGGGTGCTGTGCATTTGGAAAAGACCTGCATGCTGCATCTTTGGTTTGCTTTTCAAAAACACATAAAAAACACAGCTTCTAATTGAAATTAATGGAAAACATGCAGAAAATTTATTAAAAACTCAAAACATATACATGCTGGAAGTTAGGCACCCAGAAAATGCACCAAAAATGCATCAAAAAGGCATATGCATTTTTTTTAAGGGAGCAGTGTGAAAGCACGTATTTATGGGTTTTTATTTTAGGTACTGCTAATCAAAAAGCAAATAATAAGCACTGTTGGCTACTGACTAAACTGGGGTGACTGTGTAAAATTGAACTGAGTATTCTTTGTGACATCTTTCTAGTAGAAGATAGACTAAGTAATAGCATGCAATGTCAAGCCACAGCTGTCAAAGCCGGCAGAATATTAGCATGCATAAGGAAGGGGATATATTCCAGAGATAAAGCTATAATCCTACCATTTTATAAAACTCTGGTCCAGCCACATCTGGAGTATTCAGTCTAGTTCTGGTCGCCAATCCTCAGTGCTGGAACTGGAGAGAGTCCAAAGAAGGGCAACTAAACTAATCAGGGGATTGGAGGAGCTTTATTACGAGGAGCGATTACAAGCGCTTAATTTATTCTCCTTGGAGAGGAGACGTCTGAGAGGGGACATGATAGTGATTTATAAATACCTCAATGGCGATCCCAGCATAGGTAAAAAACTATTTAGTCTCAAGGAATGCAAGAGGACACATGACCACACAATTAGGTTAGAGGAGAGGCGGTTTAACCTTAAGCTGCGTAAGGGGTTCTTCACTGTAAGAGCGGTGAGAATGTGGAACTCTCTTCCACAACTGGTGGTAGCTGCGGGGAGTATGGCTACTTTTAAAAGACTCCTGGACTCGCATCTCACAGATCACAACATTCAGGGTTATGGGAAATGATCAAGCCACTGACACACACACACACACCTGTACAGGTTGAACTGGATGGACTGATGTCTTTATTCAACCTCAACTACTATATAACATAAATGATAATGGTTTGAATTCAGTGTATTTCAGAATACAGTGTATATATATATATATATATATATATATATATATACAGTATATATATATATTTGATTATATATGAGCTATTGACAGTACTTATGTCATGGGACAATTCTTGAAACAAATTACTTGTGACTGTCTATTCATCACATCAGATCTATATTTACATAAAAGTAAATGGTAAAAATACTACATCAGTATTTTCAAATGGAACAATTCAACGCTTTCATAATTTCTATGAACACCCATGGCCCATTCACATCTTAGTGTTTGGTTGTGGTTTTGTCCCAAGGAATGTTCTTTTTAATAAAAATGTATCAAAACACATATAAACATGGGATTACATTCCATTGATTTAAAAAGAAAATGTACAGGCAAAAAGACAAAGGTGCAAAGCCAGCCTGAGCTTCTGCCAAAACTGTCCCTGTTACATACAGTAAATCACAACAAATGTCCCTGAGAACCCTAAGAGATATATTGCCATGTAGTTTGGTATATATATATATATATATATATATATATATTTATATATATATATATATATATATATATATATATATATATATATATATATAGTGCATTGCGAAAGTATTCGGCCCCCTTGAACTTTGCGACCTTTTGCCACATTTCAGGCTTCAAACATAAAGATATAAAACTGTAATTTTTTGTGAAGAATCAACAAGTGAGACACAAATTTATTGGATATTTCAAACTTTGTTAACAAATAAAAAACTGAAAAATTGGTCGTGCAAAATTATTCAGCCCCTTTACTTTCAGTGCAGCAAACTCTCTCCAGAAGTTCAGTGAGGATCTCTGAATGATCCAATGTTGACCTACATGACTAATGATGATAAATAGAATCCACCTGTGTGTGATCAAGTCTCCGTATAAATGCATCTGCACTGTGATAGTCTCAGAGGTCCGTTTAAAGCGCGGAGAGCATCATGAAGAACAAGGAACACACCAGGCAGGTCCGAGATACTGTTGTGAAAAAGTTTAAAGCCGGATTTGGATACAAAAAGATTTCCCAAGCTTTAAACATCCCAAGGAGCACTGTGCAAGTGATAATATTGAAATGGAAGGAGTATCAGACCACTGCAAATCTACGAAGACCTGGCTGTCCCTCTAAACTTTCAGCTCATACAAGGAGAAGACTGATCAGAGATGCAGCCAAGAGCCCCATGATCACTCTGGATGAACTGCAGAGATCTACAGCTGAGGTGGGAGACTCTGTCCATAGGACAACAATCAGTCGTATACTGCACAAATCTGGCCTTTATGGAAGAGTGGCAAGAAGAAAGCCATTTCTTAAAGATATCCATAAAAAGTGTTGTTTAAGGTTTGCCACAAGCCACCTGGGAGACACACCAAACATGTGGAAGAAGGTGCTCTGGTCAGATGAAACCAAAATCAAACTTTTTGGCAACAATGCAAAACGTTATGTTTGGCATAAAAGCAACACAACTCATCACCCTGAACACACCATCCCCACTGTCAAACATGGTGGTGGCAGCATCATGGTTTGGGCCTGCTTTTCTTCAGCAGGGACAGGGAAGATGGTTAAAATTAATGGGAAGATGGATGGAGCCAAATACAGGACCATTCTGGAAGAAAACCCGATGGAGTCTGCAAAAGATCTGAGACTGGGACGGAGATTTGTCTTCCAACAAGACAATGATCCAAGACATAAAGCAAAATCTACAATGGAATGGTTCACAAATAAACATATCCAGGTGTTAGAATGGCCAAGTCAAAGTCCAGACCTGAATCCAATCAAGAATCTGTGGAAAGAACTGAAAACTGCTGTTCACAAACGCTCTCCATCCAACTTTACTGAGCTCAAGCTGTTTTGCAAGGAGGAATGGGCAAAAATTTCAGTCTCTAGATGTGCACAACTGATAGAGACATACCCCAAGCGACTTACAGCTCTAATCGCAGCAAAAGGTGGCGCTACAAAGTATTAACTTAAGGGGGCTGAATAATTTTGCACGCCCAATTTTTCAGTTTTTTATTTGTTAAAAAAGTTTGAAATATCCAATAAATTTTGTTCCACTTCATGATTGTGTCCCACTTGTTGTTGATTCTTCACAAAAAATTACAGTTTTATATCTTTATGTTTGAAGCCTGAAATGTGGCAAAAGGTTGAAAAGTTCAAGGGGGCCGAATACTTTCGCAAGGCACTGTATATGTATGTGTATATATATATATATATATATATATATATATATATATATATATATATATATATATATACATGTTATAAAAGATAAATAAAACAACATAAATATAGTTTAAATGTTGGGATTTACACACAGTTGCTCAGATGAGCAAAAGAACCCAGTGAGAGTTTTACCCATCTTCATCTTAAAGAATACTTAGATTCTATAACTTTTCTATTCCTCCTACTACTCCTACCAAATGTGAAGCCTGCTTTGCGGTACTTTTTTAACTTACAACATATGTACCCTGTAGGCAAAGATTCACACACGTCTGTGGAATTCTGAGCAAACGACGATCAGTCACGAAAACGTGTAAAAAGAATGCTGGTAATTGTCACTTCAAAAGTTGTCAGCGAGATCCTATTATAACGATACTTTTCTCACCACCTCTCCCTAATATTGAAGAGCTTCAGCGGAGTTACACATTTAATGAAGCACACCACCCGGGGGGGAAATTTCCTTGATATCAAAACGTGTGTATTTAAGGTGCAAGCACTCTGGTAAACATATATTAGCAGATTGCTGAAGTAATTTTATGATGCACAGTTGCCTAAATTCATTGCCAGTTGTGGTCTGAATAACAAGGCTTTGTAATTATGTATAAAGAACAAATGCTCTAATTAACAGAGTTATATACTGTCTTATAGGGATAACAAAAATAAAGTTTCCTTGGGCCAGGAAATAAATATTTCTTTGTTACCAGCAACCTGTCAGAGATTTGCTTTTCTTCATTTATTGCCAGTTAATTCTTTTTAAAGTGTATCTAAACCACATAACAAATCTTTGATGTATTGCAGCTTACCAGTCGTTAGATATGATGGCTTTATTTTTAACTGGTTCTGGGTTGACATTGCTTACTTACCATAAGAGTCTCTATAGAAAAGATGTGTTACCCCCCTAGGACAGGACTACAAAACACCTCCTCTCTTTTTGTTTCTCCATAACATAGGTTGGAGGTGTTCTGCAGCCAACAGAGAGAGCAAGGAACAATTTTAACTGATAAGAGCCCGCAGAGAGAACAGGAGGTTGTTAACTCAAATTATTTTTTTGTCAACAACTTATTGCGCACATATAACAAAATAATCTCTATGGTACATTTACCATATCAAAAGAGAGCAAATAAGAGAAGTTCATTGATAGTCTTTATATTCACTTTAGGTTTAAATAGAGCACCGGTTATTATTGTAATTAAAGCTGCATAAGTATTTTTTTTTTTTTATGTTTTTGAAATGACATATTAAAGCTTATATGAGATTTTAGTGATCGGGTTTACATATTCTTTCAGTTTTCATTGCCTATGCTTATTTACTTCAAAATGGCAGATCTATGCCAGCAAGGAAAACAGCAGTGTGGCAGAGTTTGCCCAGTCAATCTATGGTGATTTGGGCTAAAAAATCCCAATTAGCCATTGTAAATTAGAGAAAATACTTGTTAAAACAAGCTACAAACTATCACATAACAAACCTAAACAAAAAAGGGATTTATCCATAGTTATATTGTTACATAGTTAACCATCTTGAAAAAAGACACAAGTCCATCAAGTTCAAACAAGAGAAAATAATAATAAATAGAAAATAGAAAACTTCCATATACAGAACCCTATACCCACATTAGATCCAGGGAAGGCAAATAAACCCTATAAAGCATGGTCCAATTTGCTCCATCATTTAGGAATAGTGGGTTGAGTCATGTAAATCACTGTTTTAAAAATGAGTGATAAGTAAATTTTTTCTGATTTGTTATGAAGGTGATGAAACATATATTAAAAACAAGTTCTGATTTAAAGTGGTTGAAAAGGCTCAAGGTTTTTTTACCTTCATGCATTCTATGTATGAAGGTAAAAAAAACCTTCTGTGTGCTACTCCCCCCATAGCCCCCTCTAATACTCACCTGAGCCCCATCTCAAACCAGCGATGTGCACGAGAGCCTCAGCTCTCCGGGGACACTATCTCCTCATTGGCTGAGACAGCAGCGGGAGCAATTGACTCTTGCTGCTGTCAATTACACCCACTTTCCAATTAGAAGTGAGAGGGGGAGGGGTAAAGCCATGGAAATGGACATGCTCAGGAGCGAGCCTGTTTGGGTGTCCCATTGCAAGCTGCTTGCTCTGGGAGCAGGAGGGAGGGGCCAGGAGCATCAGCAAGGGACCTGAGAAGAGGATGATCTGGGCTGCTCTGTGCAAAACTGCTGCTCAGAGCAGGTAAGTATAACCAGAGATGTATAGTAACTAAGTAGAACTACTTCACTACTGTACTTAAGTACCCAAAGGCGGTATCTGTACTTTCCTAGAGTAGAATTTTTTTCTCCTACTTCCACTTTTACTTCACTACATTTTTTCGATGATTTCAAAACTTCTACTCCAATATTCTTTTTTTTTTTTTTGTGCTGCATAGTTACTCGTTACTATTATAAAAATTACCACTGCCAGAACAGTAGATGGCAGGTTTCATGAAGCTCAAAACATGTGTATTATCAGCGCATACGAAAATAAATGCTACTGTATGTATAAATAAAAGCTTAATTTGAAATAATAAAAAACAATATGATGTTCAAACTTTTGACTTCTTTCTTTAATAACTACATAACACAGTACTTGTACTTTTACTTTCAGTACTTGAGTAGCAAAATTTAAAAAAAAAATTACTTGCAATACTTAAGTACAAAAAATGTTGAATACTTTAGTACTTCTACTCAAGTCACTTTTTAATCGAGCACTTCCACTTCTACTCAAGTCACTTTTTGATCGAGCACTTGTACTTTTACTCAAGTATGGGTTTCGAGTACTTTATACAACTCTGAGTATAACATGTTTGTTATTTTTTTTTAAAAAAGAGACTTTATTTATTACTTTAAGAAGACCATACTGTACTTCATAGTGAGGCATTGGAAGCATTTTAGGCTCTTTTTCCCCACTTTACCATAACCAATTTAGTTATACTTTTTGTGATTCCCCAGGCTTTAATCCAAAAAAGTAGTGTGGGTAAACTCAATAACGCACTACTGACAGTTTTCTGGTGCTATGGTCCTTTAAAATGGCATGCGGCAGATTAAAATATCCCCACCACCTATGTCAGTAATTTTACTGACATGTGCAGCAGATTCAGGTAGTTCTTAACAGCACCACTTTCACAAAGTGGCACTATTACTGCAATAATTTTAAAAATAATTACCTCTAGTTCATAGATAATGGCCGCTCCTGATTATGTCATTGTGACTAAACGCATAGGACAGAGCCACAAGCATCTTTGTGTCACTTCTGGCACGGTCCATGGAATGCACAGAACCCGGACTTTCTGTTTGTTTTCAACACGCTGAACTGAGAGCGCGCTGTGCGTAATTTTATGGTCTGAAATAAAAGTTATCCAACTGGTATGCGCTATGGGCTTTTTATATCTCTGCATGTACATGAGTACTAAGAAGTGGATTTAAGGTGACATCTGGTTGTGGATCCTGAGTCAGCTAACCCAGTCAGAGCTAGTTGTTTGCAAGGCCTGACACCCCCCCAGGGGGGACTGAGCTCTGGTAAGTGTGGGATCATAAGGGGAGCACGGCTTGTGGAGCACCACCAATGTCACAGATTTCTTGGAGCACTTTGACGAACACTTGTCACCTTGTCACCTTGGCCGGCCCGTCATGCGCACTGTGCATGTGCCGCCACCGCTCGGGAAAGCCCGTACATGCTAGGCTATTCCTGGGCAGATGGTGCATGCGTGGTGACGAGTTGGCGCCAGGTGGTGCCATTTTTAAATGTAAGGCGCCTCAGCAAAAGGTAAGTGAGACTCCTTTGCAGCCCCTGCATCTCCTCAGGAGATGCAGAGCTGTGGGCATGGTACAGGAGATTCTCCTGTACCATGTCCGCAGCACTGCATCTCCTGTATCATGCCCACAGCCCTGTATCTCCTGTACCATGCCTGCAGCCCCTGCACCATGCCCGTAACCCCTGTATCTCCTGCACCATGCCGGGAATTCCTGCATCTCCTGTACTATGCCCACAGCCCTGCATCTCCTGTACCATGTCTGCAGCCCCTGCACCATGCCCACAGCCCCTGCATTTCCTGCACCATGCTCACAGCCCCTGCATCTCCTGCACCATGCCCACAGCCCCTGCATCTCCTGCACCATGCATGCAAGCCCTGCATCTCCTGCACCATGCCCACAGCCCCTGCATCTCCTGCACCATGCCGGCAACCCCTGCATCTCCTGTACCATGTTGGCAGCCCCTGCACCATGTCCACAGTCCCTGAACCTCCTGCACCATGCCCACAACCCCTGCATCTCCTGCACCATGTCCGCAGCCCCTGCATCTCCTGCACAATGCCGGAAGCCCCTGCATCTCCGGCACCATGCCTGAAGCCCCGGCATCTCCTTTACCATGTCTGCAGCCCCTGCATCTCCCACACAATGCCTGAAGCCCCTGCATCTCCTGCACCATGCCTGAAGCCCCTGCATCTCCTTTACCATGTCTGCAGCCCCTGCACCATGCCTGCAGCCCCTGCATCTCTTGCACCATGTCCGCAGCCCCTGCATCTCCTGTACCATGTCTGCAGCCCCTGCACCATGCCCACAGCCCCTGCATCTCCTGCGCCATGGCCGCAGCCCCTGCATCACCTGCACCATGCCCGCAGCCCCTGCATCTGCTGCACCATGTCCGGAGCCCCTGCATCTCCTGCACCATGCCCGCAGCCCCTGCATCTGCTGCACCATGTCCGCTGCCCCTGCATCTCCTGCACCATGTTCACAGCCCCTGCATCTCCTGCACCATGTTCACAGCCCCTGCATCTCCTGTACCATGCCCGCAGCCCTTGCATCTTCTGCACCATGCTCGCAGGCCCCTGCATCTCCAGCACCATGCCCACAGCCCCTGCATCTCCTGTACCATGTCCAGAGCCCCTGCATCTCCTGTACCATGTCCACAGCCCCTGCCTCTCCTGTACCATGTCTGCAGCCCCTGCATCTCCTGCACCATGCCCGAAGCTCCTGCATCTCCTGTACCATGCCCACAGCCTCTGACATGTCCTTCTGTACCATGTCCGCAGCCTCTGACATCTCCCGTACCATGCCCACACAGCCTATGACCAGTGCTTTAAAATGCATGGTTTTCCCTTTTATGAACAAGAAAATAATGGCGTAATGCTGTTGGCTTAGTATAATAATGCTATAGGGCTGGTATGAAATAATTTCCAGGGCTGGTATGAAATTATTTCCAGGGCTGAATTTTATTCCCAGTCCAGCCCTGCCAATCTCTCTCATAAAAGTGCCCCGAGTGGTGGATTCGCCGCTGGGTCACTTTTAGAAGCGGGGGAAGGGTGGTTTTATAAGCTCTTTCCAGTGGTTTTTGGGCTTACCTGCAGGCTGGGGAATACAGATACAGCACGGCCCCGCTGCCTTCCTTCTGTGTACCTGGTCCTGGTGGCAGATGATCCGTGATGGGGCCCCCCTGACTGGCAAGCAATGTGGGCTCAGGGGGCAGCTTCTTTGGGCCCTACAACAATGCTTAGACCTAGGGTAGCTGCCCGTTTTGCCCTGCGTTAAGGATGGCTTAGTGTGGCCTAGAAATGGAGGACTTATCCCACCCAAAGTTCTACAAAGCCTGCAGGTTTCAGTATCCAGAAAATAACTTATTAATAACTAATTAAAAACAGAAAGTTTGGATTTTCCACATCAGCCATAAACCCTGGATCCTCTCCCCAAGTGTATGTGACAAACCTACAGGAAATCATACACATTGTACACAATACTACCAGTCATTGTCTTACATACCCTCCCCCTCCACTCAGACCTGCGGGAAGGAGCACATTTTGCCAACCTACAGTGGACACATGACGGTTCATCAGCATTGCCTTGCTGGGTCCCTGACCTGTGTTCTACACAAAATCTAAGGTTTTGAAAAGAGAAAAACCATCTTGTGAACCATCTTCCAAAGAACCTTGTCTTTGTTACAAGCCATTAACTATAGAGGAAAATTGTCTGTAATCAGTCAGGACTGTCTGCCCAAAAGGTAATACCTTGATAAATGTAGCGCCCACTTTAGGACCACACAATCTATTTCTACTATTGTATAGTTTCTCTCTGCAGGAGTTAATTTCTGGCTAAGGTTCCCTGTTAATTTCCTAGGCAACATTTGCGCATCTGTTTTTTCAAGAAATTCTGAATTTAGGCTTGGTTAAAATTGATCACTTATACAATATTGCCTATAGCTCTTGAAAAACTCTCTTTGTCTTTTCATGTTTACACAGTGAACGTATTCCCTTTGGTGGGAACAGGAATGATAAGAATGAAAGTGGTAATGTACCTGGCAAAGCCCATTTTTTCAACTTATCCACCGGGGCATTACATTTGAATATTTAATTTTGTTTTCTGAAGTTGTTGCAGTGCCTAAAGCTGCAATTCAGCTTAGGGATCAGCCAAATGGAAATTAACCATTCACTGTTGGATTTCTCCATGACCCCAATGGCTAACATTATCTATACCTCTTCCGAATTCTTTTTTTCTGAGCTTCAGGTACCCAATAAGGCCTTAGTTTTTCTTTGACATGAAATTTAGTCATAATATTATAGTCAATTATGTTAGTTCAACCAGGAAATGCTAAAAACACCTCTCAATTTTTCCTACCACCTGATTTTGAGTAGCAGACAGGGTCTCTGAAATACTCACCTCTGGTATACCTTTTGCTGATGACACTTTAGGGTTACTTTTTGGGTTTATTAGGTTAACATGGTATATTTTTGGACTGATATACCTGGTTGTTAATAGGAATAAGCTCAAGGTGTGGTCCAAACACACTTTTAAACCTACTTTTAGCTGTTCGGTTGTCTGGCAGATTTTTTTCAATATATAGTAGTGGTCTCTCTCTACCGCAACTATATAAGGCAGATTCCTTCGGTCGTGTCAGTGGTTTCTAAGATAGTAGTGGGTCCAGGCTCCATTCATTTAATGGCTTAGAATCCCCAGCCAGGTAAACAATAGGGCAAGTATAGAGTGACATCCCTGACCAAATATGGCCACATGGCCAAATTTCATTGGCCAAATATAGCCATGGCCATATGGTCAATTATATCACTCAGGAGACAGGACCTTGAGAGAAGTCATTCACAGTGAGTAAGATACAGTATCAGATGTGTCCATCAGTTGACTGGAATTTTTTCTTTTAACCACTTCAATACATGGGCACTTTCACCCCCTTCCTGCCCAGGCCAATTTTCAGCTTTTAGCGCTGTTGCATTTTGAATGACAATTTCGCAGTCATGCAACACTGTATCTAAACCAAATTGATTTAATTTATTCCCCACAAATAGTGCTTTCTTTTGGTGGTATTTGATCACTGCAAGGTTTTTTCTTTTTTGCTACACAAATAAAAAAAAAAAAAAAGTTTGAAAAAAAAAAGTTTTTTTGATTATGTTATAAATGTTGTAAATAGATAAGTTTTTTTCTGCACTGATGAGCATTGATGAGGTCGCACTGAAGGGCACTGACGAGGAGGCACTGATTGGGTGGCACTGCAATGCAGCACTGATGGGCACTGATAGGAAGCACTGATAGGAAGCACTGATATGGGGCACTGATAGGTAGCACTGATATGCAGCATTGGTGAGCACTGCTAGGCGGCACTGATGGGTACTGATAGGTGGCGCTGATAGGTGGCACTGATGGGAACTGATGGGCACTGATAGGCGGCACTGATGGGCACTGATAGGCGGCACTGATGGGCTCTGAAGGACACTGATAGGCGGCACTGGTGGGCAATAATGGGCACTGGTGGGTGGCACTGATAGATGGCAATCATGGGTAGCTCTGATGGGGAGGGCACTGAAAGGGTCCCTGAGCCCTGATTGCCATCCCTGGTGGCCATGGGTGGGTGGGCATCCCTTCCCTGGTGATCATGGGTGAGCATCCCCGGTGGCCATGGGTGGGCAATCCCTGGTGGCTCTAGTGGCACCCCCCCCCCCCAAGCGTCTTGCACGGGTAATCAATCCTCTGATTACCAGCAGGATTACTTTCAGGAGAGCCGCAGATCGGCTCTTCTCTACTCGTGCCTGTCAGGCACGAACTGAGGAAAGCTGATCAGCGGCACTTCCTATTTACTATGTGACCAGCTGTGATTGGACACAGCTGGTCACATGGTAAAGAGTGTACGTCAGTAGGCTCTTTATGGAGATCGCAGATGCGGTGTGTCAGAGTGGCACACCGCAGCACCAATCGCCGCTCTGGACGGCCAGTCAGGAAAGTACAACCACTTTGCCACAGTCAATCCGCTATAGGGCGGGGCGGCAAGTGGTTAATGGGTGCCGGGCAATGCTCATCCTAAATTATTTTTTAATAAAGGACTTGTAAAAATTGTGTAAGTGTCTTTATTAACTGTTTACTTTTTTGCATGAATGAGTAGAGGTACTATTTATTGTTAAAGGGAGCTTCCTGATTCTGATAAGTCCCCTACCATTGTTCTCATCAACATGGGGACAAGATGCTTGGACTAGTACAGCAGTTCATATAGCTTAAGTCAGTGCATTTTGGGTGATTTACTGTGTATTCGTCAAATCTGTATAACAAAATAGTGGTGGCAAAGCCGATTGGTCTGACAATCAAGTTAATCAGTATTCAAATAGAATGTCATATAATCAGTAGAGCCCATATCTATGTCCAGCGTATGGTTATATTATTAGACTTAACTGCCATAGTACACTGCTCAAAAAAATTAAAGGAACACTTTTTAACCAGAGTACAGCATCAAATCAATTAAACTCCTTGGATATTAATCTGGTCAGTTAAGTAGCAGAAGGGTTGTTAATCAGTTTCAGCTGCTTTGGTGTTTATAAAATTAACAACAGGTGCACTAGAGGCAACAATAAGACAACCTTCAAAACAGGAATGTTTTTACAGGTGATGGCCACTGACATTTTTTCCCTACTCATCTTTTCTGACTGTTTTTCACTAGTTTTGCATTTGGCTAGGGCCAGTGTCACTACTGGTAACATGAGACGCTATCTTGACCCTATAGAGGTTGCACAGGCAGTCCAACTCCTTCAGGATAGCACATCAATACATGCCAGAAGGTTTGCTGTGTCTCCCAGTCTCAAGAGCATGGAGGATACTCCAGAAGACATGCAGTTACTCTAGGAGAGCTGGGCAGTGCCATATAAGGTCCTTAACTCATCAGCAGGACCAGTATCTGCTCCTTTGTGCAAGGAGGACCAGGATAAGCACAGCCAGAGCCCTACATTGAGAAGCCATGGAGAATGTTATGCTGCCTGTAGCGTCATTCAGCATGACCTGTTTGGTGGTGGGTCGGTGATGGTCTAGGGAGGCATATCCAAGGAGGGACACACAGACCTCTACAGGTTAGACAATTGCACACTGACTGCCATTAGGTATCGGGATGAAATCCTTGGATTCATTGTCAGACCCTACGGTGGTGCAGGGGTCCTGGATTCTTCCTGATGCATGTGGCGTAAGTATGCAGCCAGTTCCTGGAGAATGAATGAATTGATACCATTGAATGGCCCCCCCATGCTTGCCATATCTAAATCCAATAGAACACTTCTGGGACATTATGTTTCAGTCCATCCGACGCCGCCAGGTTGCACCTCAGTCTGTTCAGGAGCTCAGTGATGCCCTGGTCCAGATCTGGGAGGAAATACCCCAGGACACCATCCTCATTAGGAGCATGCCCCCACGTTGTCAGGCATGCAATTAAGCAAACGGGGGCTATACAAACTACTGAGTACCATTATGAGTTGTTGCAATTAAATTTAAGCAGAATTGACTAGTCTGCTGCATTATTTTTTTTTTTCACTTTCATTTTCAGGGTGTTTTTGAATTCAGCCCCTCTGTAGGTTGATAATTTTCATTTCAAAAGCTCTGGATAATAAAATTAGATTTAGAAATTAAGATAAAATTGAGGAGTCACTATGTGTTGTTCCATGATAAGAACAGAGTTAATAGGCGAAAAATATAATGGTATTGGGAGTTTGGATTGGTGAAGAACATTATGAAGGGCTGTAGAGAGTATGCTGGCATCTGGCCTCAGGACATATTTGCTTTCCACTCTCAGTTCTGAGATGTCCTACAACAAAAGACTTGCCAAATATCAAAATATGCCTTTACAGATCACATTCCATAGATTCATGGCAGGCCCATGGGGTATATGGCAGGTATGGCATGTTCCAGTTTTTGGTATCCTATGATGCTAGTTTCTAACATACGTGTCTGTTTCAAGAATGAGATTCCTTTTGGACTATCAAACTGTACATATCTGGCACCCACATGTGTATCACCCGCTTGTTTACCTCTTTGCTAAGGGTTATGGTTCTTTCAGCGCCTACCAGCCAGGAAGTCAGATCCTGGGGATAGTCCTCGGTAGCAATATTGCTGCTCCAAGGGACAACAGCTATACAGCTATTTGGTTGTGAAACATTGTCTGACAAGCTTGTCAGACAATGCCTCACAATATGTATATATATATATATATATATATACACATACAGTGGTGATCGAAAGTTTGGGCACCCAGGTAAAAATTTGTATTAATGTGCATAAAGCAGCCAAGGAAAGATGGAAAAATCTCCAAAAGGCATCAAATTACAGATTATACATTCTTATAATATGTCAACAAAAGTTAGATTTTATTTCCATCATTGACACTTTCAAAATTACGGAAAACAAAAAAATGGCGTCTGCAAAAGTTTGGGCACCCTGCAGAATTTATAGCATGCACTGCCCCCTTTGCAAGGCTGAGACCTGCCAGTGTCATGGATTGTTCTCAATCATCATCTGGGAAGATCAGGTGATGTCAATCTCAAAGGTTTTAAATGCCCAGACTAATCTGACCTTGCCCCAACAATCAGCACCATGGGATCTTCTAAGCAGTTGTCTAGAAAACTGAAACTGAAAATAGTTGACGCTCACAAAACTGGAGAAGGCTATACGAAGATAGCAAAGTGTTTTCAGATGTCAATATCCTCTGTTTGGAATGTAATTAACCACTTTACCACCGGAGGATTTTGCTGTCTTACGTCCAGGCCACTTTTTGCGATTCGGCGCTGTGCGACTTTAACTGACAATTGCGCGGTCGTGCGACGCCATACCCAAACTAAATTTACGTCCTTTTTTTCCCACAAACAGAGCTTTCTTTTGGAGGTATTTGATCACCTGTGCGATTTTTACTTTTTGCGCTATAAACAAAAAAAGAGCGCTTATTTTGAAAAAAATAACAATATTTTTAATAATTTTTTATATGAAATTGCCCCCCAAAAAAATGTAAAAATCACATTTTTTTTAAAATTTTTGGCCAATTTGTTTTCTGCCACCTATGTTTGGTAAAAAAAATCACAATAAGTGTATTTTGATTGGTTTGCGCAAAAGTTATTGCGTTTACTAACTAAGGGAAAGATTTCTGTCATTTTTGGTGTTTTTTTTAACGCGTAATGGCGGCGATCTGCGATTTTTTTTGCGGTACTGCGACATTGCGGTGGACAGATCGGACCCTTGACTGACATTTTTGACACTTTTGGGGGTACCAGTGACATTACTGCAGTAATCAGTGCTATAAATATGCACTGTTACTGTAAAAATGACACTGGCAGGGAAGGGGTTAATTTTATTGGAGAGGGAGGGGTTAATGTATGCCTGGTGCTTACTAACATGTGGGGGGAGGTGACTGAGTGAAACAGGGACAGATCGCATATGTTCAGCTATGCTAAACACTGCGATCTGTCACTCCCTGTCACTTAGGATATCCGCCCGCTCTGTTTACACAAGCGGGCGGATCTCCAAACTAGATTCCCCGACGATCGGGGAAGAGCAGCGGCGATCGCCGCCGCTCCTCCCCTGGCCCGACTCCCGCTGTGACTGAACACAGCGGGAGCGAGCCTCCGGCGCCGCGCACGCGCCGCCCACAACGGGCGGGGTCCAGCGACGTAGGTCTACGTCGCTGGACGATAACGAGCCACATTGCTGCAGTAGCAATGTGCAGTAGCAGCAATGTGAGCAGAGTTGAAGTGGTTAAGAAATGACAATCATCAGGAACAGTGGAAGTTAAAGCAAGGTCTGGAAGACCAAGAAAAATATCAGACAGAACAACTCGCAGGATTGTGAGAAAAACAATTCAAAACCCACATTTGACTGCACGATCCTTCCAGAAAGATCTGGCAGACACTGGAGTTGTGGTACACTATTCCACTTTAAAGAGATACTTGTACAAATATGGTCTTCATGGAAGAGTCATCAGAAGAAAACCTCTTCTACGACCTCACCACAAAAATCTGCGTTTTTAACTTTGCAAATGAACATATAGACAAGCCTGATGCATTTTGGAAACAAGTTCTGTGGACCGATGAGGTTAAAATTGAACTTTTTGGCCGGAATGAGCAAAGGTACGTTTGGAGAAGAAGGGGCACAGAATTTAATGAAAAGAACCTCTGTCCAACTGTTAATCATGGGGGTGGATCAATCATGCTTTGGGGTTGTATTGCAGCCAGTGGCACAGGGAACATCTCACGAGTAGAAGGAAAAATGGATTAAATAAAATTTTGGATGGTAACTTGATGCCATCTGTGAAAAAGCTGAAGTTAAAGAGAGGATGGCTTCTACAAATGGATAATTATCCTAAACACACCTCGAAATCCACGGGGGATTACATCAAGAGGCGTAAACTGAAGGTTTTGCCATGGCCTTCACAATCTCCTGACCTCAACATAATTGAAAATCTATGGATATACCTTAAAAGAGCAGTGCGTGACAGACAGCCCAGAAATCTCAAAGAACTGGAAGACTTTTGTAAGGAAGAATGGGCAAAGATACCTCAAACAAGAATTGAAAGACTCTTGGCTGGCTTCAAAAAATGTTTACAAGCTGTGATACTTGCCAAAGGGGGCAGTACAAGGATGCCCAAACTTTTGCAGACACCATTTTTTTGTTTTCTGTTATTTTGAAAGTGTAAATGATGGAAATAAAATCTAACTTTTGTTGACATATTATAAGAATATCTAATCTGTAATTTGATGCCTTTTGGAGTTTTTTCCATCTTTCCTTGGCTTCTTTATGCACATTAATACAATTTATTACCTGGGGTGCCCAAACTTTCGATCAGCACTGTATATATATATATATATATATATATATATATATATATATATATATGTATATATATATATATATATATATATATATATGCACAGTATCTCACAAAAGTGAGTACACCCCTCACATTTTTGTAAATATTTTATTATATTTTTTCATGTGACAACACTGAAGAAATGACACTTTGCTACAATGTAAAGTAGTGGGTGTACAGCTTGTATAACAGTGTAAATTTGCTATCCCCTCTAAATAACTCAACACACAGCCATTAATGTCTAAACCACTGGGAACAAAGGTGAGTACACCCCTAAGTAAAATGGTCCAAATTGGGACCAATTAGCTATTTTCCCTCCTCAGTGTCATATGACTCATTAGTGTTACAAGGTCTCAGGTGTGAATGGGTAGCAGGTGTGTTAAATGCGTTGCTCTTTCATACTGGTTACTGGAAGTTCAACATGGCACCTCATGGCAAAGAACTCTCTGAGAATCTGAAAAAAAGAATTGCTGTTCTACATAAAGATAGCCTAATCTATAAGAAGATTGCCAAGACCCTGAAACTGAGGTACAGCATGGTGGCCAAGAGCATACAGCGGTTTAACAGGACAGGTTACACTCAGAACAGGCCTGGCCATGGTCGACCAAAGTAGTTGAGTTCATGTGCTCAGCGTCATATCCAGAGGTTGGCTTTGGGAAATAGACGTATGAGTGCTGACAGCTTTGCTGCAGAGGTTGAAGGGGTGGGAAGTCAGCCTGTCAGTGCTCAGACCATACGCTGCACACTGCATCAAATTGGTCTGCATGGCTGTCATCTCAGAAGCAAACCTCTTCTAAAGATAATGCACAAGAAAGCCCACAAACAGTTTGCTGAAGACATGCAGACTAAGGGCATGGATTACTGAAACCATGTCCTGTGGTCTGATGAGACCAAGATAAACTTATTTGGTTCAAATGGTGTCAAGCGTGTGTGGCGGCAACCAGTCAAGCATGGTGGTGGGAGTGTCATGGTCTGGGTCTGCTTGAGTGCTGCCGGCACTGGGGAGCTACAGTTCATTGAGGGAAACATGAATGCCAACATGTACTGTGATATACTGAAGCAGAGCATGATCCCCTCCCTTCAGAGACTATGCTGCAGGGCAGTATTCCAACATTATAATGACCCCCAAACACACATCCAAGATAACCACTGCCTTGCTAAAGAAGCTGAGGGAAAAGGTGATGGACTGGCCAAGCATGACTCTAGACCTAAACCCTATTGATTATCTGTGGATCATCCTCAAACGGAAGGTGATGTCATCATGGAGGAGTGGAAGAGGACTCCAGTGGCAACCTGTGAAGCTCTGGTTAACTCCATGCCCAAGAGGGTTAATGCAGTGCTGGAAAAAAAATTGGTGGCCACACAATATTTTGACACTTTGGGTGCAATTTGCACATTTTCAGTTAGGGGTGTACTCACTTTTGTTAATAGCAGTTTAGACATTCATGGCTGTGTGTTGAGTTATTTTGAGGGGACAGCAAATTTATACTTTTATACAAGCAAAGTGTAATTTCTTCAGTGTTGTCACAATAAAAGGTATAATAAAATATTTACAAAAATATGAGGGGTGTACTCACTTTTGAGAGATACTGTATATACACTGTATATATTTATATACAATATATATATATATATATATATATATATATATATATATATATATATATATATATATATATTTATATATATTGGACTACTAATAGTAATCATCTATATTGATAATGGAAAACTAATGACTATAGGTGTCTTAGAAAACAAAGGAAATATTTAATGTGCCTGATGGTGGTATCCGACAGGGCAAAATTGCAGCCACATGGGTCCTGGTTTAAAGACTTAGCCCATCTAATCACAAATTAATTTTAATAGGTACTCCTGTGATAGAGAGAAAACACTAATGCAAATTTCAGTCTCCGCAGACTTTTAGAATAGCAAATAGAATAATATATGTTTTCTTGATACAGTACATTTCTCCATTAATGAATGTCAATGAAGTGACACATACACCTGGAATTATTTTATGTTGATCTCCTGAGCAACAGCTTTTGCAGATCTACGTTATTTAATGTGAAAAATAAAAGCATTTCCTTTTTTGTATTCACTGAAATGATGTACTTTTCATTTTAGCATACATTTCTAATGGCCTTTAATAACCACATTCTTCATGATAGGTGAACGTTTATTAAAAGAAAAACATAATTGTTAAGAACAACACAGGTCAGAGAATGGATTTTGGAACTCTTCAATAATAACATTGCGATAATAGCTTATACGATTAGATATGATTGATAGTAAAATTGGGCCCCCATTGCTTCTCTGCACATTAAAACATGTGTCTGTCTTCTTTCTGATGCCCCTATTGCAAACAAAGAAGAATAGACTGGTATCAGCAGGTGTTCAATTAATCAAAAAACATGAACTCCCTTTTATGGAAGTCACTCGCTGAGCATTATTAAAATATTAAGTTATAGGAATTTAAAAAAAAAAAAAGTTTCCTATTGACTTTGTAACTTTAGCAATGACACATGTCTAAGCATCCTCTAACTAAATAGAATAAGTCTTGTGACAAAATAAATACCATTTTTAAATAAAAGCTATTTTTCTGTAATTTTCTATTCTGTTTGAAAATTTATGAGACCTAAATAATGGTCTGTAAAGTGAATGTATCAATGTAATATATCTGTTTTCCTGTTTCCTCAATTCATTATATGTGAATGGCAATGTGTTGATGTAGCCTCTCTCTCTCTCTGCCTCTCTCTCTCTCTCATATATATATATATATATATATATATATATATATATATATATATATATATATATATTGTACAGGACACCAAGGGTGGGTCCTGCTGGACCGGTGCTATGTTGCACCAATATTCGGGTTGTGGTCCCTTTAGGGGGGATAAGTTGGTGTACTCAGGTGGTTCACCCATTCAGGGTGATGGATTTCAGAACAGTTGTACAGGTATTTGGTTCAGTATTAATAGAGAGTTATTTGGGACCCAGAATTTTGGAGGTCCGGAGTGACATTCGGGTGTTAAAAGGATCTTCACTCATGACTACGGCGACTTTTGTCCCTACGGGGTTAAGCAGCCTCCAGTATGTAGCACATACAACAGGAAGCTCTTAGTATTAGATATGAGGTGTAGGAGTTAGAGAGAGAGACCTGTGGAGTGCTGCGCATATGCTGGGAGCTGCCAAACAGCCAGAGATGGACTGTGCTAACCTTGGGGTAAATCCCATCTATGAACTTTACGTTTCTTTATGTTATTATTATTATTATTTTTATACAGGATTTATATAGCGGCAACAGTTTGCACAGCGCTTTACAATATTAAGGCTCGGTTCACATTTCTGCGATGCGGGAACGCTGCGAATATGCAGCGCGATCCCGCATCACATCCGCACATCTAGCAGTTCACACTGCCATATGCGATACGCAGGGGGTGTCAATTAAATGTTAACGACACCCCCAGTTTGATTGCATATCGCAGTGCGATCTGACAGTTCGCACAGAATCGGATCGCACAAGTGTGAACCACTGTGCGATCCGATTCTGAGGCGGCTCAAAAAATGCCTCATGTGCGAGTTTGCTGCAGATGCGCTGCAAATTCAGCCATACAAAGTGTATGGCTGAACTAGCATCCGCACATTAGATTGCATGTAATGAAGGAGCAGTGCGCTCCGAATTACATGCGATCAGCACATCCGCAATAATGTGAACTGGCACTGAGGCAGACAGTACAGTTACAATCCAATCCAATACAGGAGGAATAAGAGGGACTTGCTCGTTAGAGCTTAAAATCAAATCTTTTATGCTGTTTGTGCGTAAGATAAGATAACATTTCTGGAATGTTTTCTGGAATTGTGTGAACTCTGTATTGCTGCAGAAAGTGATATTTTGTTTGCATTTAAAGAAAAAAATGGATTTTTGTAACAACTTACCGTAAAATCCTTTTCTCTTAAGCTCATTGACAGACGTAGTCTTCTTGATTCTCAAGAGCTGGGTTATGTTGTCTCCGCAGGAGTAGGACTAGGCAGAATGACAAAACGTTCTGGCTCCACCCTAGGGGGCAGTCCCTGAGGGTATATCCTCCCTCTCTCTGCTACAGGGAATCAGTTCTGTTTAAAGCAGTACAGAGAAATTAACCCAACCCAACTCAATGATAGAGGGGCGGGTACTACGTCTGTCAATGAGCTTAAGAGAAAAGGATTTTACGGTAAGTTCTTACAAAAATCCATTTTTCTCTATCGCTCATTGACAGACGTAGTCTTCTTGATTCTCAAGAGCTGGGACATCCAGAAGCAGTGCCACAAATGAGGGGTGGGATTGACAAAATCAAATCCAATCTAGTAGGCCCAACCGGTGCCAAACTAGAAGTTTTAAAGGCTCATTATAAACAAAGAATGAGACTAAAAGAAAAAATTTTCCAACGGAAAAAAACCCTCGAGGTAGACCACTGGTCTCCTCAAATTGCGGCCTGCAAAACCTTGCGGCCAAATGAGGCATCAGACGATGCCATTACATCAACTTTATAATGTTTAGAGAAGGTATGCACCGACGACCAGGTAGCCGCCTTGCACACCTGGACCACTGACGCCTGATGGCGAAAGGCCCATGACGCACTAAGTGCCCGAGTGGAGTGCGCCTTAACAGGGAACGGGGGCTCCCGACCCTTAATAGAATAAGCCTGTACTACCGTCTGTCTGATCCATTTGGAAATGGTCGCGGCAGATGCAGGCAACCCCTTTTTGGGTCCATCTGGGATCACAAAAAGTGAATCCGTCTTGCGAAACGAGTCTGTCGTTTTCAAGTATACCCTGATCGCCCGGACCACATCCAAGGAGTGCAAAGCAAATTCCCGAGGATGACTGGGCTTAGGACACAGGGAAGGTAATACAATTTCTTCATTCAGATGAAATTCTGAAACTACTTTTGGTAGGAAGGATGGATTCGGACGAAGAACCACCTTATCTCTATGAACCACCAGATATGGTGAACGACAAGATAATGCGGCCAGTTCTGACACCCTGCGTGCAGAAGTAATAGCCACCAAGAAGGCCACCTTCTGGGACAACGTGGGTAGAGGAATCTCCCTAATATCTTCAAAGGGAGGTTTCTGAAGAACCGACAACACTAAATTAAGATCCCAGGGGGGTAACGGTGCGTGCACTGGCGGAGCCAGATGTCGCACCCCCTGGATGAAATTCCGCACCAAGGAATGAGTAGCCAAAGGCTTCTGAAAGAAGATGGCTAATGCTGAGACCTGACCCTTGATAGTACTCAAGGCCAGTTTCTGCTCAACCCCTTGTTGCAGAAAAGCCAATATTCGACTAATCGAATAAGACCGAGGACGGAACCCTAAAGGTTCACACCATGCAATGTAGGACTTCCATGTGCGATGATAAATCTTTCTGGAAGTCGCTTTCCTTGCTTCAACTAGAGTAGGAATAACTGAAGCTGACAAACCTTTGTCCTTCAGCACCTGGGTCTCAATAGCCAGGCCGTTAAAGCCAGCGATCGTAAAGCAGGATGGAAGATCGGTCCCTGAGACGGTAGATCCTCCCTGAGAGGAAGTCTCCATGGGACGTCCGCCACCAGTCTGACCATGTCGGCGTACCAAGCTCGACGAGGCCAGTCCGGAGCTACCAGGATTACTGGGATTCCTTCCTCCTCTACCCTGCGAAGAAGTCTTGGCAGTAACGCGAGAGGAGGGAAGGCATATATTAGCTGGTATTGCCCCCACGGGGCGATCAGTGCGTCTGCGGTTTCTGCTAGAGGATCGCGGGAGCGAGCCACGAATCTCTGAACTTTCCTGTTGAATCGTGATGCCAACAGATCCACATCCGGTGTGCCCCACCGTAGGCACAACTGGTGGAAAACGTCTGGATGGAGGGACCATTCCCCCTGATCCAGGGTCTGACGGCTGAGATAATCTGCCTGCCAATTCTCCACCCCCGGAATGAACACCGCAGAGATTGCTGGAACAAATCGTTCCGCCCAGCGAAGAATGCAAGCCACTTCTTTGGCCGCTCGGACACTCTTGGTGCCCCCCTGATGATTGACATAAGCCACGGCCGTGGCATTGTCCGACTGGATCCGAACCGGGCTGCCCTGGAGCTGCTCGGTCCAGTGAATCAGACAAAGTCTGATCGCTCTCAGTTCCAATACATTTATCGGTAATCTGGATTCTTCCGGGGACCAAAGTCCCTGGACAGATAACTGACCAAGAATTCCTCCCCATCCGGATAGACTGGCATCCGTGGTCACTATCGTCCAATATATTGGCAGAAATGACTTTCCCTGGCTGAGCATTGGAGACCGAAGCCACCAAACCAGAGACTCTCTGGTCTGTTTGCTCAATCGTATCCGATTGTCCAGGGATTCCGGATTCCGATTCCATCTGAGAAGAATCTCTTGCTGAAGAATTCGGGTATGGGACTGGGCAAATGGGACTGCTTCGAATGAAGCCACCATCAACCCCAGAACCCTCATGCACGTCCGAAGGGAAGACCAGCTGTTGGACAGTAACAACTGGACTGCTGATTGAATCTTTCGAAGTTTCCCTACCGGAAGGAAAACTCTCGTCCTGACTGTGTCTAGAATTAGACCCAGATATTCGAGCCTCTGGGTGGGAACCAGAAATGACTTTTGCTGGTTCACCAGCCACCCGAATTCCTGTAAAGAAATCATAGTAATTTCTATGTTTTGTAGCAAGGTCTGAGGAGATTCTGCATGAAGCAGGAGATCGTCTAGGTAACCTAGAATCGATATACCTCTTTGGCGCAGAAGTGCCAACATTGGGGCCAACACCTTTGTGAAGACCCGCGGAGCCGTGGCGAGACCGAAAGGTAACGCCACAAACTGATAGTGGTTCTCCTCTACGAAAAAGCGTAGAAAACGCTGATGTCCTGCGAAAATGGGAATGTGAAGATAGGCGTCCTTGATGTCTATGGACGCTAGGACATCCCCTGGATGCAGGAAGGCTGCTACCGTGCGAATGGACTCCATTCTGAATCTTCTTATGTTGACGAAAGAATTGAGTGCTCTTAAGTCCAGAATTGGACGCACTTTGCCCTCTTTCCTGGGTATTGTAAACAGGTTTGAATAAAACCCTTGAAACCGTTCTGTCCAAGGAACGTGGACTACCACTCCTTGTTGTAGTAAATCTGTGACTGCTCTCCGCAGATCTTCTAAACGATCTGCGGATAGACGGATATTGGAAGGGAAGAATCGCGCCGGTGGGAGAGATCGAAACTCGATCTTGTACCCTGACCTTATGACTTCGCAAACCCATTTGTCCGGGATTCTGGAAAGCCATGGATCCGGGAACCGGCGAAGACGTCCCCCCACCCCAGTTATGGGTGGGGGCGCACCTTCAGGCTTTGGATGGTTTATCTTCGGGTCTGGAGGGGGCGGGCTTTTGCTTGCCCGACCACCGACCCCTGACGCCTCCTGCAGGAGCTTTGGAGGACTTAGTTTTTTCACCCGCTGGACGAAAAAACCTCTTGTGAGCAGAAAAAGAAGGCCCTCGTCTTTGACGAGTTCCTTTACCTTTAAACTTTTGCGGTAAAAAGGTGCTTTTTCCACCGGTGAGATCCTTAATGATCTCATCTAAGTTGGCTCCAAATAGACGCTCTCCTGAAAAGGGGATATTAGCCAATGCTTTTTTGGAACCTTGGTCGGCTATCCAACCTTTTAGCCACAGTGTACGCCTGAGAACCACTGCTGAGACTGATGCTCGCGCCATTAATGGAGTGGCGTCTAACGCCGCATCACATACAAACTGTAACCCCTGTATCATTTGTTCCAACAAATCTGATACCGCCTGAGGGACTTCTTCTAAGTCCCGGCGTAACCACTTGGTCCATTCAGTTACAGCCTGCGAAACCAGACCAATAGCAATTATTGGCCTGAAAGCTGATCCAATCAAGGAAAACATGGTGCGAGACATAGCTTCTATCTTGCGATCCACTGGATCTTTAAAAGACGGAGCGTCTTCTAAAGGAATAACCGTGGCTTTATTCAATCTAGCAATAGGTGAATCCACCACAGGTGGTTCTGTCCATTTCTTAATAAGGGTTTCCTCAAACGGATAACGCCTGTCAATGCGTTTGGAAATATTAAAAGTGCGTTTTGGCAGACGCCATTCTTCATCGATTGGATTGCCAAAACATTTGGGCAATGGAAAAACCTTTGCCACTTTGATACGCTTTTTAGTCCCAAAAGGGATCTCAGTTTCAGCTATTTCTGATGGAATACCCTGTAACCTTAAAGTCTCTTGAACAGATACAATGAGTGCGTTTACCAACGCTTCCTCTCGGGCTATGGCAGATGCCGAAACATCCTCCTCACTGTCTGAAGAGACAGGACCCGAGACACCAATACCAGATGAAGTACCTGCAACTGCAGAAATAGGCTCAGAGTCTGAATCCGAGGTTTCAGATAATAAGGGGTTAGGCGGGGGTCGCTTTCTTGCGCCCTGTCCCTGACAAGCCACTTCCACCCGGGACACAAAAGTTTCCATAATAGCTGACAAAGATTCAATTGTCAATGGGGTGCTGGAGGATCCCGCAGACCCCTCGAGGGGATCCGGAGGAGATACATGAGTGACAGGGTCCATGTTAATACAGGACACTTTGCCAGCAATAAACAAAAAAACTTTTTTTTTTTTTTTTTTGTGTGTCTCCCCCTAGCGCAATAGCGCCCCTCAGAGTACCTGCTTCTCGATCCCAGAGAGAGAGAGAGGGACCCCCAAGGCTCACCAACCGATGCAGTGCAGTTTCCAACAAACTGCAGCCAGCGTCTGTCTTACACAGACTGGAAGGAGCTGTTTGCTTTTTCCCGGGCAGAAGGCGTGGCTCCGCCCCCTGTGTACGCCTTCCGGCGTTCCCAGCCCTCCACGAGGAAGCTGGGCTCACAAAACATGGCCGCCCCCATAGAAGAGACATAAGACTCCAAAAACATGGCGGCCGACGTGACCTGAGGACATATATGTATTCGGTCTACGGCAAAATGGCGGCGGACCGCCGATATCGTCTTCCCAGCACATCCACCTGCACTCTGGTTCTCCTCTACCTGAGAGGTGACATATGGATCTACAGAGATACACTGCACATAAGGTAGGATTATACCTCCTATGTCTGCTGTAATGTTACAGTCTGCTGGGTAGAGTGTTAGCTCTTGAACCAAGTCCACTTCCCACAAACACATGCTGTATTACAAGGGGGACTTGTAAGTGTCAGATATATACTGACCATATATGGAGGGGCCCATAATATATACTGCCTCATAAATGAGGAAAAAAAGGGAACGTTTTACTCACCATACCGAACCGACAGGCACCCTCTCTTCATAATACCCTCTCCACCGGGGTGGGGGTTTGTGGACGCCTCGACTCTCTGGTCCTGGCGTCCAAGCGAGCTTTAACTCGCAAAGTCAGTCCCTTTACTGGGACTCCGTCGCGGCCGACTCAGCGCACTGGTCTGCACGCGCCTTTTAGGCAGAAACCGGGGTGACCACTGGATCTCACATCCAGCCCGTCGCCCGGCCCCGCATACTTACTTGAATATGTCGCGGCCGACCAAGCGCAATGCCTGGTCTGCACGCGCTCGTAGGCCGGCTGGGGTGACCACAAGTGTCGCCCAGTCCGGCATTTTTGCTTGAAGATCTCACAGGAAAAAAACACTGGAGAAAACTACCTAAAAAATGTCTTTTTCTTAAAGAAAAAAAGTCTTGCCAGGACCAAAAGATCCCAGCAAGGAGCTTAGGTCCTTACTCCTGACTAGACAGAAAAAAACTGATTCCCTGTAGCAGAGAGAGGGAGGATATACCCTCAGGGACTGCCCCCTAGGGTGGAGCCAGAACGTTTTGTCATTCTGCCTAGTCCTACTCCTGCGGAGACAACATAACCCAGCTCTTGAGAATCAAGAAGACTACGTCTGTCAATGAGCGATAGAGAAATAAACACCTTAAATGCCGGTTCACACTAGTACGACTTGACAGGCGACTTGTCGCGGTCCGTTGTGTAATACAGGAACGGTTCTAATAGGAGCGACACAAGTCACTCAGACTTAGAAAAAGGTTCCTGTACTACTTCGGGGCGACCTGTAGCGACTTGCATAGACATTAATTTTATGAAGTCTGTGCAAGTCGCGCCAATGTCGCGGTGCATGCGACTTCACAGGTCGCCCCCCAAGTCAGATAGCCATAGCGTGAACCGGCTCTTATGTTTAAGACAAATGGCTTTGCGCATGGTTCCTAAGAGCTATACCCCTAAATATTACAATATATATATATATATATATATATATATATATATATACATACACATATACCATCTATATATATATATATATATATATAGATATATATATTTTTTATATATATATATATATATATATATATATATATATAGAAAGAGAGAGAGAGAGTGTGTTTGTGTGTGTGTTGGTATGCATGCACATACTAACACACTCAGTTTTCACTCTATTAGGTACACATGCAGGTTAGCAAATAGCCGAAGAGTGATTCATGTGTCTGCAACTCTGCATCTCAATAAAACATGCAGACGTGGTCAAGCTCTTCCGCTGTTTTTAAACCAGACATTAGAATGAAGAAGATGAATAATCTAAGTAGCTTTGAATGTGGAATAATTGTTGGTACCAGATGAGGTGGCAACTGCAGAATCTCAAAAACTGCTGCTCAGTGTGGTCAGATAAGAATGGTCAGACTTATTCAAACTGATAGGAAGTCCATAACAATGCAAAACAGTGGTGTGCAGAAGGGAATCTCTGAATGCACAACATATTATACCTTAAAGAGGAAGGTCTAAAAGATTAAATTTGATTTTACTCCTATCAGCGAAGAACAATAAAACAAGGCTACAATGGATACTGTGACAAATATACGCTCAGAGATTTTCCTGCTCTTAGCACCAGCAAATTAAAAGTGATCTTCACTGGAGCAGGTTAACTGAGCTGTTAACCTTTTACACATATGCACACAGCACATACACAGCAGCTGCCACCACATATTTTAACATAAATATGCACAACTCACAGTATTCATTGTTACTATTCTGATCTTTAAAAAGTTTCTGTAACACTCTCTGTCATGCCCAGACAGGAATGTAACAGAGTTTTAAACCACAAAAGCCCTTTACAGAGTCAACGTTCTTGTATCTCTTATTAGAATATTTAGAGATTAAGGTTAAAATTATTATTTTTACATATCATTTCAATGAAAGAGAAGAAAAACGTTGCAAAAAGATATTTACAGAAAAACACAGTAATTTCTGATCCCTGAAAAAGGTGTTACAGAATTAACACAGCCAATTGAAGGGTCTGAGGAGTGTACTGAAGGAGCTGGACAGTATTTTTTTGCTCTTCAGCGGACACACCCTCACTGACAACTATTCAAAATATATTGATGTTTCCATCTGACAACGTTTCAAAATCCAACAACCAACATATTATTGCATAGAATTAATATTCCATTTGTAAGAAACCAAATATGAAATGGATATTATGACTATCTTTTAGAGGAATGATTGTGTCCCATCCACCTTGTGGACCTTGTCATATACAGTGGGTACGGAAAGTATTCAGACCCCCTTAAATTTTTCACTTTGTTATATTGCAGACATTTGCTAAAATCATTTAAGTTCATTCTTCTTCCTCGTGAATGTACACATAGCACCCCATACTGACAGAAAAACACAGAATTGTTGACATCGTTGCAGATTTATTAAAAAAGAAAAACTGAAATATCACATGGTCCTAAGTATTCAGACCCTTTGCTCAGTATTTAGTAGAAGCCCCCTTTTGATCTAATACAGCCAGGAGTCTTTTTGGGAAAGATGCAACAAGTCTTTCACACCTGGATTTGGGGATCCTCTGCCATTCCTCCTTGCAGATCCTCTCCAGTTCTGTCAGGTTGGATGGTAAACGTTGGTGGACAGTCATTTTTAGGTCTCTCCAGAGATGCTCAATTGGGTTTAAGTCAGGGCTCTGGCTGGGCCATTCAAGAACAGTCACGGAGTTGTTGTGAAGCCACTCCTTCGTTATTTTAGCTGTGTGCTTAGGGTCATTGTCTTGTTGGAAGGTAAACCTTCGGCCCAGTCTGAGGTCCAGAGCACTCTGGAGAAGGTTTTTGTCCAGGATATCCCTATACTTGGCCGCATTCATTTTTCCCTCGATTGCAACCAGTCGTCCTGTCCCTGCAGCTGAAAAACACCCCCACAGCATGATGCTGCCACCACCATGCTTCACTGTTGGGACTGTATTGGACAGGTGATGAGCAGTGCCCGGTTTTCTCCACACATACCGCTTAGAATTAAGGCCAAAAAGTTCTATTTTGGTCTCATCAGACCAGAGAATCTTATTTCTCACCATCTTGGAGTCCTTCGGGTGTTTTTTAGCAAACTCCATGCGGGCTTTCATGTGTCTTACACTGAGGAGAGGCTTCCGTCGGGCCACTCTGCCCTAAAGCCCCGACTGGTGGAGGGCTGCAGTGATGGTTGACTTTCTACAACTTTCTCCCATCTCCTGACTGCATCTCTGGAGCTCAGCCACAGTGATCTTTGGGTTCTTCTTTACCTCTCTCACCAAGGCTCTTCTCCCCTGATAGCTCAGTTTGGCCGGATGGCCAGCTCTAGGAAGGGTTCTGGTCGTCCCAAACGTCTTCCATTTGAGGATTATGGGGCCACTGTGCTCTTAGGAACCTTAAGTGCAGCAGAAATCTTTTTGTAACCTTGGCCAGATCTATGCCTTGCCACAATTCTGTCTCTGAGCTCCTCAGGCAGTTCCTTTGACCTCGTGATTCTCATTTGCTCTGACATGCATTGTGATCTGGAAGGTCTTATATAGACAGGTGTATGGCTTTCCTAATCAAGTCCAATCAGTATAATCAAACACAGCTGGACTCAAATGAAGGTGTAGAACCATCGCAAGGATGATCAGAAGAAATGGAAAGCACCTGAGTTAAATATATGAGTGTCACAGCAAAGGGTCTGAATACTTAGGACCATGTGATATTTCAGTTTTTCTTTTTTAATAAATCTGCAACAATGTCAACAATTCTGTGTTTTTCTGTCAGTATGGGGTGCTATGTGTACATTCATGAGGAAGAAGAATGAACTTAAATGATTTTAGCAAATGGCTGCAATATAACAAAGAGTGAAAAATTTAAGGGGGTCTGGATACTTTCCGTACCCACTGTAGGTGTGTTTGGTATCTACGTGATTGGCATTTTCACATACATCAGTGTAACCACTTTTTCCAAAGGTGACTCTATCATAGTAATACTTATGGAATATAATTAGAGTTGCAGCAAAAAACTTGAGATGGCCTTCCACACAGCTCATACTTAAATTTCCAACCAACCCCTGCTATCTGAGCGCAACTGAAAAAGCTTGTCTTGAGCTAGACCTATTCTTCATAGACTCCGCAGATAAAATTCTACATCGCTCAAGACATATGTCTTATATAAATAAGCCTATATATAAGCCTAATATGTCTATGTCAACTCACTCCTAGCCCAAACTCTTCAAAGTTTGGATCACCCAATTAAGCCGATCCGGTTGAAGCTGTAATGTGTATACCAGTAACCCTTTGAAGGTTCTTCACACCTTTCAGACACACTTATCCACCCTTAATGCAGCAGCTGGCCCTTACAACCATACTACAGCAGAGGCCATTCTCTCTCAGGCCAACTTACCAAATCTTTCTGTGGATCAACGTGAGCGCATATATAACCCTATCACTTCTAAGGAAGTGGTAGGCTCTATTAAATTTCTCAAATCCTGCTAACAACCTGGTCCAGATGGGTTCTCAGCCACGTATTATAAAAAGTTTGCTGATAATTTAGCTCCACTGTTAACTAATGCCTTTAACGCCCAACCACACTCTGACAATACCTCCTGGTCTAACTATAGATTTCACTCCTCAATGTAGACATCAAGCTCCTGGCCAAAGTACTAGCATTGAGGATAAACCATGTATTTTGATATGGTTTCATGGCCGAATCTTAACACGTGCTGCCCTAGTTTCCTGAATTGGATATCGTCCCTCTATAATGGGTCTCAAGCATATGTTAAGCACGCCGGCTATAAATCTGATCCTCTAGATATAAGACAGGGCTGTCCCCTCTTGTCCCTCCTATTGTCCCTCCTATTCACTCTCGTTATTGAGCCCCTTGCTATAATGATCCGCTCAGATCCAAACATCCACAAGCTATAACTGGGGGGGGGGGGGGGTCAACATCACAATCTATGCCTAATCGCAGATGATATCCTTGTTTTTATGTCCTCGCCACATGTTTCAGCCCTAAACCTCCTAAACACCATTGCCCAATTTTCTCTTTTTTATGGTCTCAATGTTAACCTGTAAAAATCTAAGAGAGAGAATATTACTTAACAGCTATCCTCTCTGACCTAAATTCAGCCAATTATCTGCTCATGTTATGCCACCTCTCAGCTTATGCACCAGTGGTCTTATTTACCCTCGTGCTGGATAGCCAAAATTAACATTGTTTAAATGGCGATTCTGCCAAAAATACTATATTTATTCTGAATTCTACTGACTCCCGTTCCCCCCTATTTCCTAAGAATACTGCAGGATCAACCAAATGCCTTTATTTAAGGGATGAAGAAGCCACAAATCTTTAAAGTGACATTTTACTTCCAGAAAATCCGGGGGGGGGGGGCTAGGCCATCCAAACTTTGTTGCTTATTATAATGCAGCTCTTCTAGCCCAACTATCCAAGTATCATGCAGTGCAGGAAGCCCCACTGTGGGTTGCATTGGAATCAGTGGGCTCCAATCCATTTTCCGTAGTCTACTTGATATGGCTGTGCCCCGTGGACCACAAAAATCTCTCAAATCCCATTACCAGATTTCTCCTTGCTACCTGGGATAGGTTTAGGATGACCTAGGACCTTCAGCCTTCTCATGTACCTCTTCTCTCCTTTCTCCAAAATCCCTCCTTTTATTTAGCAAGGACTTTGCATGATTCATTCTGTCCTTGGGTACTGAATAATCAAATTAGGCTCAAAATGACTCTTATGACTAAGGGCAAAGGCAACCCGTTGACATCACATGGTGGCTCCACTCTCTTATAATAACAACAATGTGGTTAATGAAGAGATCAGGAAGAAATTCACAAAGCACACCAAGATTCAAGTAAGCATACACATGCCTTTTGCATTTAGACAATGTTTACATTTCCAAGATTTGAGCTTTAATATGAAAGGTTCCTGCAGGCACCTTTATTATTAAAGCCAAAACATTTATTATTAAAGTCAAAACACTATAAAAATTTCCTTTAAAAAGCAAGAAACAAATATTTCCTTCCTTAAAAAACATAAGAGAATTATGGCCGTTGCCATCACAGACTTCTTTATGGAAAATAGTGTCAGTTGTTTGTTGTCTGAGTGTCTCTATACCAGGGGTGGGGAACCTGCAGCTCACGGGCTGTATGCTGCCCACACAATAATTTGGTCCGGCCCCCGTGCCGCTGAGTCTGTGTCTTTCTCAGCTGAGCTGTCAGAACTGAGCCAATGTTTCCTGTATAGTTTCGGTTCCATCCTGACAGTCTGAGTGAGTCACAGGCCTGTGAGGAGACTAACTAAAACAGGAAGCATTGCCTCTATCTTCCTCCAGCACGGCCCTGCTCCTAAGTCTCTACCCAGGATTTCCCACCAGCAGTACCCACAGCAGTACCAGCCATCAATACCCACAGCAATACCAGCCAGCAGTACCCACAGCAGTACCAGTCAGAAGTACCCACAACAGTACCAGCCTGAGCCAGCAGTACCCACAGCAGTACCAACCAGCAGCACCAGCCAGCAGTACCAGCCTGAGCCAGCAGTACCAGCCAGAAGTACCAGCCAGCAGTACCCACAGAAGTACCAGCCAGCAGTACCCACAACAGAACCCACAGCAGTACCAGCCAGAAGTACCCACAGCAGTACCAGTCAGCAGTACCCACAGCACAGTAGCAGTCAGCAGTACCAGCCTGAGCCAGCAGTACCCACAGCAGTACCAGCCAGCAGTACCCACAGCAGTACCAGCCAGCAGCACCAGCCAACAGTACCAGCCTGAGCCAGCAGTACCCAAAGCAGGACTAGCCAGCAGTACCCATCAGCAGTACCAGCCAGCAGTGCCCACAGCAGTACCACCAGCAGTACCAGCCTGAGCCAGCAGTACCAGCCAGCAGTACCCACAGCAGTACCCACAGCAGTATCAGCCAGCAGTATCAGCCAGTACTACCGGCCAGCAGTACCCACATCACAGAACCAGCCAGCAGTGTACCAGCCTGAGCCAGCAGTACCCACAGCAGTACCAGCCAGCAATACCCACAGCAATACCAACCAGCAGTACCTACAGCACATTACCAGCCATCTGTACCAGCCTGAGCCAGCAGTACCCACAGCACAGTACCAGCCAGCTGTACCAGCCTGAGCCAGCAGTACCCACAGCATAGTACCAGCCAGCAGTACCAGCCTGAGCCAGTAGTATCCACAGCAGTACCAGACAGCAGTGTACCAGCCTGGGCCAGCAGTACCCACAGCAGTACCAGCCAGCAGTACCCACAGCAATATCAGCCAGCAGTACCCACAGCACAGTACCAGCCAGCAGTACCAGCCTAAACCAGCAGTACCCACAGCATAGTACCAGCCAGCAGTACCAGCCTGAGCCAGTAGTATCCACAGCAGTACCAGACAGCAGTGTACCAGCCTGGGCCAGCAGTACCCACAGCAGTACCAGCCAGCAGTACCCACAGCAATATCAGCCAGCAGTACCCCCCGCACAGTACCAGCCAGCAGTACCAGCCTAAACCAGCAGTACCCACAGCACAGTACCAGCCAGCAGTACCAGCCTGAACCAGCAGTACCCACAGCAGTACCAACAGCAGTACCAGCCAGTACTACCGGCCAGCAGTACCCACAGCACAGTGCCAGCCAGCAGTACCAGCCTGAGCCAGTAGTACCCACAGCAGTACCAGCCAGCAGTACCCACAGCAATACCAGCCAGCAGTACCCACAGCACAGTACTGGCCAGCAGTATCCACAGCACAGTACCAGCCATCAGTACCAGCCTGAGCCAGTAGTACCCACAGTAGTACCAGCCAGCAGTACCCACAGCAATACCAGCCAGCAGTACCAACAGCACAGTACCAGCCAGCAGTACCAGCCTGAGCCAGCAGTACCCACAGCAGTACCAGCCAGTACTACCAGCCAGCAGTACCAACAGCAGTACCACCAGCAGTACCAGCCTGGGCCAGCAGTACCAGCCAGCAGTACCCACAGTAGTACCCATAGCAGTACCAGCCAGTAGTGTACCAGCCTGAGCCAGCAGTACCCACAGCAGTACCAGCCATCAATACCCACAGCAATACCAGCCAGCAGTACCCACAGCACAGTACCAGCCAGCTGTACCAGCCTGAGCCAGCAGTACCCACAGCAGTATCAGCCAGCAGTACCAGCCAGTACTACCAGCCAGCATACCCACAGCAGTACCAGCCAGGAATACCCACAGCAATACCAGCCAGCAGTACCCACAGCACAGTACCAGCCAGCTGTACCAGCCTGAGCCAGCAATACCCACAGCAGTATTAGCCAGCAGTACCAGCCAGTAATACCAGCCAGCAGTACCCACAGTACCAGCCAGCAGTACCAGCCTGAGCCAATAGTATCCACAGCAGTACCAGCCAGCAGTTTACCAGCCTGAGCCAGCAGTACCCACAGCAATACCAGCCAGCAGTACCCACAGCACAGTACAAGCCAGCAGTACCAGCCTGAGCCATTAGTACCCACAGCAGTACCCACAGCAGTACCAGCCAGTACTACCGGCCAGCAGTAACAACAGCACAGTACCAGGCAGCAGTACCAGCCTGAGTCAGTAGTACCCACAACAGTACCAGCCAGCAGTGTATCATACTGAGCCAGCAGTACCCACAGCAGTACCAGCCGGCAGTACCCACAGCACAGTGCCAGCCAGCAGTACCAGCCTGAGCCAGTAGTACCCACAGCAATACCAGCCAGCAGTACCCTCAGCAGTACCAGTCTGCAGCACCAGCCTGAGCCAGCAGTACTCACAACAGTACCAGCCAGCAGTTTTCACAGCAGTACCAGCCAGCAGTAGCAACCTGAGCCAGCAGTATCATCCAGCAGTATCAGCCAGCAGTACCCACAGCAGTACCAGCCAGCAGTACCCACAGCACAGCACAGTACCAGCCAGCAGTACCAGCCTGAGCCAGTAGTACCCCCAGCAATACCAGCCAGCAGTACACACAGCAGTACCAGACAGCAGTACCCACAGCAGTACCCGTCAGCAGTATCAGTCAGCAGTAACCACCAGCAATACCATCCAGCTGTACCCACCAGCAGTACCAGCCAACAGTACCCACCAGCAGCACCAACCAGCAGTACACACAGCACAGTACCAGCCAGCAGTACCAGCCTAAGCCAGCAGTACCCACAGCAGTACCAACCAGCAGTACCAGTCAGCAGTACCAGCCTGAGCCAGCAGTACCCAAAGCACAGTACCAGCCAGCAGTACCAGCCTGAGCCAGTAGTACCCACAGCCGTACCCACAGCAGTACCAGCCAGTACTATCAGCCAGCAGTACCCACAGCACATTACCAGCCAGCAGTACCAGCCTGAGCCAGTAGTACCCACAACAGTACCAGTCAGCAGTGTACCAGCCTGAGCCAGCAGTTCCCACAGCAGTACCAGCCAGCAGTACCCACAGCAGAGTGCCAGCCAGCAGTACCAGCCTGAATCAGCAGTACCCTCAGCAGTACTAGTCAGCAGCACCAGCCTGAGCCAGCAGTACCCACAGCAGTAACAGCCAGCAGTTCTCACAGCAGTACCAGCCAGCAGTAGCAACCTGAGCCAGCAATACCTACAGCAGTATTAGCCAGCAGTACCAGCCAGCAATACCAGCCAGCAGTACCCACAGCACAGTACCAGCCAGCAGTACCAGCCTGAGCCAATAGTATCCACAGCAGTACCAGCCAGCAGTTTACCAGCCTGAGCCAGCAGTACCCACAGCAATACCAGCCAGCAGTACCCACAGCACAGTACAAGCCAGCAGTACCAGCCTGAGCCATTAGTACCCACAGCAGTACCCACATCAGTACCAGCCAGTACTACCAGCCAGCAGTACCAACAGCACAGTACCAGGCAGCAGTACCAGCCTGAGTCAGTAGTACCCACAACAGTACCAGCCAGCAGTGTATCATCCTGAGCCAGCAGTACCCACAGCAGTACCAGCCAGCAGTACCCACAGCACAGTGCCAGCCAGCAGTACCAGCCAGCAGTACCCACAGCAGAGTGCCAGCCAGCAGTACCAGCCTGAATCAGCAGTACCCTCAGCAGTACTAGTCAGCAGCACCAGCCTGAGCCAGCAGTACCCACAGCAGTAACAGCCAGCAGTTCTCACAGCAGTACCAGCCAGCAGTAGCAACCTGAGCCAGCAATACCTGCAGCAGTATTAGCCAGCAGTACCAGCCAGCAATACCAGCCAGCAGTACCCACAGCACAGTACCAGCCAGCAGTACCAGCCTGAGCCAATAGTATCCACAGCAGTACCAGCCAGCAGTTTACCAGCCTGAGCCAGCAGTACCCACAGCAATACCAGCCAGCAGTACCCACAGCACAGTACAAGCCAGCAGTACCAGCCTGAGCCATTAGTACCCACAGCAGTACCCACATCAGTACCAGCCAGTACTACCAGCCAGCAGTACCAACAGCACAGTACCAGGCAGCAGTACCAGCCTGAGTCAGTAGTACCCACAACAGTACCAGCCAGCAGTGTATCATCCTGAGCCAGCAGTACCCACAGCAGTACCAGCCAGCAGTACCCACAGCACAGTGCAGTGCCAGCCAGCAGTACCAGCCTGAGTCAGCAGTACCCTCAGCAGTACCAGTCAGCAGCACCTGCCTGAGCCAGCAGTACTCACAGCAGTACTAGCCAGCAGTTTTCACAGCAGTACCAGCCAGCAGTAGCAACCTGAGCCAGCAGTATCATCCAGCAGTACCCACAGCAGTATCAGCCAGCAGTACCAGCCAGCAGTACCCACAGCACAGCACAGTACCAGCCAGCAGTACCAGCCTGAGCCAGTAGTACCCACAGCAATACCAGCCAGCAGTACACACAGCAGTACCAGACAGCAGTACCCACAACAGTACCCGTCAGCAGTATCAGTCAGCAGTAACCACCTGCAATACCATCCAGCTGTACCCACCAGCTGTACCCACCAGCAGTACCAGCCAACAGTACCCACCAGCAGCACCCACCAGCAGTACCCACAGCAGTACCAGCCAGTAGTACCAGTCAGCAGTACCAGCCTGAGCCAGCAGTACCCACAGCACAGTACCAGCCAGCAGTACCAGCCTGAGCCAGTAGTACCCACAGCCGTACCCACAGCAGTACCAGCCAGTACTACCGGCCAGCAGTGCCCACAGCACATTACCAGCCAGCAGTACCAGCCTGAGCCAGTAGTACCCACAACAGTACTAGTCAGCAGTGTACCAGCCTGAGCCAGCAGTACCCACAGCAGTACCAGCCAGCAGTACCCACAGCAGAGTGCCAGCCAGCAGTAGCAACCTGAGCCAGCAGTATCATCCAGCAGTGCCCACAGCAGTATCAGCCAGCAGTACTAGCCAGAATTACCCACAGCAGTACCAGCCAGCAGTACCCACAACAGTTCCCACCAGCAGTATCAGCCAGCAGTAACCATCAGAAATACCATCCAGCTGTACCTACCAGCTGTACCCACCAGCAGTACCAGCCAACAGTACCCACCAGCAGTGCACACAGCACATTGCCAGCCAGCAGTACCAGCCTAAGCCAGCAGTACCAGTCAGCAGTACCAGCCTGAGCCAGCAGTACCCACAGCAGTACAAGCTTGCAGTACCAGCCAGCACTACCAGCCTGAGGCAGCAGTATCAGACAGCAGTACCCACAGCAGTACCAGCCAGTAGTACCCATCAGCAGTACCAGCCAGTAGCAACAGCCAGCAGTACCCACCAGCAGTTCTTTTCAAAAGTTACAGCCGCAAAGAGTCGACTACACCCCAGACTGACCGACACAAAGTAGCAACATCATCAATACCACCTAACCTCACACACCTCACCAAAGAGAAGCAGTTCCAGCCATCACATTAGGGGTGAGTTATTTAAATGTGTGACCAAATATAACAGACTAATTTTAAGATTAATAATTTTGCACGGCCCCTGAATGATGTTATAAATGTCTAAATTGCCCTTGGCAGAAAAAAAGAGGGATGATGGTATAGTAATGAGAGCCACAGATACTTGCACCCAATCTGCTAGCAGTACACCACGGCTTGATTTGAGCAGCAGGCAAATTTCACTAACCAGTTTGCTGAACCATAGAAAGAAATACTGTCCCAGCCATCCACATGGTCAGCGTCTTAATGCTAGCTTGGCCAAATTTCTAGCACTACAATTGCTGCCTTTTCATCTGGTAGACTCTGCTTCCTTTCACAAATTTGTGGAATGTGCTGCACCACAGTGGCAGGTTCCAAAAAGACATTTATTTTCCCCGTAAAGGCCATTCCGGCTCTCTACCATCATGTGGAAGGAAGTGTTTTGGCCTCGTTGGACAGAGCAGTCAGCAGGAAGGTTCACATTACTGTTGACTCTTGGTCCAGCAGGCACAGACAGGGACGTTAAATTTCATTTACAGCGCACTGGGTAACTCTGCTGGCAGCTGGGAAGGATGCAGGAAAGGGTTCAGTGCTGCAGCTTGTTTTGCCACCACACCTCCAAAAAGCTGGTGCTGGCTCTCCAACATCTGGCTACTCCACCACCTCCTCCTTTTCTTCTTCCTCCATATCCTCTTCTGCTGAATCGTCCTAAGCCTTCAAGAGGGTACGCAAGCAGTCAGGCTAAAAGATGCCATGCAGTGCTTCAGTTGGTCTAGGGGATAGGAGTCACACCGGGGCAGAGATTCTGTCAGCTCTGTAGGGGCAGGCTCAGAGATGGTTGATGCCACCACAGCTTGAGCCAGGAATGGTTGTATGTTACAATGGCACCAACCATCTCTCCGCCTTCTGACAGGGACATTTGACACATGTTCTATGGTTGGCACATGTCCTAAATCTGGTGGTGCAGCTTTTTTTGAAAAGATACCCAGGCTTCCAAGATCTCCTGAGGTAGGCCAGAAAGTCTGTGGCCATTTCCGGCATTCATACAATGCCAGTGCTCGGCTATCTGACATTCAATGGGAATTCAACCTGCCCACCAACCGCCTCATTTGTGACATGCCCACCAGGTGGAACTCAACATTGGCAATTCTGCAGTGGCTGCAGACATTGCAGAGGGACATCAATGAGTACCTGTGTGAGTATGGCACAAGGACAGGCTCCGGGGAGCTTGGCTTTTTTGCCACGCCAGTGGCTTTTGGTAAAGGATGCATGCACCATCCTGTCACCATTTGAGAATGCCACAAGGATGGTGAGCCAGGTTGATTCATGCATCAGTGAGACTATCCCTCTAGTCTACCTACTGGAACACACACTTTGTGGAATCATGGACACTTGAGGCAGAACAACGGGAGGAAGAAGAGGACTTCCTTTCCTCACAAGGCCCCCTTTATGCAGATATCATGCCTGTGGGGACACAAAACACACAGGAGTAAGAGGAAGAGGAGGAGGAGGATTGTGGCAGCATGGATGTAGAGGATAGCATACAGCAGTCTTCAAGGGATGATTTTGATTCCCCAGGAACCCCAGGAGTTGCACGTGGTTGGGGAGAGGTTGCTCCTGACAATGTCATCCTTAGTGACCCAGAGGACTCAGAAGCTCATGCCTCCTCAAACTTACATTGCATGGACTCCCTGATTTCTGCAAAGCCTGCGAAAGGACCAGAGGATTCATGATATTAAGGAGAGGGATAATTGCTGGTTGGCAACCCTTCTTGATCCACGTTACAAGGGTAAAGTTGCAGAGCTCATCCTGCCTTCGCAGAGGGGGCAGAGAATGAAACATCTTGAAGAGGCCTTGAAAAAAAATTGTGTAACACCTTTCCAGACACTGGAAAGTCAACATTTTCTGGACGTATTTCTGAGGCATCGTTCAGCCAAAGGAGGAGTGGTGGAGAAGGCGGCCGGCTTTAAACAGTTCTTTAGTCCTCAGCAGCACCCAGGCTGTTAGGTTTAAGCAACCATCGGCAGCATCTCCATCATATGGTGCATGATTATCTAGAGGCAAGAGCAGACTTGGAGACCTTTCCAACTGAGAATCCACTGGGTTACTGGGTCTTGAGGATAGACCACTGGCCAGAACTTGCTCAATATGCAATGGAGCTACTGGCCTGTCCTGCTTCCAGCGTACTTTCCGAATGGACAATCAGTGCTGCTGGAGGTTTTGTGACTGACAAAAAAGTGTGTCTATCCACAGACTCTGTTGACCAGCTGACTGATATCAAAATTAATCAGTCCTGGATCAACAGCAGCTATCAAGCCCCTTATGCTGATGTAACTGATTGAATTTACTAGAGGTCTTCCATCCCTTTAAGAATGCATATGCTGCCTATTCTTTTCCTCAACCTTTATTCTGCTAGCTTCCAACAACACCCAAGGTCACCACCAACACCCAAGGCCTAATTTTTCTGCACTTGTATGAAAGGTGCATACAATTTCAATTTCATATGTAATTTTTACCAGCAGGCCCTGTCCCTGTGCCCTGCACACAGCAAGAGTAACTGTGAGGGGTTACAATGTTTAGGCACCACCAACACCAAAGGCCCAATTTTTGGCACCTGTATTACATGCAATTTAAAATTTGTATGGAATTTTTACCAGCAGGGCCCGTTCCTGAGCCCAGCAACAGTAACTGTGAGAGGTTACGGTGTTCAGGCACCACCAACACTAAAGGCCCAATTTCAGTTTCAGTTCCTGTCAATACTAACCTTTCAGGTCCCCATCACTCCAGCAGGTTTGCACAGCCGACACCCAACCTTGGCCAGGTCAGTTGAGAGCACAGCACTCCCACTAGATCACTGATAAGAACACATACAACACTTGATCTTTGCCAATTTCAAATTTGTATAGAACTTTTAGCAGCAGGGCCCGTTCCTGCACCTACCAAGAGTAACTGTAAAGGGGTTGCGGTGTTCAGGCACCACCACCAACCAAGGCCTAATTTTTCTGCACCTGTATGACAAGTTCATGCAATTTCAAATTTGTATGGAATTTTTACCAGTAGGGCCCGTTCCTGTGCCCAGTAAGAGTAAATGTGAGGGGTTACGGTGTTCAGGCACCACCAACAACCAAGGCCCAATTTTTCTGCACCTGTATGACAAGTTCATGCAATTTCAAATTTGTATGGAATTTTTACCAGTAGGGCCCGTTCCTGTGCCCAGTAAGAGTAAATGTGAGGGGTTACGGTGTTCAGGCACCACCAACAACCAAGGCCCAATTTTTCTGCACCTGTATGACAAGTACATGCGATTTCAAATTTGTATGGAATTTTTACCAGCAGGGCCCGTTCCTGCGCCCAGTAAGAGCAAATGTGAGGGGTTATAGTGTTCAGGCACCACTAACAACCAAGACCCAATTTTTCTGTTCTGTATGACAAGTTCATGCGATTTAAAATTTGTATGGAATTTATACCAGCAGGGCCCGTTCCTGCACCCAGCAAGAGTAACTGAGAGGGGTTGGGGTGTTCATTTTTAAGGTACTTACACTAGCTGAATTTAAAAATAAATGTATATTTGTTTTTAAATACATAGCTGTTTTTTTTTTTTTTTTTTTAATTCTGTCTGAGGTTCTTATTGGATCAGTGTTAAAATATGTACACGGTTAGCACATTTAGGCTATATATTACATACTCGATCTTTAAGAAAGTAGTAACACTTTTACTTTAGAAAGATAGAAAAAAAGTCTGCTCTGAATTCAGGTCCTTACACAAACTGACAGCTTAGCTTCCCAAGACAGTCTTTGAAAATTTCAATTTTCTCAGCATTATATTACTAGTTGGGCAAGGGACCACCCAAATGATTACAATTCTTGTGACTATGAAGGCAGCTGCCCTTTACCCAGCCTTTCTTCTTATTTGATTTACTATTGTTAATATTGTTTAATACAGCAACCATCAAATTATCTTCAAGCTGGCCGAAAAAATATGAGGAAGGGTTATAAATGCAAATTTCCCCTCTTTGAAACAATTCAGCATTAAACATATTGTCACAACTGTTACTTGTTTATTTATGAAAATGCTGAATCTACAAATAAATTTAACTTGTGAAGCAATAAAAGGAAAATTGTCTTGACATGGACAACTTTAATGTGTGAAAGAAACCCTTTTATCCCATGTCATTTAGAGGGGGGAAAGCTTTCTGATTCAGATAAAGCCGTACAAATTAAGAGCTATACATGTGCCTAGCAAAACTATGGGCCTCTAAATATGGTTTACTATAAGTATGACATTTTATCTTAATTTTATCAAGTCAATTAGGTCGAGATACAAATGGAGAAGGTGGTAATAAATTTTGAAGATGTGAGTCTTAATGATAACTTAGTAGGCAGCAGCTGTGAAAAATAACCTTGTAGAAGAAGGAAAGAAAGGGAGCACAAATAGCTTCAGATCTTTCAAGCAGACAAAATTGTGCAGTTGACTATTTTTCAGTTATCATTCTCTACCATATTAATATAGATACAAATAACATTTATACAAAATACTTTTGTCACAAATAAACATTTCACATGCCGTTAATTGATACCTCCATTTTTTTTTTTTTTTTTTTGCAATATCAATCAGCTATCTTTAAACCATAAATACTGCTTAAATTAAGTGCTCTGATAATTAACCCATTCATGTAATTTCATATCTTGTAGCATCTGATAAAGATGAAAAAAAAGATCAGGGGGGAAAATAAACTTACCTTACCCATGACTTCAGGTTGCAACACCCAATATTATCATCATTACTGTGAGATCACAGGGAAATCTTGCAAAAATGCATTCCTGTTCTATGTTTCAGCATCACCTTGCAAGATGTCAAAAACTCAGCATCACTGGAATCTTGCTAAAAGTAGCTTGACATCATCCCATGCAGTAAGGTCTGCCATAGACGATTTGAATCTCGGCCAATACAGTAGGAACCGGCTGAGATTCAAACCATGAATGGGCAGGCTAAATTTACCAAGCTGGTTGGTCTATCAACTTGGGTACAACCAGCCTGCTGGATTTTACATGTGATTATCACTAGTGGCTGGTATAGCTGCTAGCAATAATCACTGTTTTCTCCCATCTGGCATGGCTTCCTGCAACCTGTGGTTACAGGAAAGAAATTTGCCAGAGTTAGGGATAAGTACATTACTATACAGTAACATATGTTACTGTAAGCAAACACTGAATTTTGTTGCAATATCTGCTTTAAGGTATAAGCTACAAAAATACCAAGTAGTAGCAATTTATCTCAAACAGTTGCAACATTGTAGCGTCAGCTGAGTTTAATTGTCACTACCCATGTTATCTGTTTATCTTACACCATAAAGAACAAGTTGTTGCATTTTTTTCATGATTGAGATTATAGTAGCTTGTTGATATACTAAAAATTGTGTCTACACCAGATCCTGATTCAAGCATGCTGCCCAGTGGTCCAGGAAAGGGGGACACAAGCATGCATCCCCTTCTAAACCAGATCAGGGAACGTGTCCTTAACATTGGTGGGTGCCATGTTGATGGGGACAGGGGCCTCTTGCCCCCAACCCTATCCCAGCTACAGGTAGAAGGCTTGTTGAAATCTAGAAGCTCCCTTTAACAATTTGGGCCCCCCGATATTGACCCCATGTGAGTGAATAAGGGGTACATACAGTATAGTACTCCTTTTTATCTCCAATAAAGTCAATAATTGATAAATGCACTGACACTTTTTGAAATACAATAAGGATGTCACAATATCGGCAGGCCTCCTAAAAAACCCCAGAGATAAAGTAGCAAAGTGGGGTATAGACCATTCATTACAAGTTGAACTTGGGTTGGATTCCAGGAGCACTTTCGTCTAATAAATGTAATTGTTCCGCTTGCTTTTCTGAACCAACAAGAATGTTCTTTCCAATTAAACATGGTTAACAAGTTACTTTTTCCTTTTCCAAGAAATTTATTAGGTTTTTGTAATGAATTACAAAGAGACAAAACAATATAGTCATATATAGAAGGATACAACATTTTCAAAATTATCTTATGCATTGCGAATAATAAACAAAACTGTTAACTCCATATGGCATTAAACTTTTTTCAGTATCCCCCATCCCTGGGCGGGCTGATTAATTGTAAATCCAGCCGTATAACACGAAAGTGCGTAGTGAGTGTTAGAGTGTTACACATGTTGTCTGACATTTGTTGTATCAATTGATACAGCTCTCGTGCAATTGCATCTCGTTGGGGTATTGGTGTTGAAGTAAAAAAATTAGGTGACTATAATTAAGTCAAGGTCATCTATATGGACATATGTAACCCTACAGCTGTATGATGAGTGGATAGAAGGAGTCCAAGGGAAGGTTTGGGCAAGGGGAAACTGAATAGGGAGTAAGGAATTGGTCCCCAGTTTGCGTGGCCTGAAAAGTGTATGGCATATCATATACACCAGAAATTAGGCACATTTTGGAACATGAGATGTTAGAATATCAAACCACTTCTTACTTTTCCACATTCAAAATTGTTTATCATTGAGGATAGGCAACATCCAGTTGGCTTGTGTCATTTGTGGTGTGTTACTGCATTCAATGTTTCTTGAAAGTGGAATCAACATGCCCAAGTGTGGGTAAATTTAGAGAGGTTGTCTTGTGCAACACTGATCAGCTCCTCCATTTCAGCTGTATTATTAATCAGACGATACCAATCTGGTAACATTGGGGTGGTGGTGGTGCCCCATATTGCTGGAATGCAGCGCTTGGCAGCATTCACTAAGTGGAGAGCCAAGGATTTGTGATTTGTGGTAAAGTCAAGGGTGAAGGTGGTTATCTTAGTTATGTCATCATGCACTGCTTTCCAAAACTCTTGTATTTTTGGACAGGACCACCAGATATGTAATAGGGATCCAGGTGCAGATCCGCATCTCCAACATAGAGGGAATGTTAAAGGTGAAAATTTGTTAAGGATTATAGAGGTTCTTTTCCAGCCCAAAAAGAGCTTGTATCCCGTTTCCTGAACAGATACATTTACTGTCCCTTTGTGCATGTGGGTAAGGATTCTATTCCAATGTTTATCAGAAAATTTGAGGTTAAGTTGTGTCTTCCATGTCTGACAGGCTTTGTTGGTATTTGGGGTGCATTTGGAAAACAGAAGGGAGTATAAAATAGATATCATGTGGTGTTGTGTAAAATTTTCAGAGTAGATAGCTTCGAACAGAGTATGGAAGTAGGACCAATCTGGGGAGGTTCTCGGGTATCTGAAAAAATGCTGTATCTGAACATAAGTGCAGAACGGTAAAGTGGAGTTTTGCATCTTCACCTGTAGTGCGTCATAGGATAGTAAGGCTCCTCTTTGAAAAAAGTGTTCAGTGCATACCTAATCATAAGGCCATATGTCTTTTAGGAATTGATTAGAGAGACCAGGAGAGAAGTCTGGATTGTGTCTGAGGGGGGTGAGAGGGCCCAGATGAGACGAGAGAGTGTAAGGTGTACATGCTGTGAGGAAGCAATGTAGAGATGGGCCTACCATCAGATGTGAGTTATATTCTGTAGGTGTGTGTTGTTTGGGAAGCCAAGGAATTACTTGTAGAGGCATAGCGGAGGCCACTATATGTATCCATGCTTTTATGTGTTGATGGAGATGCCATTCAAAACTTCTGGATAGGTGACAAGCTACATAATATTTGTAGATGTCAGGCAAACCTATGCCTCTTTTTAGTATGGGTAAAGTAAGCATGGCTTAATTGATTCTAGGGTGTTTACACGCCCAAATGAAGAGTGTTCAGGCTTTGCGATATGTCACCAAGAATGCCTTGGATAGATGGATAGGAACCGTTTGGAATATATAAAGAAGGCGGGGGAGTACATTCATTTTTATTATGGCTGCTTGTCTGAACCATGAGAAAAGCTTCCTATTGCAAGTCTGCAAGTAATTTGGGATTTCTCTCAGTAAAGGCATGTAGTTTAGTGTGTAAAGGTTGGATAAGGACTTAGGTGGTTTTATCCCAAGATAAGTTATTGATTGCTTCTCCCACACAAAAGGAAAGCTGGATTTGCATGCGTTCAACTCGTGTTTTGTTAGCGTCACATTGAGAGCGAAGAGATTAGTGAAATTAATCTGCATGTTAGAGGGATTTTTGTAGTGTGAAAAATCTATCATTAGTGCGGGAATGGACTTCAGTGGTTCACTTAGGAACATTCCTCCTGCGACCTTGATTCCATTTAATTTATTTTATTGCTCTAAGGCGATGCAGTAAAGGTTTCATTGTTAGAACAAATAGAAGCGGCGAGAGAGGGCAGCCCTGCCTGGTACCTAGTCTGGCAATTGACTTAAACTCCGCTATGAATATGACTCCATCTTTGTCTTCCAATTTTGTAGTTCACTTACTGATCTTGAACTGTCACTAGTGGGGATGATTTGAGGGCTGAAATGTTCGGTGCTACTACAGGGCCAATTTCAGTCTTATTTTTTGGTGGACAAGGGTAAAGACAGGGCTGTCCTTAGCATCTGCAGTTCAATGTCACCTACACCTACCATCAAACTAAACCAACAGACTGGATGTATCTGCCTCTAAGGGCTCCAGGGTAAAAATTTGGGTAATCTGTCTCTATGTCGGGGGATTGGTGGCCATACCTAGGAGGTTTGGGAAAGACTGAAGGGCTTGTCCCAAACAAAGGAACAAACAGAGACAGTATAGATTAAAGATCTCCAGCTTGTCCTCCCCAAAACAATAGATGCACTGTGTATGTGAATAGATCACATCTACAATGTCCATTTTTTTGTAACTCACCTCCTTTGGTTGTATGCAGCAGGTGTCGGTGTCTGTGTCTGTGACGTCATTCCTCCTGGCTGAATTTCAAAGTTCTATTGACTTAACTTGTGGGTGTTTCTGGGCCTTCATGTGAGAATGGAATTGTGTTATCACTGCCCACAGTCCATTCCTCTGCAGTGAAGAGGGAACAAACAGGAAGTGGAACTTTAGTCAGAAAATTAAAGTGAAGGCAATTTTTTTTATTTTTTAAAAATAATGAAAATGTTATACTTCTCTGCTCTGTGTAATGGTTTTGCACAGAGCAGCCCCAATCCTTCTCTTCCTCCACCACTGCTTGCTTAGAGAGCACCCATGCATGCTTGTAAACCCACACACAAAATGTAATGCAACGCTCACCAAACACGAGTCACTCTCATGGTGCCATTTAGGCTGGGTTCACATATGCGTGTTTCTAAATGCATGGTAACTCACACAGAAAACTTACACTTTGCTAAATGTTTCTAAAATGCGTGGCAAAGCACATCGTACAGTACTTGCACATTACCATTTAGGCTGCATTCTCGTCTGCATGTTTCCGAATGTGCAGCAACCTGCATCGCGCTTATGTTACCATTTGTTCACATCTGCATGTTTCTAAACACGTGGCAACAAAATATGTGTTTCGACAACGTGCGCCAATGTGCATTTTGTTTGTGTTACCATTCATTTGCATCTGCATGTTTCTGAATGCATTGCAATCCACAAGAATAGGCACTCTGTACCATGTGTTTTGAAAATGCGCATCAACACGAGTGCTTGCGTTACCATTCGTTTGCATCTGTGCATTTATGAACACAAAAAACACATGCTTTGTCGTGTGTTTTGAGAATGCCCAGCAATGTGCAGCACACATGCATTTCGCATTTGCGCATATCCGACCTAAAAGGAAATGGATGGCATCGCACAGCGCATTTGCGTTACTGTTCTTTGCATTTGCACATTTGTGAACGTGCGGTAATGCAAACAAAAAAAAGTGTTTCGAAAACGTATGGCATTGCACATTATACTTGCGTTATTGTTCATTTGCATCTGCGCATTTCTGAACACATTTCTGAACACATGGCAACCCACAAGAAAATGCACCTCTTGCCGTGTTTTATAAAAACGCATGGCAACGCGGCATAATGCTGCGCATTACAAATGAGCGCCAACCTGTACGGAAAATGTGTGCTTTGCTGTGCATTTGGAAAATGTGCAGCAATGTGCACCGTGCTTGGGTTTCTATTCATTTGGATATGCACGTTTCCCAATACAGAGAAACATGCAAGAAAAAGCATGCATTTTCTGTGTGGGTAGCTGTGCCTTCGGAACCATGCAGATGTAGCCTAATTGCTAATGTCCCCCCGTTCGCAGTTAGCAGACATGTGTCTTGACGCGTGACAAAACGCGCTACAAAATTAGCTACAAAACACGCACTGAAAAACTATGTGACACTCCACGACTGAAGCGGTCCAGTGCTATCTTGGGGCATTTGTCACATGTAAAGCAGCCCATTTAAATATGTGTTTATGCTTGAAAAACACGCAAGAAACCGCGATCGGGAACTTCCATTTCTGCTACACTGAGGTGTATATGCAATGTGCTTGGAAGGAAGTTTTTAGGCAGCAAGAATGACTGGGGAGGAGAGGTGAGGGAAAAAAAAACACTGATTCATCAAAGTGGCGCAGGAATGATAGTCACACTGGAAGTCAGGTGACTTTCATCTTGTGCTAGTGTGAACCAGAACTATATATTTAATCCCTCCCAGAATCAGCACAGCTAGTTTTTACAGCAGGCTGTGTATGTATATATATGAAGGGGTTTCTTTCTTGAATAATGCTGTGATCTTTGAGGCAGGACTCGGGAGGTTTAGCCTCCTCCTGTAGGTGTGAGTGGAAAGGATTGAATGCTAATCAGGATGTATTCAATCACACCCAGGAAGTTACATCGTTTGCAGAGTCTGAAAGACTACAAAGGGGAGTGTTATAGAATCTAGCTGCTGCAGGAAGACAGAGATCGAACAACATACAGAATATGGAATACTCAGATGGCAGCAAATGCCACAGGAACAGAGAGGCCCAGCTTCCACATGAAGACACTTTGCTTGAAGACACAGGTGAAAAGTCTTAATAATACCTAGGTTCAGGGTGAATAGGCAGCAACTAGAGCAACTCGGACAGGAGATAAAAACCTGGCGCCGGATCGACGGTTATGGAAGTGTGACAAAGAGACAGAGTCTATCAGCAAGATATACAGAGTGTCACATGACACAAAGCCACAACTAAACTCAGAATATCAGGGGATGTGCAGACAACAGAGGAACATGGTACAGAGGTGGGATCTATGCTGGGATTGGTTGTTTCTTTTCAATAGTTTTTATTACGTTTTTCAATATAATAAACAGTAAACACATTATACTTGTACGTAGTGTCAAAACAGCAGCATACATAAAAGGTTATGCCGTACAATGCTTTATGAAAACGAACCAAGCGCCCCCCACAATCCGTAACTTCAGGGCCCCCGGAGACCGGTCCCAAGTCACAAGCCCCCACATTGAGCAGGAGGGTCGGGGTAACCCCAGACTACCCCAAAAGGGAACAATACTGTGGCCGGGCACGCCCCCCCCACTCTCCACAGGAGCCGGGATCCCGCCCCCAGGGTACTCCCCATCTTCCCATAGGCTAACAAGGGGTGCACCCAGAATTAGCAATAAGTATATTGCAATATAGCCCATTATACATGGGATAATCATACAATCTTAACAGAAAGACTATCAACAGGACAGTCTAAAACAACAGCCTCTTTTATAAACATGTGTCATCATTCACAAAATTGTCATTTGAAGGTTATACCCAAAGTGAAGGCAATTCCCTCAGTTCGGGTACTTCAGTAACTAAGGATTCCATTCTTGATCAAACAGCAGGCTCCGGTCATTGGAGTTGGCAAAGAACTTTTCATAGGAATAATAGGTTTTAACTCTATTAATAACCTCTACAACAGTGGGTATAAGAGCAGACCTCCATGCCGCCGTGACAGTCGTCCTAGCAGCAGTGAGGATATGCGAGACTATACAACGAAGCTGACGAGGAAATTTAGTTATACCCAAGTTCAAGAGAGCGAGGGCTGGGGACATGGACAACGATAGGGATTGGTTGTTTTATTCAGTTCTAACGAAAACAAAGTTGGAATTCAGCTTTAAGGGTCTTTGTGTGTGGAATTTTGGTTATGTCAGAACTGCTTTTCTCTCTATACAAGTCAATAGAAATGCAAAAGCAATTTAAAACAACTCTTTGCAACTTAGAAGTACTGTGTCAAGTGGCAGCTTCAAAGTAGCAGACTATATGGTGACATTTAACAAATAGAGATGAGTGGAGTAATTTTGGCCAAATTGATATAGCTGCTAAATGACCAATTTTGCTTGTGGCTCATTCAGCTGCTTAGATGATATTTGCTTGAAAAAAATAAGCTCTGTATTTTTCTTTATTTAGAGACTTTGTGAGTTTTCCTTCAGTAAATGTTATGAGAATGTACCATCAGGATAAGGTATGTTGTGGTATGGTAATACACATTATGTGCATTGCATTGACAATCGCATACCTAGCAATGCACCACAACACACATAAAAAATGATAAAGGTTTATTTTCTCTGCATATTCTGAAATGTCTTGAATGTATTCCTAGACACGTGTAAAGTTTCTGCCAGATCCACAATAAATTTTACCTGAACTCAATTAATGAACATTTGCTGTTTATTAGGAAATTGTAGAAATGTTAACTGTGCCTAAACAATACCCTGAAGAACTCACATTTTGTCCTAAATTTCTCCTGAAAAAAAACTCTTGTGCCTACAGCCTCAAAGTTATAGATCTGCATTGTTAGATCTAATGCACTGCTACCTCTGACTGTTAAGCTGACCATAGACGGAGTGCCAGCCAAATTAGCAGGGGCTGGCTGAATTTTAATCCATGGGTGACTTGAAGAAGCAAAGTCTAGCCTCTACTATGATAGCCACCTCCACACTGAGACACAATATAAAAGAAGGCAAGATGAGTCAAAAATTGGAAAAGATTAGCTGCAAAGAGACCACAAGTAATACTGATGACTATTGGTCTTTTGGCCTCAGGGTCCACAGCTCTGGATTTCACCTGTGAATGAGCTGCTGGCAAAATTTTTAGTTAAAGTGATAGTAAACCCAGTGAGTGTACTTGTACCTACAGGTAAGCTTACAATCAAACTTACCTGTAAGTACAATGAATATCTCCTAAGTGTGAACCAAAAAGTTTGCATTGGCAATGGCCGATGCGCAGGGATGCCCTGAATTTATGGGCACACAGTATGTTGCAGAATGCAGAGCGCTCATGCATGGGAGTGACCGCATCATGGCCCAGCCAAAAAAATGACCAGAGCCCACAAATCCGGAAGGAAGAAGGAGTGAAGATTGAAGCCTCTAAAGCAGTGACAGCGCACTGCAGGAAGGCTTTGTTTCTCTTTTTAATATGTTTATGGAATATCGTAATAAAAAGGACATACGGATAATAAGTTAGCCTGCAAGCCTCAAAGATGTAAATGAACAAGTACAATAATTATATTGAGACAGAGAGTATCATTCAATCTAAACGTATGACCACAACAAGTAGTAAAAGCTTCTTACACCCTCTAAGCCTCTTTTCGTAGAAGGCCCAGGAGATCCCGGGCTAGGGGAAGGGGGCATCACCAGGGCTCCTTCAACCCGGTGGGAGTCAGGCAGGCCACCCCCATGGGATCAACCTGTGGACGTGGAGACCCCATCAAGGGTGTCTGGAGACCCGGAAGGCTTCCTCCCCTCTGGCCCTCGTCTAGAGCCACCGGTCTAGCTAAAGTCAAAGCCAGGGTCACTTATATTGTCCAGAGAGGGAAAAGAGAATGAGAGGGGGAAAAAAAATTCCCCTTTGGAAACAAGTGTTCAACCTTCTGAGCACTCCATATGGTAGCATGAGGAGCAGAAAAATAATTTCACAATTGGAGGAAAAAGAATAGATGAAGAGTGAAGAGAGAGATGAAAGGGGGGAGAAGCCATGTTGCTTTTAGAGAAAGAAAAGTCAAAGAGCAAGGGTAGGGGAAGTAGGTCTGTCGGGAGGGTCCTTTTGGAGGAATGCCATGCCCGGGAACAGGGGTACTCCAACATAAAGCACCCAAGGTTCCCAGACTGCTTCAAACCTTTGCACTCTATCCTGAAGTTTAGCAACAAGTTGTTCCTAGGACATGATCCAGGAAACGTTCTACTTTGTTGCTGATATTGAGACCAAGGGCTTCTTCCAAGCTCCGGCTTTAGCTCCCAAAAACATAAAGAAGATCAAGGTCTGAGTATGTTTTGGGGTTTTATCTACCCTGTGGTTCAAGAGGGCTATAGTGGGATCCTGTGGAACAACAACCCCAGTAACTTTCCATATTAGGTGGAGATATTTGTTCCAATAGCCTCTAATATGGGGGAAAGACCACCATGTGTGAAACATGGAGCCAACTAGATTACACCCTCTGAAGGGGAGAAGCATCTGGGTAGATCCTGGCTAATCTGATGGTGACATGATACCATCTAGTGAGTATTTTAACATTAGTTTATATTAGAGATATGTTCATGATACCTTTGTAGGAGCATTGGAGTGACTGGAACCACTTGCCAAGGTCCCACTGTATATCCAAATCAGATTCCAGGACTGAGAATTGCATGGTTTATCTACCTTGTCAGCCAGGGCAGAATAGATAGTAGAGATGCCTCCCCTCTGATCCATAATTTTGGAACACCATTGTTTCATAGGTTGTATGTTTGGGGGTGTCAGGTTTGTCTAGCCAGATAGAGTGTAGGAAGTGCCAAATCTGGGACAGTCTAAATTTCTCAATGGGATGCATTTCGAATCTACTCATACAGTATCTGAGAAAAATGGGAACCATTGAGTTAAGGAAGTGTCCTATTATGAAGAGTTTTTTGTTGAGCCACCAACGAAAGGCTTGTATATTCAAACCCAGGGGAAAGGAAAGGTTTATTGAACAGGTGGGAGAGTGGTTTGGTACTAGGGATTAAAGAAGCTTGTTTATATAGAGCATCACACAATGCCAGGGAGTGAGAGAGGGTGGGGGCGAGGACTGTGGGTCTCCGTTTAGAGGAACTCCAGAGCAGAAAGTCTATAGTGTGCAGGGGGACTGCCTGTCTTTCCATAGCAATCCAATCAGGTTTGGGACCCCTAGAGTATACAGTGGAGGATTGAGGTAATTGTGCAGCCTGATAGTACCACCATAAATTGGGTAGGCCCAGCCCCCCTTGACTTTTCAGTCGGCGGAGGAATTTTTTAGGGCAGCGGTAACCATTTCTCCCCCAGACAAAGCAGATGATTTTTTTAATTTAAATTTTAAAAGTAGAGTTTTCTTTATCAGGATAGGGAGGGACCTGAAAAGGTACAGAAGACGTGGTAGAAGAGTCATTTTGATAGAGTTAATACTTCCCAGCCAGAATAGAGCACATTTTTCCCATTGTTTTAAATCCCTCTCTAGTTTCCGGAACATGGGGGGGATAATTAACAGAGAACAGTTTGTCAATTTTGTGGGGTAGATTCATTACGGAATAGGGAATGGAGTCAGAGGACCAGGAGAAGGGAAAGTGGTGCCTCAACTGGTCTACTAGCTACAGAGGAACCAAGATGTTCACTGCTACAGACTTGGAGACATTTACTTTTAAGCCCGAGATAGAACCAAAGTCTTGGAGCAGTTAAAATACATTAGGGGTGGAGATCAGGGGGGGTGTGATAAAGAGCAGTAGGTCGTCTGCGAACAACGCACATTTATGTTCCTGGGGACCACACAAGACTCCCTTAATATCCGAGTGTGATCTAAGGTTTCAACAGCTATTATGAAAATTAGAGGAGACAAGGGAGAGCCCTGTCTGGTCCCTTTTTTGATGTCAAAAGAGTTAGAATAATGATCCATCAAACGGACCTGTGCTTTCAGAGCAAAGTAAAGAGACTGAATGGTTCCCAAGAATTTAGAGCTGAAACCCTATCTTCCTAGTATTTTAAAAAAGGTAGGGCCAAGAGAAGGAATCAAAGGCCTTCTGGAGGTAAATGGACAAAAGAAAGCCTTCCTGTGGGGCGCCTCTATCCCAATGAGAGTGTAGCAATGAAATTATATCTATGGCTCTTCTAACTTGGTCTGGGCCCTGCCTTCCAGGGATGAAACCCTCCTGGCTCTTGTGAATATATTTAGCTATAAAGCTTGACAGTCTCTATGCAAGAATTTACGTCATAAGTTTGAGGTTGTTATTAATAAGTGAAATCGGACAATAGTTACAAACATCACTTACATCTTTCCCAGGTTTGGAAAAAACAGTGATATATGCTGAGTTTAAATCACTGTCCAGGGGGTTTCCTTCTCGAAGGGAGATAAAAAAAAATCAAACCAAATACGGTGGGACAAGGAGGGGCCTCCAATTTCTCCTCTGGTGTCAAAGGTTTATCGAGGAGTTCCCTATGGATTTGTGTGATTTTGGTTAGGGGGAGATCCTTAAGGAAAGTCTTCAATTTATGTGGGGCAAGAGAAGATTGTGAGTCATACAAAATAGAATAGAAAGTCTGAAAGGTTTTCATCATACAGATACAGTTTTGGGTTAAGTTCCCTGATGAAGTGTGAATTCTGGGGAAGGATAAGGTTCGTGGTCCAGGGAATAGTTTGCTTGCCAATTTAGAATCTTGTCCTTCTGTGAGTAGAATTTAGAACCAGTCCATCTAATGTGCTTTTCTGCTGCTGTAGTAAGAGCTAGATTTAATTTCACCTTGGCAGAGTCTAGCTGAGCCAGGGTAGAAGGGGTAGGGTTGCCTTTGTGACATTTGCTCAGATCAAGGAATTCCTCATTCAGTTTCTGGATTTCAGCTCTGCGTTCACGCTTCAGTTGGGAAGAAATTTGAATGAGTTTACCTCTCAGCACTGCTTTGTGGGCTGCCCAAAGTGTTGTTGGCGAAATGCTGTTATTATCATTGACTGTAAAATATTCCTTAAGGGCTTTTTCTAGGATTGTACATTGTATAGGGTTACTCAGGAGGGCCTAATTAAGACGCCATTTGAATGGGAAAGTGTCAGCATTAAGTGGTCTGATAGGGGTGTGTCTCGAATTGTGGATGTGATGGCTAGAGTAATAGAGGAAGATCTAATGAAAATTTAGTCTATCCTGGCATATGTGTGATGTGGGGCTGAGAAATGCATGTAGTCCCTGATGTCCGCCGGGCACTCGCGATCGTCCGTGACAGCGGGAGAAAGGCAGGCGGCTAGTGTAAACAAAGCGCCTGTCAGTTCTCCCTGTGTAAGAATGGTGATCAAACGGTTCTACTATGTAGGACAGTTGATCACTGTTCTTACACATCAAGGCACAGCCAATCACAGTTAGAAACACGCCCCTAGGACACACTTAACCCCTCCCTCTCCAATACAGTTAACTCCTTCACTGCCAGTGTCATTTTTACAGTAACAGTGCATATGTATAGCACTGATTACTGTAGTAATGTCCCTGGTAACCCCAAAAGTGTCAAAAATGTCAGTCAAGGGTCCGATATGTCCACCCCAATGTCGCAGTCCCGCAAAAAAAATCGCAGATCGCCGCCATTACACGTTAAAAAAAAAATGACAAAAATCTTTCCCTTTGTTAGTAAACGCAATAACTTTTGCGCAAACCAATCAAAATACGCTTTTTGCGATTTTTTTTACCAAACATATGGTAAAAAAAAAATTGGCCTAAAATGTTAAAAAATTTTGAGTTTTACATTTTTTTGGGGGAATTTCATATAAAAAAATGTGAAAAATATTGTTATTTTTGCAAAATTTACGCTATTTTTTTGTTTATAGCGCATGATCAAAAAATCACACAGGTGATCAAATACCACCAAAAGAAAGCTCTGTTTGTCGGAAAAAAAGGACGCCAAATTCGTTTAGGTACAGCGTCGCACGACCACGCAATTGTCCGTTAAAATCACGCAGTGCCGAATCGCAAAATAGGCCCTGGTCAGGAAGGGGCTAAAATCTTCCGGGGCTTAAGTGGTTAATACCCTCCAGATTAGTGATGGACGAACATCGGCCGGGGCGGTTCGCGAAAGTTAGCCGCAAACTTTCTCGAATGTCCGCGAACCGCAAGTTCGCCGCGGGCCCCATTGACTTCAATGGGAGGCAAACTCTAAAAATCATTAGGTCATATTTGCAGCCACAAAAGGATTACTAGCTGTGCACAAATAGTCCCACCACATGGACAATGCTATAACAGAAGTATTGAAATTGGAAAAGTTGCCCTAAATTTATTTATTTATTTTTTACAGCAAAAAAATGTTGTTTTTTTTTTTTTCCTAAATCAGCCAGAACTAATAGCAGCCGGTAAATACATGTCAAATACATATAGGGCCATTCACACATCTGTAAAATGGGTCCGCATCCATTCCACAATTTGGCGGAACCTTTACAGACCAACTGATTTTCAATTCCAGTCTGAAAAATTAGGCATTCACAGGATAAATAAGTAAGTGTCGGCCAGTATAGGCCCCAAAAATTATCCCACATGGGTTTTCCTGACAGCTAAGAACATTGTATTCTGTGGCTGGATGTACATTAGGCATTCACAGGATACAGAAGTAAGTGTCGGCCATAAAAGGCCCCAAAAATTAGCCCACATGGGTTTACCTGACAGCTAAGAATGTTGTATTCTGTGGCTGGAGGTACATTAGGCATTCACAGGATACGGAAGTAAGTGTCGGTCAGTATAGACCCCAAAAAATAGCCCACATGGGTTTACCTGACAGCTAAAAATTTTATATTCTTTGGCTGAAGGTACATTAGGCATTCACAGGATACAGAAGTAAGTGTCGGCCATAAAAGGCCCCAAAAATTAGGCATTCAATGGACATGAAAGGCCTTTTACCGAAGACAATGACCATGAATTTTTGAGGGTGGATGGCGGTCTGGCGGATATTTGTGGCCTGTCATGAGGAATTTAAATGAAACATGGTCTACTGGTCACATGTTTTGAATTCCTCAGAGATCCTTGCCTCATTCATTTTTCTAAATGTGAGGTAGTCAACACTGTCATGAGCTAGGCGAGTGCGCTTATCGGTCACGATCCCCCCTGCTGCGCTGAACGTCATTTCAGACAGGACACTGGACGGGGGGGCAAGCGAACAGTTCCATTGCAAATTGTGCAAGCTCAGGCCAGAGGTCAAGCCTGCCCACCCAGTAGTCCAGGGGTTCATCACTCCTCAGAGAGTCCACATCGGCCATTAACCCAATGTAGTCGGACACCAGTCGGTCTAGGCGTTCCCTGATGCTGGATCCAGAGTACAGCTGTCGATGGGTCGGCTGAAAGAAGGATCTCATATCTGAAGTGACCAACGCATCTTCAAACCGCCCTCTTCTTGCAGGCGCTGTTGGATTGCTACCCGCAACTGTCTCTCTGTGACTGGAAATTCCTCTGGCAGCGCACGCAAAAGCAGAATGCAGCATTTCTCGCAGCAAGGCCTGGAAGTGCTGCATTCTGACCGCCCTCTGTGATGGTGGTAAGATTTCCGCCATTTTTTGTTTGTACCGGGGTCTAAGTACGTTGCCACCAAGTACTGGTCCTTGCCTTTTATGCATTTTATATGGGGGTCCCCCGTAAAACACTGGAGCATGAAGGCCCCAAATTGCACTAAACCGGATGCAGTGTAGTGGCCTGGCTGCAGCTGATCATCCAGGATAATCTCTTCCTTATTCTCCTCCCCCCATCCATGGACAAAACCAGGGATCCCAGACAGGTTTAAAGCATGCTCTTCTTGCTCCTCCTTATCCACCCCAGCACCATCCTCCTCTGACTCCTCTTCAGACTCCTGTTGTTGACTTGCCTCAGATGGAGTAGCACCCCCTGGGAATTCATCCAACATGACGACTTCCTCAACTTCCTGCTCCTGCTCCTCGATGGCTTGATCAATGACAAGACTCAATGCACGCTCCAGAAAGAAGGCGTAAGGTAAGATGTCACCGATGGCACCCTGGCCATGACTGACCAGTTTGGGGATCTCATCAAATGGCTGCAGAAGTCTGCATGTGTTGCGCATGAGCAGCCACTGGCGAGGTGAAAAAAACCCAAGCTCCCCAGAACCTGTCCTGCCGCTGTGTTCGTACAGGTAGTCGTTAACTGCACGTTTTTGCTGGAGCAGCCTATCAAGCATATGCAACGTTGAGTTCCATCGCGTCGGGCAGTCACAAATAAGACGCCTGATGGGCAGGTTGTGTCGCCGCTGAATGTCAGCAAGGTGAGCCATGGCTGTGTAAGATCTTCTGAATTTCCTGGCCTGCCGCAAGACGTCCTGGACCCCAGGGTATTTGGCAACGAATTGCTGCATGACCAAGTTCAGGACGTGTGCCATGCATGGCACGTGTGTTATTTTGCCCTGTTTCAGCGCGCTCAGCTGATTGGCACCGTTGTCGCACACCACTTTACCAACTGTCAAATTGAGCGGTGTCATCCACTGATCTGCCTGTGAACGCAAAGCTGAAAGGAGTGCAGGACCAGTGTGGCTCTTGGCTTCAAGGCACAACAGATGCAGCACAGCATGGCAACGTCTCACCTGGCATGTAAAATAGGTTCTGGGGATCTTGGGCGGTGTATCGGAAGAGACGGTAGCAGCGGAAAAGGAGGAGTCAGCCGAGGAGGAGAGGGAGGATGGAGTAGGAGGAGGAGAAGAAGAGGCAGGCCTGCATGCAATCCATGGCGGTAAAACCAAATCTACACGGGTGCCACGGTTTACATGCTTGACGGCCGTCAGAAGGTTCACCCAGTGGGCAGTAAAAGTGATATACCTTCCCTGCCCGTGTTTGCTAGACCATGTGTCTGTGGTCAGATGTATCTTGGCACCGACACTGTGTGCCAGAGATACATTCACTTGCCATTGAACATGGCCATACAGCTCTGGAATGCCCTTCTGCGAGAAATATTTCCTGCATGGGACCTTCCATTGTGGTGTTCCAAGTGCCACAAATTTCCAAAAGGCCTCCGAGCCCACCAGTTGATATGGCAGTAGTTGGCGGGCTATCATTTCCGACAAGCCAGCAGTCAACCGTTGGGCAAGAGGGTTATCTGGCGCCATCGTTTTTTTACGCTCCAACATTTGGGCCACGGAAGCCTGCCTTTTTCCAGAACAACCTGAGGATGGCATGATGGAAGGTGGAGTGGAGGACAATTGTGTGGAGAGAGGAGAAGGAGAAGAGGCTGGACGGTGAGAGCCTGGAGTGTGGCTTTGTGGGTTCTGATGGCATTGCTCCCACTGGGCTCGGTGATGGGAGTTCAGGTGCCTTCTTAAGGCGGTCGTCCCTAGGTGAGTGTTGGGCTTACTGTGACTTATGCGTTGACTGGAAAGGCTGCAGAAGGCAACACTATTGTCAGCAGCGGAAACATTCAAAAAAGCCTACACTGCGGAGCCATGTGCAGGCATCCTGGGAGCACCAGATGTGACTATACATGGTTGATGGCTCGCTCCTGATACATTTGCAGTCTGCTTTGTCCCTCCTGTACAATGCAAGTTCCGCCTTCTTCTCCTCCCTATCTGCTGGTCCGTCTCTCCCTCTGAACTCCCCTTCTCTTCCTCTCTTGTGGCCACCCATGTGACGTCCATAGACACGTCATTATTCATGTCACCTTCCCCACCACTAACATTCGAGATCTCAGAGTAGGCAGCAACAGCGGGGACCAACCTCCTTGGGCTGATCTGTGCACTGTCGTCAGACTGATGAGTGGCGGCTGTTGCTACCTCCTCTTCCTGATCCAATGCCAACAATGGCTGCGCATCGCAAATGTCTTGTGATGGATCGGAAAATAATTCCAGTGACTCAAGTGGAGGGTACATGGTGGTTGTGGCGGTGGTGTCTTTGGGGGTGCACACAGCAGGTGTCTTTGGGGGTGCACACAGCAGAGAGTGAAGAGGGTGCACATAGCGAGGATGAGGAGGGTGCAGAAGAGGAAGGCTGAGTGAGCCACTCAACCAAGTCTGGTGCATCCTTTGACGTAATCGAACGCACCTTCTGAATCTTCACACTTTGGCTCCAGCCTACTGCTCCTGCCCTACCCCTAACACCCCTGCGTAAGGGCCTGCCTCTTCCTCTGCCTGTCATTTTTTAAATTACCCTGTGACAAAGGTCTCTAGAGAAGTGCAGTATATGTGGAACAATGTATATAACACCCCGCTTCAATCTGGGGTATTGAGGGGCCATTGGTTTATCACACCAATTTTACAAATAATTGGCCAGTAACTGTTGTCACTGTGTGGAAAACAGTTAACGCAGCAAATGAGGCCACATTTTTGCAGGACTAAAATACACTCTTATAAAAGTATACTGTTAAATAACACCCCCACTTCAATATGTGGTATTGGGGGGCCACTGGTCTATCACACCAGTTGTACAAAAAATTGGCCAGTGAGTTTGGCACTGTGTGTAGCACAGTTAACGCAGCAATAGAGGCAATATTGTTCCAGGCACAAATACACTTACAAAGTATACTTAGATAACATCCCACTTCAATATATTGTATTGGGGGGCAACTGGTTTATCACACCAGTTGTACAAAAAAATTCAGCCAGTGAGTTTGGCACTGTGTGTAGCAGAGTTAACGCAGCAAAAGAGGCAATATTGTTGCAGGACACAAATACACTTATAAAAGTATACTCATATAACACCCCACTTCAATATGTGGTATGGGGGGGGGGGGGCACTGGTCTATCACACCAGTTATAATACTTTAAAAGTGCTTTTGTCACTGTTTGTAGTATTGCTGCAGAAACGCTCAACACACCAGTCACATTGCTGCACAGTGCACAATACAAATCCACTATGATATGCTTTCTATATTACAAAGTATATTATAAGTTGATTACACCCCTATATAGTGCACTGCGCACCTATAACAAATACCAGTCCTTAAAATGACTTTTGTGGACCTTAACAGAGCGATTTGTGTCACTGACGAAACTGTCCCTGGTGCACATAGCAGACCTCTCCCTACACTGACAAAAATGAGACAGTACACCTATACCAAATACCAGCCCTTAAAATGACTTTTGTGGACTCTGACGATCTGTCCCTGGTGCACACAGCAAACCTCTCCCTACACTTACAAAAGAGATAGTACACCTATACCAAATACCATCCCTTAAAGGGACTTTTGTGAACTTTAACAGAGCGATTTGTGTCACTGACGATCTGTCCCTGGTGCACACAGCAAACCTCTCCCTACACTTACAAAAGAGACAGTACACCAATACTTGGGGTGTAATAGTAAACAAATGTGTAGATCTTTCCATCGATGGTACCCACCACCAACAGGTAACGACCTTCTGGGTCCCTGAGTATTTTTGAAGGGGAGAACTTTAAATGTTTGGAAAAGCAAATTGCTACTCCATGTGTCTTGTTTATAGCATTAGCTAGGTAAAATTGAGGGTAGCTCTGGTGAATGTAGGAGAGGTTGTAAAAAATTGGGAAATTTGTTTCCTGTAGGAGAATAACATCTTTCTTTAGAGTATGATATAATTGAAATAATTTCTGCCATTTTACTAAACCCTGTACATTGTGGGATATAATCTGCATGATCATATTGGAAGGCTGAGTGTTAGGCATGGATCAGAGGTTTGGACAACTCAAAATAGAAAAAAAATCTCACCCAATGAAGACAGGTCACCCTGCTGAGAAGTCCATCCATAGTCTTTCCAATATATCAATCCTGCGAATCCACATGGGAGGGGTTCCAGGCAGACCATAGGAAATAGAGAGGTTAGAGAAAGAAAAAAAGAAGAGGTAGAGACAGGGAAGCAAAAGAATACAAGACAACAATTAGAGAAACAATGAAACCAAAAACCCAGTAACCCACCCAGGTGAGGAAGGTTTCAGCCACTTCCCACCAAAAAACCTGAGAATGGTGATATCCCCTGTAACGGATCAACTGGCACCCCGACTGGGTATCTCCATTGACAGATGCTCCTAGTGCTTCCCAAGGGCTCCAAGCACTCCACCAGACACCATAACCACCTCAGACCCCACGAACCGTCGCAGCTTGGTTGGGGTCTCACTGTCTCCTACCCACCCTGGACCTACGACAAGGCTCAAGGTTCCAGTGGGTGAACCTCTCTTTCCCCAGAGAGTGCAGCAGGCACAGGAACAAGCTCTTACACACTCTTACAAGATCTTAGTGATGATTCAAGGGAGTATGAAGAGCAAAGCAATCCCTTGTAGCCAATTTCCCCAATAAGAGACAGGACTTTAAACTGAGGGTGAAGTAGAACTCAAACTTTATTGAACAAGAAACAGACTTTTATACAGTTTTCCCCCACAAGGTTACTGCCCACACAATCCCTCCCCTCTGTCTGGTTACAGTAGCATATGCAGATGAAAGTGTATACAGGAACAGAATTAAACTAAACTAATTATCTAGCCATCTGGACAGAACAATGTGAGGTCATCATTAACATTTAACAATGGGACAGGCACAATCCACATTTCCTCCCAATACACAAACAATAGGACAAGGCTGCCAGTGACAGTCTCTGTGTCTTTCTCACATTAAAGCTGGAATACACTTTACCATCACTTGTAAAAACAGACCCCATTTGAAGCAATCCAACCCATCAGTCTTTCACTCCCAGTGATGTGTAATACCGTCACATCCCCGAAAAGTGGGGAACATCAATCTGCCACTGAGAGTAAAATATAAACGCATTGGTGGCAGATGGAGGTGCATTGTATCCACTTCAGTCCATCCACCTAGAGAGATATAATAGATAACGTCAAATAAACAGAGCACTGTTCCTTAAAACATGGAGGGAATAGGGCCTGAACAATTGTTTCCAAGCTGCTCCTTAACCCCTGTCAAGCAATTAGACAGCAAAGGTTTATTTTTTACCCGCCTGGAGCATCAAAGGGGCAACTGCCCAGGGTCAGTCATAATATTCCATAGAGTAATGTATCCAGTGAATATAGTAGGTCTCAGAGTTTGCTCCACCAAAGGGGAGAACCCTAGGAGCCACCCTGGATGACATCCCAGCTGTATCTTAACAACAAATATGCCCAAGTATAACTAAAGAATGTATAAAAAAAACCCTTGAAAACTTTAAGACAAATTAGACTTTGAACTGGTCAAACATTGGGGAATAGAAATTCCAGGCCACCCCCCCCCCCCCTCCTTGGAAGAGTACCCCAGGAAACCAAGAGGCAAACTCATGCTAAAAGCTAGCACAAATCATGGGGAGAGGAAAGTCACCTGAAAGATCAGTTCCAGAAAGTGCAAAACAAGATCTAGTTGTTCTTAATCCAAATGACTTCCTCAGAGAGGTTGAGTGTCCCTTGACCTCTTCGGTTGTTGTTTCTGCCAAACTGGAGTAGGTGAACTAGGAGGAGAAGGCCTTTTGGCAGATAAGGGACCCTTGGCAGTGGAAGGAGGAGGGATGTCTTGGGTAATCAGCCCCAGGTGTAGGAGCAGGAGTTTACCTTCAGAAAATGATAGGAAGCTGTGGGCCTTGTTCCGATATGAGAAGTTTAGGCGAAATGGAAAGGACCATCTGTATTTTATGTCCTTTTGAGCCAGAACTTGAAGGAGGGGTTTCAGAGAGCGATTTCTTTGTACGGTAAAGGGGGAGAGGTCCACAAAGACCTGGACCCCGATGTCTCTGAATAATGAGCCCATCTTAATTCCTGGACAATTTCATCGCCTCTTCCTTGACAGAGTAAAAGTGGGGTTTAAGTATAATGTCTCTCGGTAGACCATCAGATCGCATTGATTGCAAGGCTCTGTGCACTCTGTCAAATTCCAAACGGTGTTCTGGGATCTCTGAGATTAGGGCCTTGATGAAGGAACGAATTGCATGGTTACTTCTTTCACTGATTTAGGGAGTCCTCTCACTTTGAAGCTGTATCGTCTTGAATGGTTTTCAAGGTCATCTATTTTGGACAATGCAGTTTCCAACTGGTCCTGGATATTCTGTATTCTGGAAGTGTTTTGGTTAATTCTGGCTACAGATTGATCCCAAATGCTTCAGTTCCGCATGGATGGAGGAGGTGATCTGTGTAGCTGTTTGGGCCAGACCCCTGGACAGCATTGTGGAAAAAGCGGCTATCATGGAAGGGAAATCAGTAGGGGTGATATGGGGATTGTGGGCCCCCTTCTCACATGCATCTGGGGTGGCCAGAAAGTCACTAAGGATAAGGTCTTCCCAATCAGTGATTCAGTAGATGCTGGGGAAGGAGCAACATGGGGCTGATTACTCACTGTGACATGTACTATAGTAGGTATTGTAGGGCTTAAGGTGTCTTGGTCAGCTATGGATTCCTCTATATCACAGTCTGTGCCTCGTGTGGTAGCAGCCGCCATCTTGGATAGACTGGCGTGCCACGGGATGTGATCCAGCTGACTGGATAGGTTGCTCCTAACAGAGCCTCCAAACATCAGATTAGTCTCCGGGTTTTCCCAGGTCGATTGCTGATGGAGCGGGACAGGAACGAGTGCTCTGAAGGCTGTGGCAGGGATCAGAAGACCGGAGCAGTGCGGAGCTTCAAGGCTAAACAGCCATCTTGGAGTCACATGCACCTAAGGAAGGCTTTGTTTCTAAGGTAAGTTTGTCATAATGTGCTAGTATGCAGTGCATACTAGAACATAATAGCATAGATCTGGAAGGGGTCCAGTTAGCGTTTTTTTTGTTCAAGTTTACTATCACTTTAAAGGTGCATTTCAGGTATGGTATATTTGTACACGGTTACATTGGTCCAACTTGGAGCAATGTAACTATGCATTTATCATACATGGTCATGCCCTTGGAAGCTGGAAATCACTGAAGGGGATACCACTACTGTTATGATCTCTAATGGGATGGAGAGGTGACAGGTCATATATCATTTGCCTGACGAAGGGGTCCTGTTTGACTCCGAAATATTGCACTACACTGTTCTGTGATGTGAGCTTTCTTTAAATAAAAAGCGTTAGGATGAAATTGAAGATCGTTGGTATGTTGGTGAATATCTACATTATTAGATCATATTCCCTGCCTTGTCCTATAAAAGAACACTTTGCATTTGTTCAGAAGATGCAAGGCATTCCCTGAATAGGGCCCGTGCTAAGTGCCCAACCTCTTATGTTCAGAATTCATCATGCTGACCTCTCAGAACAAGACCTGGAAGCAAGCAGAGATCACTGGAGGAGCAGTGTCTACTTCAGTAATTTCCAGCTCCCAGGGGCATTGGCTAGCTACGGTATATACATAGTTACAATGGTCCAAGTTGGAACAATTCACCTATGTAGAAATATACAATACTTGGAATTAATTTTTAAAGCTATTAGTTTAGAGAAGTAGGAGTGAAGAAATTGTTATCAGACAGGCTGAAAAGTGAAAAGATGAAGTTAAAATCAGAGTAGTTTACTGAATTCGTATCCTATTTTCATTTATTTTAAATTTGAGTTAAACCTGCACTGAAAGAAATATAGAAGCTGCCTTTGCTGACTGCCTTCTAAGAATAATATTTCCTTGCCTTTCTGATGTTAATACTTTCTTAGGCACCGACCCAGAACAAACATGCAGATTAGAAAGTCAGAGTGAGTTCAGCACTTCAGACCTGCAAACTTGTTCCAGGTCGTTGCCTCAGAATGCACCGAAGCCATTGGTTCAGCTTGACACCCAGGCATCTTGCAGTTTCAAAAGGTGAGGACAGAAGTGGTAGTTTCCAATTTTCTTTTAAAAATACATGTAACTATTAACTTCATTCTACGAACTAGACTGATATATTCATTTCAGTTTTATTTTGTTTTTCTTTTGATTATGCAACAAGGTTGTTGTAAAAAAAAAAACATCCTTTTATATTAATCCTGTCTCCAGAAATGTCTGGTAATATTCAGACAATATCTGGAAATAGTTAAAAAATGTTCATGTGGAAGCTTGGAATAATTGCCAGGAATGATATCCTATGAGGTTAATATACACAGTAAACTGCAGTTGTACACAAGCTAAGCCATATGTTTAGACAGGAGAATATAACCAAGATCATTTGTCCTAACAATTTTTAAGAGTATAAATTAGCAGAATATCAAACACTTCATGAAGCTGATTTTTTTCCAGTAATAGATGCAGTTCTCTGTTTACAGTAAAGGTTCTTTATCAAACGTATCCAAAAACATGAAAGGAACATCAGAAATTTTGCAACAACAGATGGTTATTATAGTTTAAAAAACATATTGCTGGATGGTAGGATAATTTCTTTTCCCTTGCCTGTTTCATGAAGATGTCTGTGTGATGTGGAGGTATTACAACCAGAAATAGACAATATAGTTTAAAAACTCAAAGGATATTTATTGGATCAGAGGAGAAAGGCATTCCATGTACAGGTTTATAAGAAATTCCAAGAGAAAATAAAAGCCATGGGTCTTCCTTACAGGAAAGGAGGAAGTTATTAACAACAGCTATCTCTCCTTTCCTTTATAATGCTTTATGAGAGAATCAAGAAACATTTTTCTTAGACAAAGATATAGTTGACCTAAGTTAAAGAAGCAAGTGTTTTGTGATCCCCACATGTTTGTGTAGTTAAAGGAAATCTGTGATTTGCCTGTTCAAGACAAAAAAAATAGGTTTACTTTGATCCCTGTTCCCAGCAGCATATACATAAATCAATATTAAACCCAAAACCAAAAATGTTATATATTGAGGCTTACCAATTCTTACAGTAGATGTGGTGGTTGCAATAATTTCCTTTTTATCATTTTTTTCCTTATTTTACCTGGTGATCCAATCAGTTAGTTTTCATCTTCATTTAACAAACCAAGCTGTCCAGCAAAAGTGGCAGTTAGAAATGGTCAACTATTTTTATTTTTGTAAAACCTTTAACCCAAAAGATAGAAAAAAGGGAAAAAAACTGCTTAAAAAGTGTTATCTGGAGTTTGACTTTGATTTGTTAGTCAAGTTTATCTACATCTACTAGTGCATCTAACACTACCCTCTGCCCATATTGACAATGCTGCTATCCAGTTGCAATCCACACAATTTAGTTTCCATCCCTCTTCTTCCCAAAACCAGCCTTCCCTTCTCCTGTGCCCTCTGGAATGTCTGATCTGTCTGTAACAAACTCATCTCTGTTCATGACCTCTCTGTCACTAACTCCTTTAATGTTTTTGCTGTTACCGAAACCTAGTTTTATGAATTCAACACTGCTTCTCCTACTTTCCTCTCCCATGGTGGCCTTATCTGGACTCACTCCCCCAGACCCAGTGGATGCAAAGGGAGGTGGAGTAGGAATCCTCCTATCCCCACACAGCATCTTTCAGTTTCTGCACTCTTCTCCCTCTCTGTCCCACTCATCATTTGAAGTCTCACTGTATACATCTATTTACTTCAATTTGTATAAGAATTGCTGTCATCTACCTGTCCCCTGGACCGGTATTAACTTTCCTTGATAACTTCTCTGCCTGGCTACCCTACTTTCTCTCTTGTGAAATTCCCACAATCATTCTCGGTGACTTCAAAATCCCTGTTAATACTTACACTCCTGCTACTTCTAAACATCTTAGTCTAACCTCTGATGGCATCGCCCTCAACCTTGTATTCTCCTACCTATGCACTACGTGCCACCTTTCCAGCAATCCTTTTCCTCTTTCTGGTCACCACTTGAGTTTAGCGAACCAGAACTGTATAGTTCGGGTTTGTACCGAATTTTGGGGTGTTAGGGACACGGACCCGAACCTGGACATTTTCAAAAACGTTCGTGTTCGGGTCCGGTATTCGGCGATTTCTTACCGCATTCTGAAGGGCTGCACAGCAGCCATTCAGCAAGCGTTTTACTTCTTGCCCTAAGAAGCCATCACAGCCATGCCTACTAATGGCATGGCTGTGATTGGCTGAGTGCAGCATGTGACCCAGTCTCTTTATAAGCTAGAGTCACGTACTGCCACACGTCACTCTGCTGATTTGAGCTTAGGGAAAGGATGCTGGTGCCACGATCAGGGACAGAATAGGGCACAAATCAGAAGAACCTGTGCTACTTTAATCCACAAGATACAGCAAATAGAGAGGGAGGGAGGGAGCTTCAGCAATCCAACATTTCTGTACCCAGCCACTGCAAGGGAAATCTTTTTGTTGTAATCCATCTGTTACTGAGGTGGTGCTTGGTGGCCATATTAGCCCAGGCAGCCAGGGACATCAGCCTAATGGTATTTTGTAGCTCAGTGAAGGAAAAAAAACTTTTTTTCTGGCTGCTCAAGTCCCCTATATTGCCTTTTGTATGTTTAAGGGGTGACATAGTCCATTTGTCTAGCCTGGGATCTGTGGTGCCACAGAGCACTTGTGTATACAATGCACTAAACCGTATATTCCATTTCAGCTATCAAATAGTGCATCAGTGTATTTTAGTGAAAAAAAAGTGGTCATCCTGATCCACCAAGCCTATTTTACACCGCCAACATATATATTTGACATTTATGGGGTGAAATAGAGAATCTGTGTAATTTTAGGGGGAAAAAACGTATTTCTTGTCCACGTGTTCTGCATATACCGTCCAAGGACATATTTTATATTTCTGCAGGGAACTAGTGCTTCTTTGTTTTTTTATAGAAAAAAAACTTTATTCAAGGTCCACCAAACAGTCTGAAATACCCATTTCAACCACCTATTGTAAATTGCTGCTGTGAAATACAGGATAAGTGTATGTTTTTTGACCAAAACATTTTGAAATACACCGCTTAACCACTTCCATACCGAGTCATGGAAAATGACGTCGGCAAAGTGGTTGTAAGGATCCGGGCCGCCGTCTTATGACGTCGCCCGGATCTCCCCTCTACTGCGTGCCCCCGGGGGCACGCAGCGCGGCGATCAGGGGTGAGGCTTGTCCCTCAGACATAGCCCATCCCTGATCAAGGTAAACAGCCAATAGAAATTGGCTGTTTACCATGTGATCGGCTGTGTCAATCACAGCCGATCACATGAGCGGCTCCATCACGAGCCGCTCGTTCTCTCTGCAGAGCAGCGATCGGGGATGAGGCTCGTCCCTCGGACAGAGTCGATCCCCGATCTAGGTAAAGAGCCAATGAAATTGGCTCTTTACCACGTGACCGGCTGTGTCCAATCACAGCCGGTCACAAATGTCAACAGAGAACACGGTAACTAGCTGTCACCGTGTTCTCCTCCTCACACACTGATCCTGTGTGAGGAAGAGAGTGTGGTAACAACTAGTTACCAATTACAGTGCACCCCAAACACACTGATTGCCCCCCCCCCAATAAAGAGCACCTGTCACTAGCCCATCAAAGTACCCGAGTACCTGTCACCAGCCCATCAGGTACTCAGATGACAGGTACTCGGGTACTCACTCGGGTACTCTGATGACAGGTACTCGGGTACTCTGATGACAGGTACTCGGGTACTCTGATGACAGGTACTCGGGTACTCTGATGACGGGTACTCGGGTACTCTGATGACAGGTACTCGGGTACTCTGATGACGGGTACTCGGGTACTCTGATGACAGGTACTCGGGTACTCTGATGATGGGTACTCAGGTACTCTGATGACGGGTACTCGGGTACTCTGATTATGGGTACTCGGGTACTCTGATGGGTACTCGGGTACTCTGATGACAGGTACTCGGATACTCTGATGACGGGTACTCGGGTACTCTGATGACAGGTACTCGGGTACTCTGATGACGGGTACTCGGGTACTCTGATGACAGGTACTCGGGTACTCTGATGACAGGTACTCGGGTACTTTGAGTACCTGTCAATGGAGTACCCGTCATCAGAGTACCTGAGTACCTGTCACCTACCCATCAGAGTACCCGAGTACCTTCCACCTGCTCATCAGAGTACCTGACGCCTGAAGAACCCGAGTACTTGCCGCCTGCTCATCAGTACCCATCACTACTCATCAGTACTCATCAGTACCTATCACGTATCAGTACTGATCATCAGTACCCATCAGTACAGTATCACCTATCAGTATCAGTACTACTCATCAGTACCTATCACCTGCCTGTCACCTGCCCATCAGAGTACCCGAGTACCTGTCACCTGCCTATTGGAGTACCAGAGTACCTGCCACCTGCTCATCAGTACCAGAGTACCTGTCACCTGCCCAACAAAGTACCCGAGTACCTGTCACCCTTCATACAGCCACCATGTCCAAGTCCAAAAAGGTTTATATACGTCCTCCGTTTAAACCTAAATACAGGTGTTATGGCAGCAGATAGCTGCCATAACCCTGGTATTTTTTTAAACGGTGGACGGTTGGCTTTCCGATAAGGGTGGTCCCAGTGGCGGATTCACCGTGGGATCACCCTTCCGGGATGGCGGAAGAGGCGCCCCCCCCCCTCCCGCCGCGTTCCGGTCCTTTTCCCCGCTTACCGGACCCGCCGGCAGCGGGGAAAACGATCCGGTCCCAGATCCTCACAGACAGGATGTCGAGTGAGGGCAAACTTGCCCTCACTTGACTCTATGGTCTTGGAGGACCGGAGCTACGGAAAATGTTGTTGCCTAGCAACCGGTTTAAAGGTCCTTTTTTTTTTTCATTTTATATAATAATTTTTTTTTTTTTCTATCTTTTAGTGTACTTGTGAGATCTGAGGACTTTTTGACCCCAGATATCACAAAAAAGAGGTCCTGTCATGCCTATTTCTATTACGAGGAATGTTTACATTCCTTTTAATAGAAATAAAAATTATCATTTTTTTTTTTTTTTAAACGGTGTAAAAATAAAAAATAATAAATAAAATAAATAGTAAAAAAAAAAAAATTAAAGCGCCCTGTGCCCGTGAGCTCGCGTGCAGAAGCGAAAACATACAGAAACCCCGCTCACATATGTAAACGGTGTTCAAACCACACATGTGAGGTATCGCCGCGATCGTTAGAGCAAGGGGAATAATTTGAGCCCTAGACCTCCTCTGTAACTCAAAGATGGCAACCTGTAGAAATTTTTAAATTGTCGCCTATGGGGATTTTTAAGTACCAAAGTTTGTCACCATTCCGTGAGCGTGCGCAATTTTGAAACATGACATGTTGGGTATCTATTTACTCGGCGTAACATTATCTTTCACATTATGGAAAAAATTGGGCTAACTTTACTGGTTTCTTATTTTTTAATTAAAAAAAGTGAATTTTTTCCCAAAAAATTGCGTTTGGAAGACCGTTGCGCAAATACGGTGTGATAAAAAATATTGCAATAATCTCCATTTTATTCTCTAGGGTCTCTGCTAAAAAAAATATATAATGTTTGGGGGTTCTAAGCAGTTTTCTAGCAAAACAACTGATTTTAGCTTGTAAACACCAAATGTCAAAAATAGGCCTAGGCAAGTGGCTAGGATGCATGATGATGCTCCTTGGATGTTAGGCCCCTCTTTATGGCTAGGCTGTGAAAAAGTCTCACACATGTGGTATTGCCATACTCAGAAGGAGTGGCAGAATGTATTTTGGGGTGTAATTTTTGCTATTTACATGCTATGTGTTAGAAATATCCTATAAATTGACAACTTTGTGTAAAAAAAAAAAGGTTTTCATTTGTTTCCCACATTTTCCAAAAACTTGTGGAAAAAAATGACACGTTCAAACGACCCATAATGCCTCATAGAATATACGTTGGAGTGTTTGCTTTCCAAAATGGGGTCATTTTGTGGACTTTTCCATTGTATTGGTGCTCTAGGGCCTTGAAAAGTGTGATAGGTAGTAAGAAAGTTTTATGTGTATTTATGCTCCTAGAACGCCTGAAGGTGCTTCTTGGACGTGGAGTCTCTTTTTGTGGCCAGTCTGTGTAAAAGTCTCACACATGTGGTATCACCATACTCGGAAGGAGTAGCAGAATGTATTTTTGGGTGTAATTTTTGCTGTGTACATGCTATGTGTTAGAAATAGCTTATAAATTGACAACTTTGTGGGGAAAAAAAGAAAAAAAAAATTTTTCTTCATTTTCCCAAGAATTGTGGGAAAAAATTACAACTTCAAAAAACCCACCATGCCTCTTACTAAATACCTTGGACTGTCTACTTTACAAAAAGGGGTCATTTGGGCGGTATTTGTACTGTCCTGACATTTCAGGGCCTCAAGAAAGGAGATAGGCAGTCAGTACATCAGGTGTGATCAATTTTCAGTAATTGGTACCATAGCTTCTAGACTCAATAACTTTCATACAGACTAAATAATATACACTAATTTGGGTTAATTTTACCAGAGACATGAAGCAAATGTATGAAGAAAAATTTATTTTTTGCAAAATTTTATAATTGAAACTAAAAAAAAAAGTGTTTTTTTTTCAAAATTTTTGCTCTTTTTTGCATATATCACGAAAAAAAAACCCCAGTTGTGATCAAATACCACCAAAAAAAAAGCTCTATTTGTGTGAAAAAAATGATAAAAATTTTGTTTGGTTACAGTGTAGCATGACTGAGCAATTGTCATTCAAAGTGTGAGAGTGCTGAAAGCTGAAAATTGGTCTGGGCAGGAAGGGTGTCTAACTGCTCTGTATGGAAGTGGTTAAATACCGATTTCACATTACAGCTGAGAAATATTGCATTATTCTTTTTTGTTGGAAGAAAGCAATATTCTTGCTTCACAAAGCAGTTTTACATGCACGGTATAAATATCTCATTTAAATTTACAGCAGCAAAAAAACTGCATTTTGGGGTGTTATTGAAAAAAGACGCGTTTTAGGCCGAAAAAACAGTTGTGCATCCAGTGTTTAAATAATTATCTCCAATATATAGCAGTTCACTACTGCATTTGTGAATTTTGGTGACCAAATCTGTGTTCTGGGTCCCCAAATCTGGTGTCCATTCATAGTATAAATATATACTGTTAATGTACAACAGTTAAAAGCTGCATTTTGGGGTGTTATTGAAAAAAGCAGCGTTTTAGGCCAAAAAAAACAGTTGTGCATCCGGCGTTTAAATAATTATTTCCAATATATAGCAGTTTACTACTGCATTTGTGAATTTTGGTGACCAAATCTGTGTTCTGGGTCCCCAAATCTGGTGTCCATACATAGTATAAATATATACTGTTAATGTAAATCCGGCATATAAATAATTAATTTCAATTTACAGCAGTGAAATATAAATTTTCTGTATTTTATTACAAAAATACTTGTTCTTGTTCCACAAACCACTTGTGTATACAGCGTACCAAAACAATTTTTACATTTCCGCATAGAAATTGAGAATCAGTGTATTTTGGGCACTAAAAACATTATTTTGGGTCCACAGAGCATTTTTATGACACGGCACTGCCTTAGCGAACGTAATTGTCGACTACTGCCAGGTAAATTGACACCGGAGAGAGACCAATCTTTCAGCTTGGTGGGTGAATGCAAATAATGAGGAGAACATCAAATAAGGGACGTGGGCATGGTTGTGGTGGTGTTGGTGGAGCTCCTGTTGCTGGTAGAGGATGTGGCCGTTCAGCGCCAACTCACGCTCCAAGTCAAACGCCTTCCTCTGGTGCGAGTAGGCGGCAGAATCTGCAGCGTTACTTGATAGGCCCAAATGCCGCTCTACGGATGGTGAAGCCAGAACATGTACACGCGATAGTAGATTGGGTGGCTGACAGTGCCTCCAGTTCCTTCACAGTATCTAACACCCAGTCCTCTGCAGAAAGCTCAGAGTTGGCACTTGTAGCCCATGCCCATCAGTCTTCCACCTTATCCCCTTGCATATCAGCCAAGCAGTCAGAGCCCCAAATCATGCAAGAAAGTCTTATGCTTTTTGATGACTCTGCTGCAGTTCTTCACACAATGTCCTGATGACAAGAGACGAGTGGTTTACATGTTGTGCCATAAGAGCCTGAAGCGAGGCATAAACGTTCTTAACCTGAGCACAACCTGCATGACCAGGCATCTACATGCAAAGCATGAACTGCATTGGAGTAAACACCTTAAAAACAAGGAACTCTCTCATGCTCCTCTTGCTCCCTCTTCTGCTGCTGCCCCAGCCTCTCCCTCCACCTCTGGCATCACCGTGGCACCTGGCAACCAGCAAACAGAGGATGTTCCACCTACACCACCACATACGACACCATCACCAAGCATCTCCAACATGTCACACTGCAGCATTCAGCTGTCAATCTCCCAAACATTGGAGAGAAGGAGAAAATACCCACCCTCGAGCCCTGGCCCTGAATGCCAGCATTTCAAAATTACTGGCCTTTGAAATGCTGTCATTCTGTCTGGTGGAGACGGACTGTTTCAAACAGCTGATGGTGGTGGTGGCTGTCCCCCAGTACGTTGTTCCCAGCCGCCACTACTTTTCCAGGCGAGCCGTCCCTTCCCTGCACAACCAAGTGGAGGATAAAATCAAGTGTGCGCTGCGCAACGCCATCTGTGGCAAGGTCCGCATAACCACAGATACATGGACCAGTAAGCACGGCCAGGGTCGATATATCTCCCTAACTGCACACTGGGTAAACTTAGTGGTGGATAGCGGTTTGGCGCATGTCCTTCCACCACCAAGGATCGCAGGGCATTATTCGTTGACTCCTGTTGCTTCCTCCTCCTACTCCGCATCATCCTCCTCCTACTCCTCTTCTACCACCCCCACATCTGGTCATCGAAAGAACCTCACCCCCAACTTCAGCACAGCCCAGGGTAAATGTCAGCAGGCGATTTTAAAACTCATGTGTTTGGGTGACAAACCCCACACCGCACAGGAGCTTTGGAGAGGCATAGAACAGCAGACTGATGACTGGTTGCTGCCGGTGAGCCTCAAGCCCAGCCTGGTAGTGTGCGATAATGGGCGAAATCTCGTTGCAGCTCTGGGACTAGCCCGTTTGACGCACATCCCTTACCTGGTGCATGTGCTGAATCTGGTGGTGCAGAAGTTTCTTAAAAACTACCCAGACATGTCAGAGCTGCTGCTGAAAGTGCGGTCCATATGTGTGCTCTTTCAGCGTTCTCACCCTGCTAATGCTCGCCTGTCTGCGCTGCAGTGTAACTTCGGCCTTCCTGCTCACTGCCTCATATGTAACATGCCCACCAGGTGGAACTCCACCTTACATATGCTGGAGAGACTGTGTGAGCAGCAGCGGGCAATAGCGACGTTTCAGATGCAGTATGCACGGGTCAGTCGCCCTGCGGATCAGCACCACTTCACCACCAGTGACTGGGCCTGCATGCGACACCTATGTGTCTTTGGAATACTCAACAAACATGGCCAGTGCTGATGACGCCATTGTTAGCATGACAATACCCCTTCTATGTCTCCTTGAAAAAAATATTACGGCGATGATGGAAGAGGATGCGGCACAGGAGGAGGAGGAAGAGGTGCCATTTCACAGGGTTTCAGGCAGGTCATACAGAAGTGGCTCAGAGGGTGGGTTCCTGCACCAGCAGAGGCCAGGTACACATGTGGACAGCCAGGGCACACTTCTGGAGGACGAGGAGGAGAAGGATGAGGTAGAGGGTAGAGGAGGAGGAACCGGTTTCACTGCAGGGTGGCACCCTATGCAGCTCAAGGCCATCACTGGAGCGTGGCTGTGGGGAAACGGAGGACACAGATGATACACCACCTACAGAGGACAGCTTATCGTTACCTCTGGACAGCCTGGCACACATGAGTGACTACATGCTGCAGGGCCTGCGCAACGACAGCAGAGTAGCCCACATTTTAACTAGTGCTGGCTACTGGGTTGCCACCCTGCTGGATCCCCGTTACAAGGACAACGTGCCCACCTTAATTCCCGCACTGGAGCGTGATAGGAAGATGTGCGACTAAAAGCGCACACTGGTAGACGCGCTCCTGAGGGCATTCCCAACTGACACGGGGGGACAAGTGGAAGCACAAGGCGAAGGCAGAGGCGGAGGAGGAAGAAGAGGTCGCCAACGCAGCTGTGTCACGGCCAGCTCCTCAGACAGCAGGGTTAGCATGGCCGAGATGTGGAAACGTTTTGTCAGCGCGCCACAGCTAACTGCACCACCAGCTGATAGGGAACGTGTTAGCAGGAGGCAGCATTTCAACAACACGGTGGAACAGTACATGTGCACACACCTCCACTTACTGACTGATGGCTCTGCCCCATTCAACTTCTGGGTCTCCAAATTGCCCACGTGGCCAGAGCTTGCCCTTTATGCCTTGGAGGTGCTGGCCTGCCCTGCGGCAAGTATATTGTCTGAACGTGTATTTAGCATGGCAGGGGGCGTCATTACAGACAAACGCAGCCGCCTGTCCACAGCCAACGTGGACAAGCTCACGTTCATTAAAATGAACCAGGCATGGATCCCACAGGACTTGTCCGTACCTTGTGCAGAATAGATATTTATAACTGCCTCGCCCTCAACCATACATTCTTGTACTTCAGGGAACTTCTTTATTTAATCCTCTTTTTTTTAATTGTACCATTATTTTGGGGGCAACCCCAAGTTGAATGAAGCTCTCCTCTGTCTGGGTGTCAGGGGCCTAAAATTCAGTTAATCGCCTGCTGCTTTGGTGCGTGACATTAACCTATTTTTTGCTGTCAAATGACCTCTCCTCTGTCTGGGTGTCAGGGGCCTAAAACTCAGTTAATCGCCTGCTGCTTTGGTGAGTGACATTAACCTCTTTTTTTGCTGTCAAATGACCTCTCCTCTGTCTGGGTGTCAGGGGCCTAAATTTCAGTTAATCGCCTGCTGCTTTGGTGCGTGACATTAACCTCTTTTCTGCTGTCAAATGACCTCTCCTCTGTCTGGGTGTCAGGGGCCTAAAATTCAGTTAATCGCCTGCTGCTTTGGTGGGTGACATCAAGCCTGATTTTCTGCTATGGGACCTCTCTCCTCTGTCTGGCTACTGGGGCCTAAATAACTGAAAGTGGCCTTTTCCCTTGCTGGGTGACATGAAGCCTGATTTTCTGCTATGGGACCTCTCTCCTCTGTCTGGGTGTCAGGGGCCTACATAAATGATAATGGCCTGTTCAATTGCAGGTTGACCTGAGGCCTGTGTTGCTGTTACGGGACCGCTCTCCTCTTTGCGGGTGCCATGGTCCTGAATTAGTGAATGAGGCCTGTGGCACTACTGGGTGAAATCAATACTGTTTTGGCATTATTGTAACTCTCCTCTATGTGGGTGCCATGGGTCTGAATCTGTGAATGAGGCCTGTGGCATTGCTGGGTTAAATCAATACTGTCTTGGCGTGATTTTAACTCTCCTCTTTGTGGGTCCCCAGGGCCTGAATGTTTGAATGAGGCCTGTGACCCTGCAGGCAGACATGATTCCTTCTTGGCTGTGATGACAACTTCAACTCCCATTTATGGTTGCCATTGGCCTGAGTCTGTGAGTGAGGCATGTGACACTGCTGGCAGACATGAATCCTTCTTGGCTGTGATATGAACTTCAACTCCCATGTACGGTTGCCATGGCCCTGAGTCTGTGAATGAGGCCTGTGGCACTGCAAGCATACATTAATCCTTTTTGGCTGTGATGAGAACTTCAACTCCCATAGCATTCCCACCTGACGCCACCCCAACCTCCTATTCCACCTCCTCCTCCAAGTTGCCAATTGATATTGGTTAATTTTTATTTATTTTATTTTATTTTAAGTCATTTCCCTATCCACATTTGTTTGCAGGGGATTTACCTACATTGTGATGTCTTTTGCAGCCCTCTAGCTCTTTCCAGGGCTATTTTACAGCCTGTTTAGTGCCCAAAAGTTTGGGTCCCCATTGACTTCAATGGGGTTCGGGGTCAAGTTCGGGTTGAGTTCGGATCCCGAACCCGAACATTTTCGTGAAGTTCGGCTGAACTTCTCGAACCCGAACATCCAGGTGTCTACTCAACTCTAGTCATCACCTTATCAGTTTTGCCCTCCCCCTGTCTTCCACCACCTCTACCTCAAACCTCATAACAATTACCAGTAGAAACCTTCGCCACTTTAATTCTTCTCTTCTCTATTCTGCTACGGACCACCTCCATGACAAAATCTTTCCCCTGTCATGCCCCAGTCTAAAAACTTTTGTCTGCAATAGATCCCTGTCCTACACCCTGGACGAGTTTGCTCCCTCACTACGTACAGAATCAGGCCCGACCTCTACAATGCTGGCAAACAGGTGACAACAGAATATTCAAAAAACATAGCCACGCTTTTGAGCATCTGTGGTGTAAGTCTAAGTCTCACAAAGAGTTCAACCAATGTAAATTCGCCCTCCAAAAATACAAGTCTTGCCTCCACACTGCCAAGCAGACCTATTTTTTCACTCTCATTAACACTTTCTAATCCGGTGGCCATCCGCTCTTCTCTACCTTTAACTCTCTTTCTTGTCCCTCACTGCCTACACCCACAAACTCACTCATTGCCCAGGGAGATCCCCTGGATTTTGATTGATACGATTTGTGATGAAATCTCTTCTCTACAGATATCCCCCCCACTTAACACCCTGTGTCCACAGGTACACTCAACACTTCCCTTATTCAACCCTGCTACTATTGACAAGGTTTCTAAACTTTTTTTTTTTCTCCCACCTATCCACCTGCTCCCTGGAACCTTTTCTCAAATACTGCGGTCACCCATTGGATTTATCCTACACTCTCTAATACACATCTTCAATCTCTCCCTCTCTTATGGCATCTTCCCCAACTCTCTAAAACATGCACTAGTCACCCCTATACTTAAAAAGCCTTCCATAGACCCCACCCATCTTAATAATGTTCACAGTTTGATCACATGGGGTGGCATGCTTGACTCCCACCAGGTTGGAGGAGCACTGGCCTTCTATGACACGAGGCTTAGAGGGTGTAAGAAGCTTTTGCTACTTGTTGTGGTCAAATGTTTCATTTGAATTATACTCCCTCTGTCTCCATATAATTACACAAACAACTCTAAAGGGTTTTGATTATTTGTATTGTACTTGTTCATTTACACCTTTGGGCCTTGCAAGCTAATTTATTATCTGTATGTCCTTTTAATACTGTAGCACCCTTCTAGTTAGGTGCTAGTCAGAGAGTGTAGTCTTGGCTCTGTCTGCTTATCAGTAGAGCAGCAGGCAAAACATAGGTGCACTCTGCTTATCGGGGAGCAGGATTTATAGTTAGGTCTACTCAGTGTGCCCAGTGTGTATTCATTTGGTCTCAGGGAGTGTCCCCAGATGATCCAATGTGGAGGCACATTGGATGCTAGAGGAAACCTGACCAATGGTACACAAGCTTTTGGTATTGTCCCAGCAGGTTGGCACAGACAGTGGTGCATTATGGGACAGGGTATAAAAAGCCAGGGGCAGATGAGGTAAAGGTCTTTGGACGGGAAGCCAGTTCCCAGAAGGAGGGTGGCGGCTGCCTCCTCTTCTGAAAAAGTTGGTGGTGGTCACAGGCAGTCAGCCTGGTGTACCAGGGGCATGAGACTGAACCCAGAGGCCCAGGAGAAGCTGACTACAGGAGTTGGGACACAGCAGAATCTGGAAAAATAGTGTCCGTGAATACAGAGGAACTTGCCCAGGGGTCTGCCCAGGAAGGGGACCACTCCGGAGTGTAGGAGTCAGTGGACGGGTGTCAGCTAGCCCAGTGAAAGAGAGGGTACTAGGGGAGTACACTGAAGAGAAATGTAATAGGAACACTTACCTAATCTTCATTCAAGTGGTAGGATGAAGCAGTGGCCTTGCCGCATTCTCAAGTCAGAAGTCCCCAGCATTGTGAATAGTTAACAGTTGGAGTATCCCACTCATCCCTCTTTAATGACTGGAATAGTATTGGATCGATGTAAGGCCAATGTGGTGCCTATATTTAGAAAGGAATCAAAGTCTTTACCAAGTGACTATAGACCTTATATTTTACATAGTTACATAGTTAGTCAGGTTGAAAAAAGACATAAGTCCATCTGGCTCAAGCATTAAAAAAAATAAAAAAATACTAAAGAAAACACAACCATACAATCCCATACACACAATCCTTTACCCGCAGTTGATCCAGAGAAAGGTGAAAAACCCCAGCAAAGCATGATTCAATTTGCTACAGCAGGGGGAAAAAAAAATTCCTGATCCCCCAAGAGGCAATTGGATATTCCCTTGATCAACTTTACCTATAAATATTAGTACCCAGCTATAATTTGAACATCTAGGAAAGAATCCAGGCTTTTTTTTTAAGCAATCTACTGAGCTGGCAAGAACCACCTCTTGAGGGAATCTATTCCACATTTTCACAGCTCTTGCTGAGAAGAAACCTTTCCAAATTTGGAGATTAAATCTCTTTTCCTCCAGACATAAAGAGTGCCTCCTTGTCCTTGTGATGGCCTTAAAGTGAATAACTCAACACCAAGTGCACTATATGGACCCCTTATGTATTTATACTGTACATGTTGATCATATCTCCCCTTAATCTCCTCTTCTCAAGAAAGAATAAATTCAGTTTCTCTAATCTTTCCTCATAGCTGAGCTCCTCCATGGCTCTTATTCGTTTGGTTGCCCTTCTCTGCACTTTCTCCAGTTCCCCGATATCCATTTGGAGAACTGGTGCCAAAAACTGAACTGCATATTCCAGATCAGGTCTTTCTAATGGTTTACACAGGGGCAAAATTATACAGTATCTCTCTCAAAAGTGATTGTAAAGGAAAAATGTTTATTTAAATAAAATAACAAACATGTCATACTTACCTGCCTTGTGCAGTGGTTTTGCACAGATCAGCCCAATCCTCCTGTTCTCAGGTCCTCTGCAAACGCTCTGGGTCCCTCCCCCTTGCCAGTGCCCCCATAGCGAACCGCTAGCTGTGGGGGCACTTTTGCACTGTCGCTTTTAAAAGACACAGAAAGCATGACTCAGCCCCGCTCCCGCCTCACTGGCTGTGATTGCCAATGGCTCCTGATGCTGCATCTGAGCCAATCAGGAGGAAGACACCCGAGAGAGCTTACAAAATATTTTAGGCAACATACAGCATTGAAACTTTGGACAGAGGGGTGGCTGTGGACGTGATATACTTGGATTTTGAAAAAGTGTTCCCCACACATGGCTAATGTGTAAGATAAAGTCTTCAGGCTTGAAAAAATCAGTTTGTAAATGGATAAAAAACTGTCTAAAAGACAAAATTCAGAGAGTAGTGGTTAATGATTCTTACTCTGAATGGTCTAAGCCAGTGGTCCTCAACTCCGGTCCTCAGGGCCCACTAACAGGCCAGATTTTAAGTATTACCTTGGGGAGATGCAGACTAGAGTTCTGCAATCACTGAGAAGCAAATTATATCACCTGGGATGTATTTCAGTTATCTTGCAAACCTGGCCTGTTAGTGGGCCCTGAGGACCGGGGTTGAGGACCACTGGTCTAAGGTTATCAGTGATGTACCCCAAGGTTCAGTGTTGGGACTCATACTTTTGAATATATTTATAAATGATATAGGGCCTGGGATAAAAAGTACCATTCAGTCTTTGCAGATGACACCAAGCTATGCAGTGGAATAATGTCCTTACAGGATGTCTCCAACTTACAAGCCAATCTCAATGCACTGTTTATTAGGGCAATTATGTGACAAATGAGGTTTAATGTTGATAAATAAGGATGGGCTGTGTGTTGGACTCGAACATTCGCTGTTCGTGTGTTCGCTGAATACACAAATAAATGGGGCGCTCGGTGGGAAGTTTGCCCAGTTACGTTACCTGGTGTCCCTTCTGACTTTAAAAGAACTGTGAAAGCCGGAGATCGGGTATACGGTGGGTAGCCTCTTAGGAGGCTAAGCGTTTTTTTTTTTTTTTATATATTTCGGGTCGGCAGGTGTCATGATTGATGATGGAATTCCATCTAGGGGCACTATTGTTTTCTTTCCTTTTTATTAAAGGACTTGTAAAAAACTGTTTCCTGTGGTTTTTACTTTTTTATATTTTTTGGGAGAATGGATATGGGTACAATGTACCCGATAAACATTAACACAGGGGGGCCGGGATCTGGGGACCCCCTTGTTAAAGGGGGCTTTCAGAATCCAATAAGCCCCCCACCTGCAGACCCTGACAACCACAGCCCAGGGTTGTTGGGAAGAGGCCCTTGTTCCCATCAACATGGGGACAAGGTGCTTTGGGGTGGGGGGGCAGAGCACTCCTTGCCCCAAAGCACTCCCCCCATGTTGAGGACATGTGTCCTGGTATAGTTCAGGAGGGGGGCCACTCGCCCCCCCTTTCCTGACCTGCCAGGCTGCATGCTCGGATAAGGGTCTGGTATGGATTTTGGGGGGGGGACCCCATACCGTTTTTTTTTTTTTATTTTGGCATGGGGGTTTTCACCCCAAAATCCATACCAGACCGAAGGGGACCCCACACTGTTTTTTATTTACATTTTGGCGGGGGTTCCCTTTCAAGATCCATACTAGACTAGGGTTTGGGTTTTTTTCCTTTTTTTTATCTGTATTGCTGTGAGTTGGCAATACATTGCAGCCGCGTGCAAGTTTAAATGACATTTTTTCCTTTAGAAATGTCAGTATTGCTGCAGCAGGCTCCATACATCATACACATGCATCACTTTACAGAAACATTAACCACTTCTGGACCAGAAGGATTTGCCCCCTTAATGACCAGGCAATTTTTTGCGATTTGGCACTGCGTACTTTAATGGAAAACTGCGCAGTCGTGCAACGCTGTACCCAAATACAATTGATGTCCTTTTTTCCCACAAATAGAGCTTTCTTTTGGTGGTATTTGATCACCTCTGCGTTTTTTAGATTTTGCGCTATAAACAAAAAAAAAACAACAATTTTGAAAAAAATGTTAGATTTTCTACATTCTGCTATAAAACATTCCCAATAAAAATGTTTTAAAATTTTAATTTTTTTATCAGTTTAGGCCATTTTGTATTCTGCTACGTATTTTTGGTAAAGAAAAATCCCAAAAAGCATCTTTTAATTGGTTTGCGCAAAAGTTATAGCGTTTACAAACTACGGGATAGATTTTTGGACTTTTTATTTATTTATTTATTTTTTATTAGTAATGGCGGCGATTTGCGATTTTTAGAGAGACTGTGACATTGCGGCGGACAGATCGGACCCCTAACTGACATTTTTGACACTTTTTGGGGACCAGTGACATTAATACAGTAATCAGTGCTAAATAATATGCACTGTTACTGTATAAATGACACTGGCAGGGAAGGGGTTAATACTGAGGGTGAGCAAAGGGGTTAAATGTATGCCTGTATGCTTACTGATTGTGTGTGTGGGGGGGTACTGTGACAGGCACAGATAGGTTGCAGTTTCAGACAAAAGAAAAGGGGCGCACCGACCTAGTGCATTACCACTAAAACCATTTATTAAAACATTAAAAAGTATGCAATATACTCACAAAGCAGGTGTGAATGTACACATCAACATATTGTACATAAAATCTCCAAGGTAGCCAAGGTCCCACACGAAGCTGAATGGCATGCCGTGTGCCACATGGGGCTGCTGTGGCTGGGCTGACGCATTTCAGGGGCGAACCCCGTTCCTCAGAGCCAGAAAAGTTGCTGCTGAACCACACTCTGGACAGGCCAGGGATTAAATGGGAGCTGACCACACCCTTTCCTGTTCCGCCCCAAAACAAGGGGGGGGGGGAGGAGGACAAGGGTCAATAGGCGGGGAGATGGAAATGGAAAACCCACCTGGGCCAGACACACCCACCTCCTGGGGCCAAGCCAAACTGTGTCACCAGCAATACAGAAAAGCAGCTTATGAAACACTTCATTTAGAACACAGAGGGGGGGGGGGAAATAAAATTAATATTAGATATTATGGATAAAAAGGATTAATATGGATATTCCAAAACTCATTCTTGTACATCCTATGCAATAGCAAATATAATCATACCAATGTCTAATATACACTGACCTTGAACACTAATAGGTATACATTATCCATGATTACACAATGCATAATGTTGTGATGGAGACCTTTAAGTCAGGCAGCTTGTGCATGTACGCTTATGTACACATGGCTTATTCGTATGGGGTGCCTGTCATGCTACAGAAGGCATTGGTGATGCAGTTGGCAGACCGAAGATGATCTTTGTCTGCACGGCTGTGCTGTCCCTTTGGAACGCACGCCAACCCGCACCCGGAATCCGAAAGTGCGGGTGGATGCGTTCCACCGCATCCTACGTCAGCTTAGCTGAGACTGCTGATCTGTCCCTGCCTGTCTGAGAGAAGATCCGCCTGCTTTGTATACATAAGCAGACGTGTCTTCTCTCATTTTCCCCGGACGATTGCGGGAGGACAGCAGCAATTGCCGCTGCTCCTCCCACGGCCCGCCTCCCGCTGTGTCTAAACACAGCGGGAGTGCGGCTCCGTCGGCGTGACGCATGACGCTGAAATCACATGCACTCCAGTCACATGGTACTATGTGACTGGACGCAGCCGAGCCATGCTGCCACAGTAAAAAGGTGGCGGGCGGTCGGCAAGTGGTTAAGAAGACCCCAGAGGCACAATGTTTAAAGGAATTTTTCATTTTTATTGTTTCACTTTAAGCATCATTAAAATCACTGCTCCTGTAAAAGATTGTTTTAAAAACATTTTTTTGCATTGATACATACCCAGGTCCCCATACAATTTTTATGGCAATAACTTACATATAAGCCTTTAAAATTAGGACTTTTGATTTTTAATGTTCGTGTCCAAAAGGCTTTAATAGAGTTTGCATGTTCACTAGAACTTTTTCCCAGTTCGAGATGTTCTGGTATGAACCAAACAGGGAGGTGTTCAGCCCAATCCTATTGATAAATGTAAAGCTATACACTTGGGGGCTAAGAATATACATGCATCATACATACTGGGGGGGGGGGGAATCAATAGTGAATAAGTATCTGGGTGTTCTGGTAGATCATAAGCTTAATAATAGCATGCAATGCCAAAAAGCAAGCAAAGTCCTTTCTTTTATTAACAGAGGCATGGACTCCAGAGAGATATCATTTTGCCCTTGTATAAATCATTAGTATACAGGGAACGATTAGAGGAACTGAATTTATTCTCTCTTGGGAAGAGGAGATTAAGGGGGGATTTGATCAACATGTATAAATACATAAGGGGTCCATATAGTGAACTTGGAGTTAAATTATTCACTTTAAGGTTTATCACAGTGGACAATGGGGTACTCTGGAGGAAATTAGATTTATTCTCCAAATACAGAAAGGTTTATTTACAGTAATAGATGTGAAAATGTGGAATAGACTCCCTCAAGAGCTGGTTCTGATCAGCTCAGTAGATTGCTTTAAAAAAGGCCTGAATTCTTTCCTAAATGTACATAATATAACTGGATACTAACATTTATAGGTAAAGTTGATCAAGGGAATATCCGATTGCCTCTTGGGGGGATCGGCAAATATTTTTTTCCCCCGCTGGAGCAAATTGGATCATGCTTTGCTGGGGGGTTTTTTTTGTCTTCCTCTGGATCAACTGTGGGTATAGTATTGTGTGTATGGGATTGTATAATTTGTTTTCCCCTTTTATTGGTTGAACTAGATGTACTTGTGTCTTTTCTCAACAAGACTAACTATGTAACTATGTAATACATTAAAACTGCGCTTACATCAATCTAGAATATACAGTATCTCACAAAGTGAATACACCCCTCATACATTTTTGTAAATATTTTATTATATCTTTTCATCTGAAGAAATTACACTTTGCTACAATGTAAAGTAGTGAGTGTACAGCTTGTATAACAGTGTAAATTTGCTGTATGTGTGAGGGGTGTACTCACTTTTGTGAGATACTGTAAAAGCTTGCACTCAATATATATAAAGGTGGTAGATATTTACCACCTGGCTCATGCATAGAAACATAGGAAAGTGATGGCAGAAAAAATAACAAGTGGCCCTTTGAATTTGCCCTGTTTTGTTTTTTTTTTTCATTTATACATGTTTTTGTTTTTATCCTTTTTTTATATTTGTTAATTGTTTTGTGTGCGTATACATCTATGTCTGTCCCATACGTGTTTGAATACACTTACTATTGACTGAATCACTACCCCTGCTGGAAGTTTTGTTCCAAGCACTAACTACCCTTTTAGAAAAATAATACCTGCTAAGATTAGTTTTGAACTCTCCTACTGCTAGTTTCAAGTCATTCCCTCGTGTTCTTGTTCTTGCCTTCATATTGAAATTACTGCCTCCTGATCCTTATTTACCCCCTTGATGTATTTAAAGATTTGAATCATATTCCCCATTTTCCTTCTTTCCTCCAGACAATACATATTAATGCCTCGTACACACGTACCGATCGTCGGCCGACCTATCGCCCGTCTTTTGTCCAGGGCTGTCCTGTCCACTGAAAAGTGCAAAAGACTGCACAAGAATTTTGTCTGCCGACTGCAGAAGTGATGTCATGTGATGGTTAACTTTCCCTGTGTTTTTTATTCTCTGAGCATGCCCAGTCTTGCAAATCTGCTGATTGTCGGCCAAATTCTGTACTGACTGGCGAACAATCGGCCGTTCTGGTGTTGGCCAACAAAAATTTTAATGCCTGCACAACAGATTCTTTTCGGCCGAAAGTGCGCTGTCGGCTGTCAGAAGCATCATACTAACAAGCCTACAATCGGCCGATCGGTCGTCGGCTGAATATTTACGGCCGACAATCGGTACCTGTGTACGGGGCATAAGTTCCTGAAGTCTCTCCTGATATTTTATGTTTTATCCCCCAGATCTTTCACCATTTTTATTCCCCATCTCTGGACTATCTTATCAATATCTTTTGTAAGTGAGGTCCCCAGAACAGTATCTATTCTAAATAAAGATCTATATAAAGGGAAACAGGGCCTCCATAAGTCTGATGTCACTTCCTCGAGGCATTTCTTTTTTTTTTTCTCTTTTTTTAATGATCATAGTGCTGGTTTGTGGTTTAATTTAAAACAGAACATTGGTTGTCCAGATTTTGGATGACAGCTCAAGCCTTTTCCCTTTCAGCCCCCTGTTTGGCGGGATCTGAACTTCTTATATAGAATTCTACAGTGTCTAAATATGATAGCTTCCCATTGTCAAGGGTTCCTCCTGCATGCCTACGAGCTGTTGATGTCACCAGCAGATTGGTTTATATGGCCCGGAATCCCAAGCCACAAAAGCAACATGGTGGGGATAGAGGTGACACTGCTGCCCAAATATGGCCACTGGTATTAACCATGAGCCATATCCCTTATATAGCTCAGGTAGCGAGCCATATCCCTTATATAGCTCAGGTAGCGAGCCATATCCCTTATATAGCTCAGGTAGCTAGCCATATCCCTTATATAGCTCAGGTAGCGAGCCATATCCCTTATATAGCTCAGGTAGCTGTCATTCAGCAAGAGTACCGTTGAGAATGGTTGTGGGCTGAGTTTTTATTTTTGACGAGGCGATGGACATCATGATTGATGATGGATTTACATCTAGAGTCTAAATGTCAGAGTACAGTATTCCTTTCAGTATGTATGTTTAAACAACATTAGATTTTTGCCTATTATTAGATTTACAATTTTTGACCAACATTTTGTAAAACATTTATTTGACTCCAAACATGTCCATAATTATCTTCAGGGGAGAGCATAACTTCCTCAGGGTGTTATATGTTTTCATATTTCTTTACTGCATTTTTACATTCTGCCTATTTTCAGCACTTTTTGACATATTAATTCAATATCCTAACTTTTAGTTGGAAAAAGGTCAGGAAATTGGAAACCCAAATAGGAGTCATCATTTTACAAGTCTTCATTCATAGTTCCCATATACCATTTTCTTCACAGTGCTGGTCTATAAAAAATGATTGCATTATAGTAAGTAAATTCTGGCAGAGGTTCTAACCCTGTCCCACTCCAATATTAAAAAAAAAAAAAGTTATTTTCTTTCTGTCTCAACTGGAAAGATTTTTTATCAAATGCTTTTCCTCTGATCCCTGGTCACTGGGGCACACGATGAGAAAAATCTCCACATTAGGGATACAGAGGTGCTAAACCTACCTCACCCAGTCCAAAAGAATAAAGATTTAGCTGGATTGGGATTGGAAACCTAAGACTTTCCATGGAAATCCCAGGAGGTTGTATTCAAATGCAATCAAAACATATGCTATTGGCACTGCATGGACCATCTTCCATGGAAAGACATAGCAAATACGTTTTGTCAGATATAACAGGAATTTCGATTTAGACCACCAGTCAAAATAATGCAAACACTGACACAAAAGAAGAAGGATTTAAGGCACAGAAGCAAAGGGTTCAAAGGTCAGAGATATCCATTAGACTGTGTTTAAATTGAGCAGAGGATAGCTCTGGTCTATTGTACCTGTCTAATGAAGTGACAACTGTTTTTTTTTTTTTTTGTTTTTTTTTTTACTCAGTCAGTCCTATATACAGTAACAATACACATACAAAAAATCCACATTTAGATAAGTAACAATTCATTCCATGTTTTTTTTTTTTTTTTAAATCTTTTACTGTTATTCACTAAAGTGTACAAGATAATGCAACATTAAGAAATAAGAATGTTGAGGATTATTGAAGCTTAAGTAGCATTTCTATTTTAATAAATATTTGGTACTGCAATGGCTGACTTGTTTTGTTTGTAAATAGAGTTTTTTTTCTAGGGATTTGGTGCAATTATAACTTGAGCTATTATAAATCATTCATGGACCAATTGATAGTCTCTTTTGGCATAAAACAATGAAACTTTGTTACAGTAATGCATTTTCAGATATCTGGGTGGTCCTGGTCTCAAGCTATACATAAAAGGCAACTTATAAAAACACAAAACCAAATAAATTTAAAAACATAAAAACATATTGTACATAGTTATTATTCCAGTTTCATAGATTATGTATAGTATATAAACTAGTACTCCCTGATACAGGAAACTTTATCCTATATTCTTGAAAACACAGTAAAGCATTTGGAAATCATAGTAAAGAAGGCCATAAATGGTTCTGTCCATCCTTAGAGCTGACTTATACTATGGTCCTGTAGCAAGTGGAAGCACTTATATTTGCTCATAGAGATCAATGTGTTTGTAACCAGTCTTTGATTTAGAGGTAGAAGTGCTAGGTGCTGGCATTACAAAGGACAGGCAGTTGTGGGAAAATAAACTGGAGAATATTGGAGAAAGAAAAAGACACCATAAAGGATGTGGAACGCTCTTCTATCTATATATCTTATATATACATACACTATATTACCAAAAGTATTGGGAACTTTAATGGCATCCCAGTCTTGATCTGTAGGGTTCAGGAGAGACAAAAGAAAGGAAATATGTGAATATGTTTAAAAGTTGGTGAATTTATTAAGACAATTGGTAACTTACAAGATGTAAAAAAATGGAGCGCATGTCAGACCCTTCCAGGGGTCAGTACGGCTGTGTGACCGGGAGGGCATATGAAGCCAGATGTATCCAAGCAGGGACAAGACAAAGCATGGAGCTTTCAGCCCGCCGCTCTGCAGAACAAAAGATAAAAGACATAACCTGGACGTGAGGTCAGACCTTGAGGCTGGAGGTTTGAGAGTGGCTAACGCATTTCAGAGCCGCCCACAGCTCCTTTCTCTAAGATGGTAGGTTAATGCCGCACTATCTATATTAGTAGTGACAGGGGGCGGCTTGTGTCTTTTGTCCTGTGGAGTTCTCCCTGCTTCGTCTTGTACCTGCTCGGATACATCTGACTTCATACGCCCTCCTGGTCGCACAGCCGTACTGACCCCTGGAAGGGTCTGACATGCGCCCTATTTTGTTACTTCTTGTAAGTTACCAATTGTCTTAATAAATTCACTAACTTTTAAACATATTGCACTGAGAGTGGCGCTCCTTTGTCTTTTGTCTCTCATGCTGCGAGCTGCCTTCTATCTGTGTTTACATCTGCTGCAGTCACCCTGCTGTCCATGCTACTCTTTCATCGCCTAGGCTGTTGCTTTGGATCCCGTGTCTCATTCACCCTTGAGCCATCTACTATTCATTGTTTTTGATCTGTAGGGTTTAATATTGAGTTGCCCCACCCTTTGCAGTTTTAACAGCTTCAACTCTTCTGGGAAGGCTATCCACAAGGTTTAGGAGCTTGTCTATGGGAATGTTTGACCATTCTTCCAGAAGTGCATTTGTGAGGTCAGGCACTGATGTTGGATGAGAAGGCCTGGTTCTGCTTTAATTCATCCCAAAGATGTTCTGTCGGGTTAAGGACAGGACTCTGTGCAGGCCAGTCAAGTTCCTCCACCCCAAACTCGCTCATCCATGTCTTTATGGACCTTGCTTTGTGCACTGATGCACAGTCATGTTGGAACAGGAAGGGGCCATCCCCAAACTGTTCCCACAAAGTTGGGAGCGTGAAATTGTCAAAAATGTCTTGGTATGCTGATGCTTTAGGAGTTCCCTTCACTGGAAGCCCAACCCATGAAAAACAACTTTTGTTTTCCTTTAAAAGCTCCTAGGTTGCTTTTGCAGTGTGTTTTGGATTATTGTCTGTACTGTGAAGCGCTGTCCAATCAACTTTGCTGAATTTGGCTGAATCTGGGCAGACAGTATATCTCTAAACACTGCAGAATTCATCCGGTTTCTTCTGTCTTCTGTCACATCATCAATAAACACCAATGATCCAGTGCAACTGAAAGCCATGCATGCCTATGCCATCACACTGCCTCCACCATGTTTTCCAGGTGACGTTGTGTGCTTTAGATCATGAGCTGTTCCAAGCCTTTTTCTTTCATTCTGGTACAGATTAATCTTAGTTTTATCTGTCCAAAGTATGCTTTTGAAGAACTGGTTTGACTTTTTTAGATGTTTTTTTGGCAAAGCCTAAACTGGCTTTTCTATTCTTCAGGCTTATGAATGATTTGCACCTTGTGGCGAACCCTCTGTATTTGCTTTCGTGTTTGTAGACTTTGACAATGATATACCCACCTCCTGGAGAGTGTCCTTCAGTTATCTGGATGTTTTGAATGGGTGTTTCTTTACCATAGAGAGGATCCTGCGATCATCCACCACTGTTGTCTTCCGTGGATGTCTAGGCCTTTTTATGTTGCAAACTGTTTATTTTGCAACTCCTAATGTTGCTGCTATCTCCCTTATGGATTTGTTTAGTTTTTGAAGTCTTACAATGGCCTGTTTCACTTGCATGGACAGCTCCTTGACCTTTTACCTACTTAATTGATGAAGAAATAATGGAGTAGCCCACACCTGTCCATGAAACAGCTTTTGATTCAACTGTCCAGTTACTTTTGGTCCCTTAAAAAAGGGGAGATGGCTATTCTTAACAGCTGTAATTCCTAAACTATTCCTCTGATTTGGATGTACACACACTCAAATTTAACCTGAGAGTGTACACTTACAGCCGTACCCATTACATAACTATAGCTTGAATATGTTTGGGTATTTTGAATATGGACACTTAATATTTCATTTATTGTACCTCCCCTGTATTTTTCTGGTTCTGTGTATCAGATCTGTTTGCCAACTGGCACAATGGCAGATTGAGCTGGAAAAGTTGTAGCGAATAAAGTTGTAGTCATCTTGATTCACTAACCCCATCATCTCCCTATTTGAAACAGTTTGCACTGAGTTCTTGTTTAAATAGACCTTTAAAATGAATAGGATATGGTAATACTGCTTTTTTTTTTTTAGTTAAGCAGAGTGCTCAGTGCTTTATATAAAACAAATGCTGGCCTAGGCATAATGTGTTACTGCTTTCTTTATAGGCTCTAAACTTATGCCAAATTTGTGTCACCCATCACTTAAATGAGCAGTCAGTGAATCCAGAAGGTACTTTATTTCTCAGGAAGATGTAGGTCATGTAACAGTAGATCTTGGATCTGTAGTTGTACTCCATTGTGTATTCATGTAGGTGTAGTTCTATTTCTGTTGAGAAGTTTTTAGTGGGAGAGTAAGGCTTCTTACACACTGGTTTATTGGAAACGCTGTTTCTCCTGAGAAGAGAAAATCAACATTACAAACTCACCTAAGCTGCATTTTTTCAAACCTGTTTAGGTGAGTTTAGCAGCATTTGAAGTTTGGGAGTTTATTTATTTCATTGGCCAGAATTGTATTTTTTCTGGCCATTGAAATGAATAAATGCTGAAGTGGTAAATGCACCTAACGTTTAGAAGTGTTTAGGTGCAGTGCATTTGGTGTTTTTTGTGCCCAAAAACTCCTCTCCTGAACAAGATTCCCACAAATAGAGCTTCCTTTTTTGGTATTTGATCACCTCTGTGGTTTTTATTTTTTGCGATATAAACCAAAAAAGACCAAAAATTTTGAGGAAAAAAAATGACATTTTCTACTTTTTCTTAGAAAAATATCCAATAAACTCAATGTATGTCATACATTTAGGCCAAAACGTATTTAGCTACATGTCTTTGATAAAAAAAAAATCTTAATAAGTATATATTTATTGGTTTGCGCAAAAGGTATAGTGTCTACAAACTATGGTATATATACAGGAATTTATGCAGCTTTTACTTTCTGACTGCCTATCATATTTGTTGAAGTGCTAAAATGGCAGGGCAGTACAACCCCCCCCCTCATAAATTACCCCTTTTTGGAAAGTAGATACCCCAAGGAATTTCCTGAGAGGCATGTTGAGCCCATTAAATAGTTAATTTTTTTTGTCACAGGTGTTTATAAAATGCCAAAAAATATATATTACACAAAGTTGTGATTGAAATTATATATTGTTCATGCATGCCATGGGTATATGTGAAATTATACACCAAAATACATTTTTATGCCTCTCCTAAGTATGGGAATACCCCATGTGTGAGAATTTTTGGCAGTCTAGCCGCGTACAGGACCCAGAAAACCAATCACTGCCTTCAGGCTTTCTAAGGGCATAAATTGTTGGTTTCACTCACAGTTTCGGAGGCTATGAAATGCCACGATATCATAACCCCCCCCCAAAATGACCCCTTTTTAGAAAGTAGACACCCTAAGCTATTTGCTGAGAGGCATGTTGAGTCCATGGAATATTTTATATTTTGCCACAAGTTTTGAGAAAATTACACTTTTTTTTTATTTCACTCCTCACTACCTATTACAGTTTCAGAGGCCACAAAATGCCAAGATAGGACAACCCCCGCAACAATTATCCCTTTTCGGAAAATAGACAACCTAAGCTATTTTCTGAGAGTCATTTGGAGTATTTTGCAGATCTCACTTTTTGAAATAAAAAAAATCCGCGCTTAGGATAATTATTTAGTTGTTGATACTGGCTGCAGCCCACCTGTACACTATATTCCTAGAAATATAGTAAGATTAAAAATGCAAGAAAGGGTTGATGGCACTGCCAGTGTATACCTGCTAATCCGTGTACTTTATAATGATGCTAAAATAAATGTGGAATATGGAATTAATAAAGTGTCTTGTGCTTCATAAATAAATGTTGAATATGAAATTAATAAAGTGTCATGTGCTTCATACTGATGAAAAAATCTGTGGTAAGTGCAAAAAATAGGTGATCCGGCTCTGTAAAAAATGCACAATCTTACTGGTGCCAACTCCCAATATAAATAGATAAATTAATTCCTAAGTGAGTAAACCATAAAAATGAGTAAAGTCATACCTAAAAAGATTAATAAAACTCTGGTGGATCAACCTAAAATCATATATTAATACATATGTGAACTGTGAAATTCTTAAAAAGTGCAAACTCTGCAATAAGAAGCATCAAATGTTGGCATAAACTGTGAAAACGCAGGTATATATATAAGTCACTAAAGATATAACATCAGAATTCCAGGTACTGGTTAGTCCGTAATGGCTATAGTCCTAGAGGAAAGGTGAGTCCCACTATAGTAAAACACTCCCTAAATTAGGGGTACAAAAAGTGACTGGTGCAGGTGCTCTGGCAGAAATTATGGTGGTGCTCGAGTGCCGGTGACCATTCAGTGCTCCCCGCACCCCTTGGACCGCACTCACCAGATTTTATCACCCCTGCAGGGGTATCAATGCCTTGGATAAATAATCCTGGGGGTCCCCTTGTTACTGTATCGCTAGTGTGGTCCAATATCCTGCCCGAGTCCTCCGTATCGGGGTCCTTGAAATTAGGGTCCACGGGTATATATGTGGGGGAAGAAGGCTTCACATAGAGTAGTACCGTTTTTTTAAAGGCTTTATTAAATCAAGAAATGGGTACTTACAAAGGTAAGGAATGAATAGGCAGGTAAAAACAATGATGGTTGCGCACTTCCGGGACACCGTGCGGGCCACGGTTCGGATATGCGTTCCACTTGGGTGGATGTGGCGCGATGAAGACGTCAATCGACGAAAAGTACGTAGAGCGTCATCGCGCCACATCCGCCCAAGTGGAACGCATATCCGAACCGTGGCCCGCAATGAAATTGGCTCTTTACCATGTGACCGGCTGTGTCCAATCACAGCCGGTCACAAATGTCAACAGAGAACACGGTAACTAGCTGTCACCGTGTTCTCCTCCTCACACACTGATCCTGTGTGAGGAAGAGAGTGTGGTAACAGCTAGTTACCAAATACAGTGCACCCCAAACACACTGATTGCCCCCCCCCAATAAAGAGTACCTGTCACTAGCCCATCAAAGTACCCGAGTACCTGTCACCAGCCCATCAGGTACTCTGATGACAGGTACTCGGGTACTCTGATGGGCTGGTGACAGGTACTCGGGTACTCTGATGACAGGTACTCGGGTACTCTGATGACAGGTACGCAGGTACTCTGATGACAGGTACTCGGGTACTCTGATGACAGGTACGCAGGTACTCTGATGACAGGTACTCGGATACTCTGATGACAGGTACTCGGGTACTCTGATGACAGGTACTCGGGTACTCTGATGACAGGTACTCGGATACTCTGATGACAGGTACTCGGGTACTCTGATGACAGGTACTCGGGTACTCTGATGACAGGTACTCGGGTACTCTGATGACGGATACTCGGGTACTCTGATGACAGGTACTCGGGTACTCTGATGATGGGTACTCGGGTATTCTGATGACAGGTACTCGGGTACTCTGATGACAGGTACTCGGGTACTCTGATGACGGGTACTCGGGTACTCTGATGATGGGTACTCGGGTACTCTGATGACGGGTACTCGGGTACTCTGATGACAGGTACTCGGGTACTCTGATGACGGGTACTCGGGTACTCTGATGACGGGTACTCGGGTACTCTGATGAAAGGTACTCGGGTACTCTGATGACGGGTACTCTGATGACGGATACTCGGGTATTCTGATGACAGGTACTCGGATACTTTGATTACGTGTCAACGGAGTACCCGTCATCAGAGTACCTGAGTACCTGTCACCTACCCATCAGAGTACCCGAGTACCTTCCACCTGCTCATCAGAGTACCTGACGCCTGAAGTACCCGAGTACTTGCCGCCTGCTCATCAGTACCCATCACTACTCATCAGTACTCATCAGTACCTATCACGTATCAGTACTGATCATTAGTACCCATCAGTACAGTATCACCTATCAGTATCAGTACTACTCATCAGTACCTATCACCTGCCTGTCACCTGCCCATCAGAGTACCCGAGTACCTGTCACCTGCCTATCGGAGTACCCGAGTACCTGCCACCTGCTCATCAGTACCAGAGTACCTGTCACCTGCCCAACAAAGTACCCGAGTACCTGTCACCCTTCATACAGCCACCATGTCCAAGTCCAAAAAGATTTATATACGTCCTCCGTTTAAACCTAAATACCGGTGTTATGGCAGCAGATAGCTGCCATAACCCTGGTATTTTTTTACACGGTGGACGGTTGGCTTTCCGATAAGGGTGGTCCCAGCGGCGGATTCGCCGTGGGTTCACCCTTCCGGGATGGCGGAAGAGGTGCCCCCCCCTCCCGCCGCGTCCGGTCCTTTTCCCCGCTTACCGGACCCGCCGGCAGCGGAGAAAACGATCCGGTCCCGGATCCTCACAGACAGGATGTCGAGTGAGGGCAAGCTTGCCCTCACTTGACTCTATGGTCTTGGAGGACCGGAGCTACGGAAAATGTTGTTGCCTAGCAACCGGTTTAAATGTCCTTTTTTTTTTTTTTTTTTCATTTTATATAATAATTTTTTTTTTTTCTATCTTTTAGTGTACTTGTGAGATCTGAGGACTTTTTGACCCCAGATCTCACAAAAAGAGGTCCTGTCGTGCCTTTTTCTATTACTAGTAATGTTTACATTTCTTGTAATAGAAATAAAAATGATCAATTTTTTTTTTTGTTAAACGGTGTAAAAATAAAAAATAATAAATAAAATAAATAGTAAAAAAAAAAAAAAAAAATTAAAGCGCCCTGTCCCCGTTAGCTCGCGCGCAGAAGCGACGCATGTGGAAACCCCGCCCACATATGTAAACGGTGTTCAAACCACACATGTGAGGTATCGCCGCGATCGTTAGAGCAAGGGGAATAATTTGAGCCCTAGACCTCCTCTGTAACTCAAAGATGGCAACCTGTAGAAATTTTTAAATTGTCGCCTATGGGGATTTTTAAGTACCAAAGTTTGTCGCCATTCCGTGAGCGTGCGCAATTTTGAAACATGACATGTTGGGTATCTATTTACTCGGCGTAACATTATCTTTCACATTATGGAAAAAAATTGGGCTAACTTTACTGGTTTCTTATTTTTTAATTAAAAAAAGTGAATTTTTTCCAAAAAAATTGCGTTTGGAAGACCGCTGCGCAAATACGGTGTGATAAAAAATATTGCAATAATCTCCACTTTAATCTCTAGGGTCTCTGCTAAAAAAATATATATAATGTTTGGGGGTTCTAAGTAGTTTTCTAGCAAAACAACTGATTTTAGCTTGTAAACGCCAAATGTCAAAAATAGGCCTAGGCAAGTGGCTAGGATGCATGATGATACGCCTTGGATGTTAGGCCCCTCTATATGGCTAGGCTGTGAAAAAGTCTCACACATGTGGTATTGCCATACTCAGGAGGAGTGGCAGAATGTATTTTGGGGTGTCATTTTTGCTGTGTATATGCTATGTGTTAGGAATATCCTATAAATTGACAACTTTGTGTAAAAAAAAAAAGTTTTTATTTTTTTCCCACATTTTCCAAAAACTTGTGGAAAAAAATGACATGTTCAAAGGACCCATAATGCCTCATAGAATATACGTTGGAGTGTTTGCTTTCCAAAATGGGGTCATTTTGTGGACTTTTCCATTGTATTGGTGCTCTAGGGCCTTGAAAAGTGTGATAGGTAGTAAGAAAGTTTTATGTGTATCTATGCTCCTAAAACGCCTTATGGTGCTACTTGGACGTGGAGTCTCTTTTTGTTTCCAGGCTGTGTAAAAGGCTCACACATGTGGTATCACCATACTCAGAAGGAGTAACAGAATGAATTTTGGGGTGTCATTTTTGCTGTGTACATGCTATGTGTTAGAAATAGCTTATAAATTGACAACGTTTTGGGAAAAAAAAGAAAAACATTTTTTTTTCTTCATTTTCCCAAGAATTGTGGGAAAACATTATAACTTCAAAAAACTCACCATGCCTCTTACTAAATACCTTGGACTGTCTACTTTACAAAAAGGGGTCATTTGGGGGGTATTTGTACTGTCCTGACATTTCAGGGCCTCAAGAAAGGAGATAGGCAGTCAGTACATCTGGTGTGATCAATTTTCAGTAATTGGTATCATCGCTTCTAGACTCAATAACTTTCACACAGACTAAATAATATACACTAATTTGGGTTAATTTTACCAGAGATATGTAGCAGTATAAATTTTGGCCCAAATGTATGAAGAAAAATTAATTTTTTGCAAAATTGTATAATAGAAACTAAAAAAAAGTGGGTTTTTTTTCAAACTTTTTGCTCTTTTTTTGCTTATATCATGAAGAAAAAAAAACCCAGTTGTGATCAAATACCACCAAAAGAAAGCTCTATTTGTGTGAAAAAAATGATAAAAATTTTGTTTGGTTACAGTGTAGCGTGACTGAGCAATTGTCATTCAAAGTGTGAGAGTGCTGAAAGCTGAAAATTGGTCTGGGAAGGAAGGGGGTCTAACTGCTCTGTATGGAAGTGGTTAAAGAGGAACTATACCCACCTCAGCTCAAGTGATGTGGCATATACATAACCTGCCAGGATGGTGGCTAGAAAAAAGGAGTGTAAATAGTATAGTATAGTTATATAATAGTTATATAATAGTATAGTGTGGTGATGTGCACAATAAAAACAAATAAAATGAAAAGTGGTAAAAAGGTAAAAAAATCTGTAAAAAAAAAAAAAAGAAAAGATTGAATAGCCAAAGACAACCACATGGTACAATTATGAATAGTGAAAGTGACCTGCACAGCTAAATTTAAAGGACCCACATGTGAAACTAAGTGTATTGGTTATAAAGTATAAATGCAACTTGGTGAGGCAGTGACAACAGTGCATGGGATTACCCCAGTAGTGGAAGATCAAATCAGGTCAAAAAAGTAAGTATGTGTGACAAATAGAGGGAAACCTTTTATACCTATCAGTACCAAAAATAATGCTGACCAAAAAAAAGTGTGTCCATCTACTTGAGAGGCATTGCATAGACTGGTGTCTGAGCCCTCCTATTTATAGTCCTGCAGGTCCATCACAGGATACCCCCAACACCAGGTGGACGCCCAGGAGAAGGGTGGTTCTCAAAATGCGCTGGCCCTGGGGTTTTGTTTTGCAGATTGAAATCACCTATGCCACTTACAGCTTCTAAACGCTTGTGTGTGCATGAGGCCATAGAATAATATGAAGAGGTGTTTTTAACCTGCAAAAAAAAAATGTCTGGCGCTCATAAAAGCTGGTAAAATGCCATGTGTGCATGAGTCCTAAAAGGTGTCCTTTTTATATACCAAAAGGTTGTTTCTATTGCTGACCGCAATGACTGACACACCATTCTGTTTTGTAATCAAAATGATCCAAAAATGTAAATAGTAAAAAAATGCTAAGTTTTATATGGTAACTAGCTGTCCACCCAAGGTCTTAAATATATTTCAATATCGTACACATAACATTGCATCAGAGGTTTATTATTCATCCACATGCATTAGGGGGTATACTAGTATTCTATGGAGGACAACTTTGAACTCATAGGCCTCACTATACATTGATCAGCCATAACTTCATGTGAATAACATTGATTATCTCTTTACAATGGCATCTGAAAGTTGTGGGTTATATTAAGCAGTTAGTAAACATTCCCTGAAGTTGATGTATTGAAAGCAGAAAAATGGGCATCGCAGTTTGTTGTTTGAGACTTTGCCATTAACCAGTCAGGGTGCCCATGGTATAAAAGAAGAAAATGGTTGCACACCACCACGGAATCCAATGAAGGGAAGTTCCTTTATTCACATAAGTGGTACAAGGTACAGCAGGGTAGGACAGTAGACGTGTTTCACACGACTGCTACGTGCTTGTTCACTACCAATGGTGACCCATGTCCACACCCAAGACACCTACAATAGGCATGTGAGCATTAAAATTGGATCGCAGAGTAATGAAAGAAGCTGGCCTGGTCTGATGAATCACAATTTTTTTTTTTTACATCATATGGATGGTTGGTTGCTTGCAGAGATGTATAGTAACTAAGTAGAACTACTTCACTACTGTACTTAAGTACCGAAAGGCGGTATCTGTACTTTCCTAGAGTAGAATTTTTTTCTCCTACTTCCACTTTTACTTCACTACATTTTTTCGATGATTTCAATACTTCTACTCCGATATTTTTTTTTTGTGCAGCATAGTTACTCGTTACTATTATAAAAATTACCACTGCCAGAACAGTAGATGGCAGGTTTCATGAAGCTCAAAACATGTGTATTATCAGCGCATACGAAAATAAATGCTACTGTATGTATAAATAAAAGCTGCATTTGAAATAATAAAAAACAATATCATGTTCAAACTTTTGACTTCTTTCTTTAATAACTACATAACACAGTACTGGTACTTTTACTTTCAGTACTTGAGTAGCATTTTTTTTTTCAAAACTACTGGTACTTTTACTTTCAGTACTTGAGTAGCAAAATGTTTTAAAAAACTACTTGCAATACTTAAGTACAAAAAATGTTGAATACTTTAGTACTTCTACTCAAGTCACTTTTTGATTGAGCACTTGTACTTTTACTCAAGTATGGGTTTCGAGTACTTTATACAACTCTGGTTGCTTGTGCTTCTCTAAAGCCCCGTACACACGTACCGATCGTCGTCATACAAACGTCGGCGGACGAAAGATCTGCCGATTGTACGCTTGTTAGTATGGTGCCTCCGACAGCTGTCTGCGCACATTCTGCGGACAAGAGTCTTTCTTGCAAACATGAAAATTTTTGTATGCCGACACCAGAACGGACGATTGTTCGCCAGTCAGTACAGAATTCTGCCGACAGACCGCAGATTTGCAAGACTGGGCATGCTCAGAAAAGAAAAAACACAGGGAAAGTTAATCATTACATGACATCACTTCTGCAGTTGGCTGTAGTCGGCGGACAAAATTCTTGGGCAGTCTTTGCACTTTTCAACAGACACCGACATCCCGGGGAGAAAAGACGAACGTTTGTATGCCGACGATCGGTACGTGTGTACGGGGCTTTACCTGGAGAAGAAATGGCACCAGCATGCACTATGGGAAGAAGGCAAGCCAGGGGAGTGTGATACTTTGGGCAATGTTCTGCTGGAAAACCTTGGGAAGCTTTGTAGCATAGGGTTAACTTATGAACAGTAATGAACATTAGTATTTGAATACTTAATAGTAGATTCAAATATTTTCAACAATGCCTTTACATGTATATGACTAGTTAAGGATTCCATATTTTGTTCCTGTAGAAAATGATCCTTCCTTTCTTTATTCATTCATTTTAGCATACACCAATCACTGAAGAGACAGAGGCCTGGAGACTTTCCTATGAATGGCTGTCCTTTTTTGGTTTTAAGTGATTACATTTAAATGGGCATATTTGGGTATGATAAGTAGAAGCTGGGCAGGTCCTTCTGTATATCACCTTCACAAAATGATCACCAACAATACATTTACAGCACATGTACCACACCAGACTGAGCTCTGGCTGATCATCGTTCAGGTGAATTTTATCATTCCTTTTCACCCTACAAGTAATGAACAAATTCACAGCTTATTACTTTGGACTTGATCTCTGGCAAAACAGTGCTGGAACAAACAATTTGATTTGTCAACATCTTTACATGGCCTCCTCAATCACTGTCACAAATCCAAATTTAAAGCACAAAGTGCATTTGACTGCAGAACCTCAGACTGATTAGAAGTCGGAGCTCAGTGAATTGCAGCAGACAGGACAACAATCAGATTATTAACTCCACTTGAAAATACTCTCTACTGTCTGGGATTAGCATGCATATTTTGATATAGATCGATAAGCAATCTCCTTCCTATAAGAAATGCCTGCAACATTCATTTGGCTGATCAAAGGTGCATATCAGTTAGCTGTGACAGCTGGCTATTGTTTCCTTCTTTCTTTACAGCAGAGTCTCTATTAAAAAAATGTTCCCGCCTTCTCCCTTAATAGGAAAAAGTCAGCAGTCAACAAATTCCATCTACTTTTTCATGGTAAAGGAAAAATAATAATGTACTGTGGCTGTGGATGTAGCATCTGTAAAAATCATTACAGGTCTTATCTAATGCATACTGCTCTAAAAAAAAAAAAATGATATAGCTTTTCCACTATGGCCTTCTTGTTTGTTGTTCAAATATCTGGCCTGGCAGTTTTACTAGAAATAAGTGTACTGTAGAGGTGACACTTTAGGGGTTATGGTATACTTCCATGGTATACCTCTGTAAATGTTCATCTGCAGCCACAGTAAGGTAACATAATAGGGTTCCTGGCTATTCTAAAACTGAACATTGGAGTGTGCAGCCTATTGCATTAGGGTGTGCACCCCAGAGCAAAAACACACATGCATGTTTATCAGCAGAGCAGTGGATGGTGTCAGTGGAGCAAAGACTGATGTCACTAGTTCTTTATTGTTATTATTTTTGTATTATGTTTTACAATTTTATTATTTTTAATAATTTTTACAATATTTTTAAAATTTGTTTTAGATTTTTTTTTTTTAGGAGCCCCTTTATTTAGGCTTTGAAATATTAAGGGTTTCAAAGGACCCCTAATGTCCCACTTTTGAGGCAGAGAAAGAAACTGATTACAGAGATTCCCCGCTCCCTTTATTTGCAGCCTGCAGTAAACATAGTTTACTATGCTTCAGTTAAAGGGTAACTCCACTTTTGAGGGGGAAAAAAGAGAAAATAAAGAAAAAACAATATAGCGTATACAATTGCGACACAAATCATATTGTAGTTGAATGTTATTCAAAATGACCTTTCCTTTTCAATCTGCAGCTGTTGTCATTTTCTGAAAATGCTATGCAATATGGCTACCTGGAGCTGTTCTGTACACAGAATGTGTACTGACCACACCCCAGAAACATCATTTCCTGCTTGTGTGATTGGCTCACCAATTTTCCCAGAAGTCTGCCTAGGTTGAAAAGTCAGATTTCTGGCATCCCCTGCAACAATGTAATTTTGGGTGAAATACTCCCAATAGGAACACGTCTAAAGGGATGCAGGCCCAGCAGCTTTCCTCATTAGAGCCCTGCAGCTGCCACAGCTAATAGATAATTATGAAAACACTCCCATTTGACCCACTCAGCACAGAGGCACAGAGGAACAAACAATGATTTCACCAGAATAACAAAAGGTAGGAATCTGCAACAAAGTTTGTTAAAATCCCTGTAATGTACAGAGATCACCCAGAGGGTAATGTTTTTTTCTCAACAAAAGAGGAGTTACGCTTTAAAAATGAAGACAGGAGCAATCAGTACAGTGTTCATTCAGAAAATGAAGAAGCTGGTTGATTAAATATTTACCAGCCCCCTCCCCATTCCTGAGAGGAGAGGAGGAAAGCTGGCAGCACTGCAGGGGGGGGGGGCAGGAATCAGGGGGAATCAACACTGCATGGGGTTATTAGGGTGTGCCCAGGCACACCCAGCACACCCTCTGCGCATGCCTATGAAACTGAAGAATGGTATGGATAACTGTATAATTTTAAAATAATTACTTAAAGTGGTATTAAACCAAAAATAAAACATTTATTATATTGGAGCTTACCAATTCATAGATTTGAGGCTACATTTGTTTTCTTTTTTAGGCTTACTTTCTTTTATTTTCACCTGGTGATCCAGCTAGTTAGGCCCCGTTCACATACAAGCGACTCTACTTTGCACCGCGACCTCGGAGGTCGCGGTGCGAGCAGCGCGCCGCGACCTCGGAGCGGCCGCCACGGACTTCATAACATTGAAGTCTATGGCGGTCGCCTCCAGGCCGCCCCAAAGAAGCTCCGAACCCTTTTTCTAAGTCGGAGCGACTTGTGTCACTCCTATTAGAACGGGTCCGCAGCTTCCCTATGGAAGGCGACCTACAGCGACCTGTGAGGCGACCAGGTCGCCTCACAGGTCGCCTTAGTGTGAACGGGGGCTAAGTCTTGTTTTTTTGTTTTTGTTTTTTTTACAACAGAACAAGCAGGCCTGCAGACGTAGCAGTTAGAAGGTATAAACAAACTCACTGATGAGGGGGGGGGGGGGGCTTTCAATGATCAGTGTTTATTTATTTATATAAAACTTTTATCTCAAAAGGAAAAAAAAATAGTTTGCTGTAACTATAACGTTTTAGCTGGGGTTTGGCTAAAACTTGTTTAGTGCATTTATTTCTGCTAATACATCTAATACTCTCCACCCAGATTAACAATGCTGCTGTCTAAATGTATCTCTTCTGCTTTTTCAACCAGAGTGTAGGCACTTTATTACAGGAGGTGTGTTACTGGCCAGATCACCAGGTGAAAACAGAGGTCAAGAAAGCCTGAAAAAGAAAATGAATGCAGCCATCACAGCTAATGATTGGTTAGCTGCAATACATTATATTTTTTTGTTTTTTGGTTTAATACCTCTTTAAACTACTATATATTACTTACTTGTATAAGGATTTTAAATCTATTTGGTTTAGCTTTGCCATTTTTTGATTCATAGGACAATGTATGGAGAGGAGAAGAATGGGTGTTGTAGTGCAGATAGCATGCTGCAGTGAGAAGTGAGCATGATTTATCTAAAGCAGTCATGGCTCAATATTTGTGGCTAAACCAATGTGATTTAGTCATAATAAACATGGTAAAGCAGAGCCCATTTCATTATATTATAATAATGTAATAATTATAATAATATTTTATTCTAGGAAAAGTAAAATGAGAAATCTAGAAATAAAGTTAAATCTTTGGAAAGTAAAGTTAGCCTATAGTTTCTCAATGATAGTAATCATTGATAGTCAATCATAGTTCTTCAATGATAGTTGAAAGTAAAGTTCATTGTTAGTTCTTTTATAATGGTAATAAAATTGTCTTTGGTACAAAGTAAGGGGAAGTCACTACAATAAAGAATTATTATTTTTTTTTTGCATGCTCTGTATAAAATTAGCATACATTTTTACTTTAACAAAACACATTTACGTATTTGGAAAAAACAGCAAAACAAGTAAACATATAAAGGTTACAAGCAAAAATAGTACAAAAAAGGAAATGGCATGCTGTTCAAAGAGAATTATAAGACATTACCCATCACAAGACTCTAAAAGATATCATGTAAATACAGCATAGAATTTTTCAAATCCCATAAAATATTTAGTGAAAATAAATGTTAGGTGATAACATACACATATACAATAATAATAAAGGTCCAAAAAATGTCCTAAAATAGTAAAGTCCACTTCAAGGACACAAATCAAAATGTGAAAAAATTATTTCCATTTTATTTATTCATTTAAGTCTGTTTTTTCCCCAAAAAAATTGCATTTGAAAACTGCTGCGCAAAAAACCATGTGATATAAAAAAATTGCTATTTTATTTTCTATTCTCTGCTAATATATTTATATATATATATATATATATATATATATATATATATATATATATATATATATATATATATATATATATATATATAATGTTTGGGGGTTCTAAGTAATTTTCTAGCAACAAAATAGATTTTTACATATATGAGAGAAGCATCTGAATTGACCTGATTTTAGAAGGTTAAATTTAAAAAATGTTTACAATAACTGGTTTGAAAGATAAGACATTATAATAGTTTTATAGAAAATCATATATATCACTTGGCACTTAAACGCTTCTAGGTCTTTTTACCAGTAAAAAATTAAGAAATTATTTTTTTCTTTTTTTTTTACATACTGTCACCAGTGCAGTGCAACATCATCATATATTGGGCGTGGCAAGGATCAGGGACACTGACTGGTGGCAGTTTTAAAAAAAAAATTCTATCTTTTATTAAATATACTGTATATTTTTTAACTTTTTTTTTAACACACTTTAGCCAGAGCAATATAATGTTACCATAGTAACATTGTACTACTCTGGGGAAGTGATTAGTAATTTTTTTTTTTTACACATTATGTTTGCATATAGCAGTGCATCATTACATATATTCACATATATGCTATATGCAAGCATTTTTCTGAATGAAATCGATTCATTCAGTTTGTTTCATTGTGATTAGCTAATCACATGGTACAGATGGGCTGTGATTGGCCAAGTCTGTATCATGTGATCGCATTGACCAATCACAGCTAGCGCCACAATTGTATACAATGGATGACTTAAAAGTAGCCATCCATTGTTTACAACTGTCATGTGACTTGCTGTAATTGGTTACAGCCATCACATGGTACCTGCAGAGGGCCGTCTTTAACGCAGGGCAAAAAGGGCAGCTGCCCAGGGCCCAATCGTTGTCATGGGGCCCAAAGCAGCTGCTCCTTCTGCCCGCAAATAGCATATACCCCGATGATGGCCTTGTCCAGGGATTGCAGCTTTGGGCTCAATAGTGTTGCTGCGGTTCCTAGACCCTCACTCTGCACCTTCGGCCGAAAGTTCTGAGGCTTCTCTGTGGAGGTGACTGCAGTGGAGTACCAAGGGGAGGTGCGGGGGGGGGCGCCGGATGCCGCGCACTGAGGGGTGTCAGGCTGGTGGGTGTCAGGGGTGTAGGGTTAGTGCAGTGTTCCTGAACTGTGATTGGTCTTATCTTCCTAGAAGTGCTGTGTGTCGGAACGGTGTGAATCTCAAGAATGGATTGATACAGTGGCGTATTTTGGTTTTGTGCTGCCCTAGGCAAGACTAAAATTGGGCGCCCCCCCCCCATGTAAATTTGCCCCACTCCTTTTTTAACGGATGTGACTCTCTCCAAAATTTAAGGACTACAAGTCCCAGCATGAACCCCTGAGATCTCACGAGGGGGTGAGAGGGGTCGGAAGAGAGAGAGAGAGGGGGTGGGTGAGGGAGGGAGAGAGAGGGGGGGTGGGTGAGGGAGGGAGCGAGAGAGAGAGAGAGGGGGATGAAAGAGAGAGCAAACAAGGGGAGAATAGATCTGCCACGTAAATTATCCATATAAAACGGTATAATAAATATAACATATATGTTAATTATATAAATAAAATAAATACACTGATAATATATCCAACAATAATTTATAAATAACAAATTTATTATGACATCTAAATCTCTATGGGTACATAATCTTTTCATTACAAAATTTAAGACCCAAACCATGGGGACCCATAAAGAGATGACATAATCAAATATATAGTTTACAATTCATGATATATACAATCACATACAGAGATATAATTAATAGGTACTATAATATAATTCATTGGCATGAAACTAGATATACTAATGACATATCCAAAATAATAATTAATAAGTAACTGATTTAATATAACACCATCTTCTCTGATTTATGCAGTCTTTCAATATAAGAAGCTTGGATAGAAGTGTCTGAGTAATTGTAGGCTCGACGCGTTTCATGGACCTCCGTCCACTCATCAGGAGCTTTAGAGATAGATTGTGTATCTATAAATACAAATCTAAGTTAGACCTACGAACTAATATGGAAAGGGGGAAGGGAAGAAGAAAATATATATACATGTATCTATGTGGGGATAATAAATGAAATATACACTACCTTCAGTAGTGTCATATATTTAGAGAGATCCAATCCTAGGGAGGAGGGGCCGGGCTGAGCCGAAAAATGCCTAACCTGAAAGAGAAAGAGAGAGAGAGGGAGGGGGGTGAGAGAGAGAAGGGGGGTGAGAGAGAGAGAGAGAGAGCGAGAGAGAGGGGGGATGAGAGAGAAAGAGAGAGGTGTGAGAGAGGGAGGGGGGATGAGAGAGGGGGATGAGAGTGGGGGGGTGAGAGGGGGGATGAGAGAGAGGGATATAAGAGAGAGAGGGGGGTGAGAGAGGTGGCTCTAGCTACCAGTGGCCAATAGAGTCTCAGGTGGAGGGGGGTGGATTTTTTGCTGCCCCCCTGCAAAGTGCCGCCCTAGGCCTGGGCCTTGTTGGCCTAGGCCAAAATACAGCACTGGATTGATAGAAATACATATCACTTAAACGCTTTCTGCTCTGTGCAGTTTAGAGCTGTAAGGCCTTGTTGCGCCCCTCGTGTAACTTTATGACATTACAATTTTTCAACTAGAAATCTCTGCGAGTATTATGTGATGGACACTTCTTTAACGATAATAGACAGTATAGACATCACTAGGAGGTGACATAAACAATGCAAGAAGGATAAATCCACACTACAAGCATGAAGGAAAAAACAAAAAAAAAATTGGGTTCCTGCCTTTTATGTCTAGTTTTTATTTCAATTTAAAAAATTTTAAAAAAATTGTTACGTTTCATGGAGCTATGACTGTATCTTGCCTTGTCAAAAGAACGCTCTAAACAGTGCACACAACAAGAAAATGATGGCCGCACTCCCATAAGATGCAATGTAATTTATTCAGGAGATGTTAAAAGCAAGCATAGATGATGTACAGGCATAAGGCAGGGGAATAAAGGTGACGCGTTTCACACAACTAGCATGCTCCGTCAAAACCATACAGGTGCAACCACTGACACAGATATATAGATATATATATATAGATATATATATATCTATATATATAGATAGATATAGCAAATATTCCTATTCTCAGGAACATGCATACCATAGATTTATCAATATCGTAGCATACAAATGTTTCCATAACACCACATAGGATAAATTATTATAAACCATATCTACAATAAGTAATGATAGGAAACAAATCAATGGGTAAATCATAGAAATGGATCAAATCCCATTCAAAGCTTAAACCCACTGGTATTATCATTCCCAAGGAAAAAATCCACAATACCTTCCATTTACACAATATCCTAAAATTATCTCCCCCACTCCTATGGGTACTAATCTTCTCTATTCCCTGTATCTGTAACAATGAGGTATCTCCACCATGTGCCCCATTAAAGTGCCTCATCACATTGGTATTGTGTTCCTTTTCAATGTCATAAACATGATCGTGTAAACGATCCAGAAGTCCCCTAGTCGTGTGACCAACATATTGTATTGCACATGCCTTACAAGTGATCAAATAGATCACATTTTTGTATTACAGTTAATGAAGGTCTTGAGTTTGAAAGTTCTGCAATTCACAGTGGAAACAAACTGGCTACTTTTAATTAAATGAGGACAACATGGGCAGTTGTTTGCTCCACATTTAAACATACCTGTGAAATCTAGTCATGTTCCACTGCGAGAATTAAAATCACTAGGAGATCCTGCGCAACCTCAAAAAATGGCCCACTGGAATGCCGGAGGTCACATGATTTGGGTGCCCAGAATCTGCGGAGAAAAGGGTATTCCCTGACAGGGGCTTCCTATAAAGGTTGAATGTAATGCGACCATCCTTGTTTGATAGAACAACATCTAAAAAAGGAACCAATCTACTGTCCATATGCCCCGTAAACTGTAGATTAAAATTATTATTATTAAAATACCGTAGAAATTGTTTCAAAGTGCCTACAGAGTGGGAACAGTAGATTGTCAATGGTAGAATCTGATAGCTGAACGAAATGAGTTGGTATCCCCACAAATGCGCACCCTCTCCCACCATTCCATGTAAAGGTTGACGAGAGAGCATGAAAAAGAGCACCCATGGATGGTCCGCATTTCTGGAGATAAAAAGTGTTGTCAAAGGAGAAAAAATGATGAGTTAATAGATAATCTCTGCCTTCAACTCCGCTTGTCAGCGTCCACTGGACCTCCTGGCTCAGCACCACACTTCTGGCTCAGGTCTTGATTTTGAAAGTTCTGCAATTTGCAGTGGAAACATACTGGCTATTTTTAATTAAATGAGGACAACATGGGCAGTTGTTTGCTCCACATTTAAACGTACCTGTGAAATCTAGTCATGTTCCACTGCGGATGCGAGAATTAAAATCACTAGGAGTTAGAGCGTTAGCCAAGGAGGGAGCTCGTCATGATACTGTTTCTAACCCCTTTAGATAGGATCTTTTTATAGCAATCATCATCATAGAGAATGGATATGTGGCATTCTATTATCCTCCTGATTTTACTGAATGTCAAACTGTAAGCAGTGGAGAAGATAGGGATGTCCTCCAGGTTGGGCTTAGGTCCTTTCTTATGTAGTCATTTTTCTCTAGATGTACCTTAAACAATATCTATCGCTCTTCAAAGTACATTTGACTTGTATACCCTGGCACAAAACCTGTCATATATCTCCTCCTTCTCTTGTTGGAAATCACCCTCCTCGCTGCAGATCCTGCGCAACCTCAAAAAATGGCCCACTGGAATGCCGCGGGTCACATTATTTGGGTGCCCAGAATCTGCGTAGAAAAGGGTATTCCCTGACAGGGGCTTCCTATAAAGGTTGAATGTAATGCGACCATCCTTGTTTGATAGAACAACATCTAAAAAAGGAACCAATCTACTGTCCATATGCCCTGTAAACTGTAGATTAAAATTATTATTATTCAAATACTGTAGAAAATTTTTCAAAGTGCCTACAGAGTGGGAACAGAATCTGATAGCTGAACAAAATTAGTTGGTATCCCCACAAATGCGCACCCTCTCCCACTATTCCATGTAAAGGTTGGCGAGAGAGCATGAAAAAGAGCATCCATGGATGCTCCGCATTTCTGGAGATAAAAAGTGTTGTCAAAGGAGAAAAAATGATGACTTAATAGATAATCAAGGCATTCCAAAAAGTATTCTTTGATTAAAGGTGACTACCTACTGTGATTGTACTGAAAGTACTCAATAACAGCATGTAAACCTAATGTGGGTGGTATCGAAGAGTACAGACTGGACTCATCACACACAATCCATAAATCTCCTTCCAAATGTTTAGTGTCCCTTAAAAAGCTTGGTAAATTCCTGACTAATGGCTGCAACTGACAGTCAATCCAAAAACCCACAGCGGGGTGAGTCCCTTGTGGGTCTTAGGGAAATGGTAGAACACTGGATTAATGGGAAACTTCAGAACCATGGCCTAACCCTCTTTCACAGAGAGGATACCTAATTTAACTCCTTTGTGAAATAATGTACCCAAAAATGTTTTATACTTAACAGTGGGATTCCCTTTTAATTTAGTATAGGTCCTCTCATCTGACAGCTGACAAATTGCTTCCTCTTGATTCGTAGAGGCGTCTTAAACAACCACCAATCCACCCTTCTCAGAACTCTTAATTACTATGGAGGAGTCCTGATTCAAAGCCCTAGGGAAATTGCGCTCCTCCACAGTAAGATTGTCATTGTAAATGTACCCCTTATTGCTTGTATTGGATGCTAATCTAGTGAGCTTCTTTTCAACAGTTTTCTGAAATAAATTAATAGATTTGCCTCTGGCTTTTCCCTTATTGTCTGTGGCGGAGACGGGTCAGGTCTCTTCCTTGTAGGCTTTGTGGCTAGCTGTCAGTCTTGGTGCTGGTACAGCAACGTGGAATACTCTGAAGGAGCCAAGATCAACTCCAGCAAAAACCAACAAGATGATGGGAAAATGTTTATTGGAGGGCTCAGCTGGAACACAAGCAAAAAAGATCTTACAGAATACCTGTCAAGATTCGGAGAAGTGGTTGACGAATAAACAGTGCACGATTAATACTGATCCGGTCACTGGATGATCAAGGGGTTTTGGCTTTGTTCTCTTCAAAGATGCTATGAGTATAGACAAAGTACTTGAGCTGAAGGAACACAAACTTGATCGAAAACATATTGATCCTAAAAGAGCAAAGGCATTGAAAGGCAAAAAGCCTCCCAAGAAAGTCTTTGTTGGTGGCCTAAGCCCTGATACTACTGAGGAACAGATCAAGGGCTACTTTGGTGGTATTGGTGAAATTGAGAACATTGAACTTCCGATGGACACAAAGACCAATGAAAGGAGAGGGTTCTGTTTCATCACATACACAGATGAGGAACCAGTAAAGAGGTTGTTGGAAAACCAATATGACCAAATCAGGCTCAGGGAAGTGTGAAATCAAAGTTGCACAGCCTAAAGAAGTCTACAGACAACAGCAACAGAAGCAACAACAAAAAGGAGGAAGAGGTGCATTGACAGGACAAGGTGGTGAAAGGGGAGAGGCAGAGGTCAAGGTCAGAACTGGAATCAAGGTTACAATAACTGCTACGATCAAGGATATGGAGGCTATGGAAGCAACTCTTACAATAATTTGTACAACAATTATAGTGGATATGACTATTCAAACTATAACTATGGAAACTATGGTGGATACAATCAAGGTTACGCAGACTACAGTGGCCAGCAAAGCCCATATGGCAAGGCATCTAGAGGAGGTGGAAGTTACCAAAATAACTATCAGACTTATTAATGGCTTATTAATGGCATTTACAATCGCATCACATCAGGTAGCTATGGCTAAGGATCAGCTACAGGCTTTCATCCAGACTGGGAGTTTACAATTTTCTCTTATGAAGACTTTGGGTACAGGACACGCTTGTGTCTTGATGTAAATAGCATCTGGTCCCCTCAACCCTTTTTCTTTTCCTCCATGATCTATCCACTTCATCTGTGTATACATTGATTTTATGTTCCCCCTTAATTTTATGTTTAAAAATGTAATTTTTTGATATTCATTGCAGTGTGTCCAGTGTGATTTATAAAAAAAAAAAAAAAGAGATTTGCCTCTGGAGTTTATAGGATAAAATCCTGACCAAAGCCTGAAAGTAGCCTTTGGGTGTCTGCTCCCTCCTGACTAACAACAGAGACTCACCCTGAAACTCCTCAAGATCTTTTAAAGTGCAAAAGTCCTGAAACCCCATACACATGGACGATTCTGATCTGACAAGTTCATACATGATAATTGTAACAGGTCCCCAATACTTGGACCAAGTATTTCTGTCTTAGGTCTCCAGAATCTCACGTGATGCAGTGACCTGGCCCCTCAGACTGCAACATTATCATAATTAATTCAACAAACAACAAGCCCAAAACATAGCCAAATACGCATTCCTAGAAGTGTGAACACACTCCACCTCCACCTTATTATAACTGTCAATACACATCCCCACAGTAGACGTCATTAGCATCTCTTTAGTCTCTCAATGTGGAGAAGTCCTCTAACATTGATCCCAGTCTGAGTCTGTATCTTGGGGTGACATGGATTTGAGTCCAAAGCAACACTACTCCCATTGTCCCCCAGCATATACCCCCACACAGAGGTGCACTCCCCTACAAGCCAGGGCCCATAGTCCGTGGGCAGGAGGCTGGCCTCCACACTCCTCCAGTAGCCCCTGGCGAACGTCCCAGCAAATGGGCGAACGTCGCAATAATCAAAGTATAATCCTGAGTCTCTTGATAATAGTGTTTACGGAGTGTCAAGTTACAAGCAAACTTGTTGACAACAAGAATGGTCTTAAATGCGTTAAAATGGCTAATAGGGCAAAAATCCAAACCTTTAGCCAGTAATGACATCTCCAATGTAGTTAGATCCCTCTTTGATAGATTTAGGACACTTGACTTGAACTGTTTTCAGTTGTTTGCCCCTCAGATTGTAATAGCTTTTGCCTCCTTCTCCCTCCTCTCCTGGTTTACTTGGGGGATTCTTTCTGCCTTTCCCTCTTTTATTTCTTTTTTGGAGAGCTCTAAACAATAATTTCCTTTAAAGAAAATAAATACGTATATATACTGTTGTAGCACTGCCCCCTGAGGGACTACTGAGAATTGCACTTTCTGGATTCCCCTGGGTTACCCGTAGCAACAATCTGTAGAAACGTATCACTTTAGACGCTTGGCTCAGACAATGAACAGTCCAGGGGATTTGTTTTTTGTGTTTTATTTAGAACTGGGATGGGAGAAGGGATGAGTGGGATACTCCAACTATGAACTATGCTCAAATCTTGAGGACAACTAGTTGTAGTGTGTGGCAAGGCCGCTGCTTCACCTTGCCACTGAAGTGAAGATAAAGAATATGATCCTGATTTAGTTTCTCTTTGGGGTCCTAACTTGGCACCCCCTTTCTCACTTGCTGTGCGTGCTAGCCCCTGTCCATTGACTCTCCACTGGAGTGGTCCCCTTTCTGGGCAGACCCCTAGCAAGCTTCCCGGTATTCACAGACACTGTTTTTCCCAAGGTTGCTCTGCCTTCAACTCTGCTTGTCAGCATCCACTGGACCTCCTGGCTCAGCACCACACTTCTGGATCACTAGGCCGACCGCCTGTGACCACCTTCCATACAGACAGGAGGAGAGACAGCCGTCACTCTCCTCCTGGGACCTGGCTTCCCACCCAAAGACACACTGTCACGTGTGCCCCATGGCTTTTATAACATATCCTAGGTTGCACCACTGTTTGTGCCAACTCATTGGGACTTTTACAAAAGCCTGTGTGTCACTGGCTGGGTTTCCTCAGCTGTCCAACAGGTTCCCCTATTGGATACAGTGGGGACACTCCCTCAGCCCAGATGAATCACACATGGACACATGCAACAGGCATATCTATTGATCAGGCTCCCCTGTTAAGCAGGCAGAGCAAACTACTCTCCTTCCTAGCACCTATCTAGGAGGGTGCTACACTGTATTGTGAAAAAAGGAAAATTTTGTGAACTTTGTAAACATTGTACCAGGGCATATACTGCTTGCTTTATTACCTCCTTTTATCATCTTTTCTCTAAAGGGAATTGAAGAAATCCAGTGGATTCAAGTGTCCTTGCATTCATAGTACCGTTTAAAAATTTGACGTTAAATAGTTTTCAGTCCTTGACAAAAAAAATGTACAGTCAGGCATATTTAATATATCACAATATTTCAACAAACCCCTAGATACTTAATAGAGAAAAGCAACATACATCCAAATCATTATCCATTCAGTAGTGCTTTGTGGAAAACAATGTAATCTGCTGAAAACACTTACTGCTTATCATATTGTACACTCCACAGATTTAATTAGCTAACTGCGGAGATACTAGTTGTCAGCATATGGTATGCTTCTGTCTGGATGTCAGATGTTAAAGAACACGGCTTGTGATCTAGGTTAATCTGTGAATCAGCTTTATGTGTAGCTCCTGCTGTCAGGTGTGCTTGAATCAAGAACGCATGTGATCAACTGCACATTTGTCGCATGCATCGCTTCATTTATTATAGCAATATAATAAAAGGCAATCAGGAGCCCAGTTGCAAGCTAATTGCAGCATGACATTCACATATTTGTATATATTTTTTATTATGTCCTTGATTCAGCCACCTGTGGATGTGTGTGAATAAATGTAGTAAAGGAACTCAAGAAACGAGGGGGCTTTGAATGCTAAGCATAGTCACAGGACCCACATGCACTCATCCCCTTTTTCTTATGGCTTTCAACTTTATTGCTTACTTGGCACACAAGATAGATGGCACATTGCCTCCCATAAGATTTTTTCATTTCTATTGTGAATATGATGTTGTGTATTGATGTGTTCTTTTTTTTGTTTATGAATCGGCATACCAATAAAGAATATTATGGAGAAAAAAAATGTAATTTGCATACAGTGTTGCATTAATGAGGAACTGCCAGATAAAGTAGTGCAGTGCTGAATAGCAAAAAAGGCTTTGGTCATTAAGGGGGTAAAACCTTGTGGAGGTCAAGTGGTTAAAGGAATTTTTAAGTTATATTGTTTCAGTTTAAGAATGACTAAAATTGGAGCCCTAACCCGCCAAACAGAATGTAACTTTTGCTTTGGTACACTTCCCCTAGGGCAGTGCCCCCACCTCATGCCATTTTGGGTGAAATCCCTTAAATTTTAACCTAGAAGAAGGCCATTACAGTTTTTTTTTTTTTTTAACATTCTGCTGCCATTGGTTTCAAAAGTGTTTGGATTTGGCACCCAAACTTTAGTAATGCTCACTGACACATGCGCCAACTCTGGTATGTTCAGCCCATCACTAGTTACTAGTAGGGATGGGCGAACAATTTGGCACGAGTTGGGGCGGAATATTTGCCTGTTCAGCCATTCGTTGAACACCAGAATTTGCACTGCACAGTGCATTCTGCACCCTGAATGGGCAAAGCTTTGAAAAAAAAAAGTGTAAGCTGGTTTTTAAGGGGCAGGACCGGGAAGCGCTGTCCTTAACAACCGATGAGTTATCAGCTGTCAAGCTGTCAATGGGTTTCCCCACTGGCAGCTAAATTAAAAAGTGTGGGTAAAAAAAAAAGAAAAAAAACAGCATGGGGTCCCCTAAAGTCCATACCAGGCCCTTTGGGTCTGGTATGGACTTTAAGGGGAACCCCACACCATAGAGTATTTAAAAAACAAACAAAACAAAATCCATACCAGGCCCCTATCCAAGCATGCTGGATAAAGGCCCTCCCCCCTCACCACCATACTAGGCCACATGCCCTCAACATGGAGGGGGTGGATGTTTGGGGCACCTTGTCCCCATGTGGATAGGGACAAGGGCCTCTTCCCGACAACCCTTGATTGTGGTTGTTGGGGGTCTGCGGGTGGGGGCTTATCCGAATCTGGAAGCCCCCTTTAACAAGGGGGCCCCCAAATCCCTGCCCCACCCCTGTGTGAATGGGTATCGGGTACATCGTACCCCTACCGATTCACCAAAAAAGTGTCAAGAAGTAATAACCACAAGAAATTGTTTTTGCCAACTCATTTATTAAAAAATAAAAAAATAGTGTCCTCGATGTAAATCAATTGTTAATTACAATGCCCGCCCGGACCCGAAAAATAAAAAAAATTAAAAATGCTGTCGCCTCCCGGGAGGCCTCCTGCTGTCTGCCCACTCTGCGCTTTAACAGTTCTCATAGAGCCAAGGGGCGGGACATCCGGCTACATCACCTGGTGGCATCACCCCCTTCTGACATTATGTCATCAACAAGGGGACAGCATGGGGAAAGTTGAGGGCATGTGGCCTGGTAAGGTTCAGGAGGGAGCACTCGCTCATCCCCTTCCCTTTCCTGACCTGCCGGGTGGCATGCTCGCATAAGGGTCTAGTATGGATTTTAAAGGGGACCCCACGCCATTTTTTTTTTTAAAAATTGACGTGGATTCTTCTTAAAATCCATACCAGACCCGAAAAGTCTTCAAGTTATTTCTTCAATAGCCGAGTGTCGGCATTGCGGCAATTATAGCCACGAGTCATTTTAAATGAGATCCGTTTTTTTTTTTTCTTTAGAAATTTAATTTTTGCTGTAGCATTTTTGTATGCATGCTATAGATGCGCCACTTTACAGGCACATTAAAGGGAACCCCCGGGCACTATATTTAAAGGATTTTTTTATTTTTATTGTTGCACTTTAAGCATAGTTAAAATCACTGTTCCTTAAAAAAAATAAATACATAATTCTATTGATACATGTCCCCCCTTGGGAGGACCCAGACCCTCGTACCTCTTTTATGGTCAATTACTTGCATATAAGCCTTCAAAATTGGCACTTTAGATTTTTCCTGTTTGGCTCCCATAGACAATTCGGTTCACCGTTTGGGTCAGAACATTTGCCCTGTTCGGGAGTTCTGTTGTGAACTGAACAGGGGGGTGCTCGGTCCATCACTAGTTACTAGTAGGCAATGGAGCCTGTAGTTAGGTGGTGTGACAGGGCTCAATATAGCTGAGTTTGGCCACTTGCTTTGTAGAATGTCTTGTAATTGTACTTGTACTAGGCTTGTAAGACAAGCTTGGTAAAACCCAGTTGTCATAAATGCATCTGTTTCAGTAAATGCAACAACTTCAACATCCTCATCTTATGTACTAGGGGCTTTGGGTAAGGGTAGCTGTAGCAAACATTCAGCAGTAGCATTTTTCAAACAAGTTTTGCATTGTATTAAATAGTTAAAATTGAGTAGCCTTGCAATTATTCCTCTATATACATTCCTGCTATCTCCAGTTCCTTTGTGGTAGAAAATTTAGTTATAGGACTATGGTCAGCCAGCAAGGCAAACTCAGCTCCACAAATACTCTATGTTCTCAATTTTTCTTTTACCCTAATGCCCCGTACACACGTACCGATTGTCAGCCGTAAATATTCGGCCGACGACCGATTGGTCGATTGTAGGCTTGTTAGTATGATGTTTCCGACAGCTGACAGCGCATTTTCGGCCGAACAGAATCTGTCGTGCAAGCATTAAAATTTTTGTTGGCCAACACCAGAACGGCCGATTGTTTGCCAGTCAGTACAGATTTTGGCCGACAGACAGCAGATTTGCAAGACTGGGCATGCTCAGAGAAGAAAAAAAACACGGAAAGTTAACCATCACATGACATCACTTCTGCAGTCGGCTGTTGTTGGCCGACAAAATTTGTGTGCAGTCTTTTGCAGTTTTCAACAGACACGACAGCCCTGGACAAAAGACGGCCGATCGTTCGGCCGACGATCGGTACGTGTATACGAGGCTTAACACTTGCTTAAGCCCCGTACACACGTACCGATCATCGGCCGAACGATCGGCCGTCTTTTGTCCAGGGCTGTCGTGTCTGTTGAAAACTGCAAAAGACTGCACACGAATTTTGTCGGCCAACAACAGCCGACTGCAGAAGTGATGTCATGTGATGGTTAACTTTCCGTGTGTTTTTTCTTTTCTGAGCATGCCCAGTCTTGCAAATCTGCTGATTGTCGGCCGAATTCTGTACTGACTGGCAAACAATCGGCCGTTCTGGTGTTGGCCAAAAAATTTTTTAATGTCTACACGACAGATTCTTTTCGGCCGAAAGTGCGCTGTCGGCTGTCGGAAGCATCATACTAACAAGCCTACAATCGGCGGATCGGTCGTCGCCCGAATATTTACGGCCGACAATCGGTACGTGTGTATGGGGCTTTAGGCTTTTCTTTCTACAGTGGAATACTTGTTTGCTGCTTCTGTGAGGGTTCTAGATGCAAAGCAATATTTTTCTTGCATGTGTGAGGACAGCACCAATGCCATTTTCTGAAGCTTCTGTTGTAAGTTGACGTGCAGAAAAATTCAGCATGTTTGCATTTTCCACAACACACTGGGTGGCACTGCATGTCACCACACAAAAGGGAAATTCACTGCACTGCTCTGTAGCAATTTGCATGGAATGTCACCACATGACCCCTAAAATAAAGTTAAAATTAAATAAAAACAAGCTGCGTAATGCACTGAAATGCGCAGCGCACCACTCCCTGGCGAAGCCTACACTGACACCAGCAAGCACAGTAAAATGTTGCATTTTTCCATACAGACTAGTGTGAACCTAGCCTAACAATTTAAAAGATGTGCTTGCATTTCTATGTGGTATTGCTCTCAATGGTTCCATAACCGAGGCCTATTTGGAAATAAATTTGGAAGATCCATGTTCAGATCTTTCTTTAGTGAGCATTGACAGGCAGGGAGGTGGAGTCATTGCCTCCTTACTGCCTGTTTTAATCCCTTAAACCCTGCACTAGCATGCTACATCTAGAGTTTGCATCTTTGCATTGCACATGGTTGTGGGGAGGTTGCTGGACACCCCATTTAGCTGAACGAGTCATGCTCAATAGCCAGTGCTACCCACTGAAAACAGCATTGCAAAGCATCACAGCAGTGACACTTGTACTCCCCCTCCACTGCTTTTGCAGCATAAGTGGGGGCTATTGGGGGTGAAAAAATTTGATGTTACTGTCACTCAAACACAAGTGTAAATGAGGTCTAAAAGCAAAGAAAGCATGTACTGCCTGAAAGTCAGATGGAAGAAGGGCTTTTATCAGAGCTTTCACAAGGTCAGATATCAGGCAATAGTCCCTCTTTGAAATAATATTACTCAGAAATCACAGCTGCATTTGTCTAAAGAAGCTTCTATAAAAGTCAGTTTTAATATTGCTTTTAGGTACTTGTTGTGAAGATCGAGAGTTGATCCTTACAGGTATGCATTTATGTCATCTGGATAGTACTGCACACCAGGTACATTTCTGAGGATTGAAAATATCAGTATTTAGAAACAACTGGGTGTTGAAGCTGATCCATAAGCTACATTAGTGGTCTCCAAAATACTGCCTGGGGTCAGATCTGTCCCTTTGCTTGCCTTTATCTCGCCCTTGGGGCACCATTTCATCCACTGACACCGATGATGGAGCAATATTCCTCCCACTGATACTAATGAAGCGACACTATTCCTTCCACCGATACCAATGATGGGGCACCATTCCACCACAGACACCAATGATGGAGCACTATTCCTGACACCGATCACCAATGATGGGGCACGTTTCCTCCCACTGACACCAATGATGGGACACTATTCCTTCCTTGAATACCAACAATAGGACACTAGAACCACTAATGAGGCATTGTTAACCCCCACTGATGCTGACGCAATTTCTACTCCCACTGTCCACTGTCCAGCTCCCCTAAAGTTTGAAGGACAGTAAACTGGCCCTTTGTTTAGAAAGTTTGGAGAGCCCTGAGGTACATGTTCGAAATGGAACAGACCCTTATAGGTAATAAATGTAGTTAGATCCTTACATTCTCTATCCAGCAAAACCTGATTAGGTGCCCTTTGGAGATGCAGGGTAGAAATTAATTCATCTCCTTTAAGTTTTCAAAATACTTTCTTAATATGTCATAAGGTGAGACTATCAGTAACAACAGCTTTATTTGGTTCACTAAGGTCAACAGACAATCGAATATCTCATGATTTATTCATTTTCTCCACAATAAAAGATATCCTTTCAGATGCATCAATTTTTCAAACATATCTTGTTTTAGTATTTTCCTACATTTTTTGAGAAATAGTTTTTCTTAAAGATAAGATAAACATTCTAATTTCAGACACATTGGTTTCGCATATGATCGCACTTTAATTTTGTTTTGCAAACGTTTTTGCACAGTCCATTGAGATTTCACTAAGTATTTAAACTATGAACTTCCAAAAGACAAGATCCCTACCCAGTAGAACAGTGCCTTTCTTTACAATGTAGAATTCAGCTTGTACATTAGTTGATTGAAAGTTTTCAAGAAAACAAAGGTGCCACTCAAGACAGCAACTGATGCCAAGGAGGAAATGGGTGGGAATACATGTTTTGGGGCTCCATCCCTTTTTGAAAGACAGCCCTGAAACACATTATGCCCACCCACTTCCACCTTGACATTGGTTGCTGTCCTGAGTGTTAAAGGGAGGCTGATACAGATGCTGTTTTTGGTCCTATTCTGGCAGTTACGGCTCACCCTCATCCAGCTCATCGATTCCTCTCTTGGTCTGTGTTGCTGTGCTATGGGTTACCCCATCTACCTCAGTGCTGCTCTCTGTTTACCTTAATGTAAGTTTGGATATTTTCTGTACAATAAATTCTGACACTTTTTACTGATCCAGCATCTTGGCACCTTTTTTTTTCTTGCAAGCTTTCAGATCTCCCTTGGATCTGTTTTCTCCAGGAGCTCCAGATCTTTGTTTTCCTGTGCTACTTCCCAATCAGGATCCATCCCACACTTGGTTCCCTTCTCTGGCTGGTCATTTGGTGTTGTCAGCTGCAGACCTTCCCCCCACTACTTTGTTGCTACTTCATTTATGTGATTTCTTTTGTGCTGGACAATTTATTGTGAGCATTGGTTTGTGCTTTCAGTACATAACTTTTAGTTTCTTTGAAAGTTTTCAGTCACTAACTGGCACTCAAGCAAAGGAATAGAGTCTCCAAGATAACTAGCCAAATAGGTGCAGTTAGTGATTTATTTACTAGTACTTTTAGTACTAAAACTAATAGATTTCCCCAGGCACTATAGCGACAGCAGATTCTGTATCAAGCATTAGTATACTGGAGTAGCCCTAGTTAGAAAAAGCACTAGAAATTGTATATATATGGAATGGAAGAGTCATATTTATCTACACTTAAGACTAAAGTGTAGGTATGATTTCTATAGCATAGTTCCACTGGCCCAGCTTGGGCCAAAGTTAGTATCCATATCTCCTACCCTACCAGTCCCTATGTAAGCTAAAAATCACTGTAGTAGTTAATGCTACTACAGTGATAGCAGAGGTGTTCTGGATCCAGTGCTAAGAAGCAGCCCTTCTGCATAGTAACCAAAAGGGGGTTGCCCGCTCAGCACTACCACCTTTCACAGACAGCCTTATCATTTTTGTTCAGTGATTAGATGTAGGTGTAGATCACTGTCCTGCCTCTACCTAATTAGAGAATGCCTTGTATTCATTGAAAGTACATTGGAAACTTCATAAACACTGCTTTATGTGTACAGTCATACAAAAAGACATCAACACACAAAACAACGAATGTCCCAAAGGAAAGAATAGATCCTCTTCAATGTAATTCACTGATCGGGGCAGACTGAAGGATAATTCAATGTTCCCCTGCTAGCTGCTGCTTCTTGAGAGTTAAGGGATGTCTCAAAAGAAAAATTGAAAAAAATAAGGACTGCAAAAATCAGTGCAGTATTCAATCTTTAATCAGTATAACAGCATAAAATTGAATACTGATGCATGATGGCAGGCAACGCAAGGCACATCAGAATCATTTGCAGGGTACCACTAAACCAAAAGCATCCAGCTAAGAGTCCATTGAGCAGGGAAACACTAGGATCACCTCTGACTGGAAGCCTCTCCTGCTGGCTGTGCTATGGTGTGTGCAGCTCCAGGGAGTCCTGTGACATCACCATCTAGGAGAAATCTCCGTGGGCATGGTTACACATTTCAGGGGACTGCCCCCTTATCAAGTCTAAGGCATGGAGGATGGCAGTCCATTAAAATACTGGACAAATTTGGACTATCTAGGTGGGACTTATTGAACTGAACAGCATATTAATAAAGCAGCTGGGTGCCTGTGCAAATACTGTATCTTTAAGAAGCTCTTTGTTATTTTTACCTGTATCTGCACAGGCACCTGCCCACTTTATTAATATGCTGTTTAGTTCAATCTGTTCTGCCTAGTTATATACAGTATATCTGTTGTATCTTGTTTTGGACCTGAATTTGTGCCTTATGAAGGCAATTAGTGCCAGAATTCCCTTCACTGAAGGATTATGCATCAGTCACAGCAGTTTGACTTTGACTTGAATTTTATTAGCCTTTGCTAGAATGCTGGCTGATTTTGATTTTTAATCTACTAGTTGGTCTCTTATCACTTCACTTGTTAGAGCACCAAACTCACAGATATTAACTAACTATCTCAAAGCTGCTATAAATTGTACTGTGGTTTCTCCATTATGCTGCCCACATTACTGGAATTGATCCCCGTTCAGCATTTATGGTTAATTTAGGCATTACGAAGTTCTTTAATTCAGAAAGAGCTGTGTCATAAGCGTTATCTGCTGCTTCTGCTCGCATGCAATGAATGAGTAAAGCATGCTTTTTTAGAAGTAGGTAAGTCCTCCTTATTAGAAGTTTGTATGTAATCCTCAAACATACAAATCCAAGCAGCAAAGGGCATTACAAGCTCACAGGATAAATAAGAAAATGTGAAGGCTGCTGTAGAGATAGAAAAGACATTCTTGTCACCAGTTTTGTTATGTCCTGTAGTCTGGAAGGTAGAGGAGATATAGAGCGCTTTAACCTCCCTGGCGGTATGATTATGTCTGGAATTACATACCAAAAGCGGTACAATTCTTTTCATGGAAATTTGGCGTTATGTATTATAGGCCTATAATTCTTAGTAATTACTGACTTAAACCTGACCAAAACAAGACTCTAGTAGACATCCCAGATGTGATAAATTTGAAACACAAACGCATGAATTATAATCGAATCAATAATATTATTTTATTATTTAATATATAATATATATAATAAAATTATATTATTGATTAGATTATAATTCATGCATTATATATTATATATAGATATGTGTGTGTGTGTGTATATATATATATATATATATATATATATATATATATATATACATATATATATATATATATATATACACACACATATATATATATATATATATATATATATAATATATAACGCATGAATTATAATTGAATCAATATCAATATAATCTCATCAGACCACAGGACATGGTTCCAGTAATCCATGTCCTTAGTCTGCTTGTCTTCAGCAAACTGTTTGCGGGCTTTCTTGTGCATCATCTTTAGAGGAGGCTTCCTTTTGGGAAGACAGCAATGCAGACCATAGAATGTGTCAGCAGATAAGAACCATTTGGCCCATCTAGTCTGCCCAATATGAGGGCTGCCAGCATTTTGAATTTGATTCAGTGTGCAACGTATGGTCTGAGCACTGACAGGCTGACGCCCCGCCCTTTCAACCTCTGCAGCAATGCTGGCAGCCCTCATACATCTATTTCCCAAAGACAACCTCTGGATATGATGCTGAGCACATGCACTCAACATCTTTGGTCAACCATGACAAGGCCTGTTCTGAGTGGAACCTGTCCTATTAAACCACTGTATGGCCTTGGCCACTATGCTGCAGCTCAGTTTCAGGGTCTTGGAAATCTTCTCATAGCCTAGGCCATCTTTATATAGAGCAACACTTATTTTTTTCAGATCCTCAGAGAGTTCTTTGTCATGAGGTGCCATGTTGAACTTCCAGTAACCAGTATGAGAGAATGAGAGTGATAACACCAAATTTAACACACTTGCTCCCCATTTACACCTGAGACCTTGTAACACTTATGAGTCACATTATGCTGGGGAAGGAAGAGGGCTAATTGGACCCAATTTGGACATTTTCACTTAGGGGTGTACTCACTTTTGTTGCCATCAGTTTAGACATTAATAGCGGTGTGTTGAGTTATTTTAAGGGGAACAACAAATTTACACAAATTATACAAGCTGTACACTCACTACTTTACATTGTAGTAAAGTGCCATTTCTTCAGTGTTGTTACATGAAAAGATATAATAAAATATTTACAAAACCGTGAGGGGTGTACTCACTTTTGTGAGATATATTACTTTATAATAATTAAAAGATTATCCCAGAACTGCAACTGTATCTACCTACCTAAGGGATTTATCCCTTTCTAAATTATCTGTCTATGTAGTCTCTACTAATCTTTGCCGGCATATCTTTCCATTCCACACATCCAGACTTCAGGGCTCTGGAAGTAACTCACTCACACCCAAGGGCATAGTGAATTGGTTACTCAATTTTAATTTCAGTCTTTGGCTCTTATATACAGTATACAAAACAGGATATAGTTCCAGTCTATACACGTCATAGTCTACATATAATAAAAATAGAATCATGCATAACAGGAAAAAGTCCTTTATCATAATCGTCAGCAAGAGGCCCTTTAAAATATGCCGTTACCTAAAGAAAACAGATATATATACAACAGGAAAGCAAACTCAAGAAACAACTTTTCAGAATAGCTAAATATCCTGCAAACAAAAATGTTCTCACAACTCAGATAACAATTGGGGGATATTTACATCCTCAACAGCAAAAATGTCTAAGTTGCAAAGGGAGAGATTTTCAGAAAAATGTAAAGGTTAAAGTAAAACTCCAACATTCAATTAAGCATGACTATATAACATTTAAACAAAGCATAATCCTAAAAGGTAGAATACACTTACAAGATTAAGAAATAAAATGCGCCTATCAGGTATGTGGGGGAGCCGCTCAGATCCATCCTGTAGACACCGCACTGTGCAAGGGATCACTGGAGATAGATAAATGTGAAGCCTCCTGTGGCCACTAGGAAGTCCGGGTAAACCAGCATGGAACGCACGGCAGAAGTGATGTCAACAGAAGCAGGGAGACGGCTAGGATCAACAGGCTACGTGCTCGGATCTACAGCTCCTTCTACTGACCTGGGGCTAAAACAGTTCTATCATGCTATGTATACATCAGGGGACAGCAACTCTTTGATAGTCAGCAGGATATGGCGAAATTACACTGGGCAAAACAGAAAGGAGGGAGTTTTGTAGTACATAGGTAAAAAAACTTAAATACTGAATTGTAATGGACAGGAAACAAATATAAATACCTAAAAAAGTCAAATTGATGATATTTACATAAAAATAAAGGTATTATAAAATCAAGTTCATAATGTCACCCTTATATACAATAATAACACTATGTTCTTTTTTTAAAAATTGATCGCATATAGAACATGTAAACAAAATATATATATATATAGGGAGAAAACAGATGTTGTCAGTACTTACTATGGCTGATAAGACAGATCCCCACATAAACACCACTTTCAATTTATGTATAAAAAGAGACCGCTGGGAAAGGAAAAATACAAATAAAAAATTACATAAGGTAAAAACCCATATACCTGTATATAAAAAGGGACTTTTTTTTATATATAAAACAGACATAAACATTCACAGATTAGATTGCAAATGGCTAAAATGGTATATGTGCCAGAGAACATCACTTATATATGTGCAAGGTTTAGATCAGGGTATGCACTCCTATTTCCTAATTTAACCCTTCTGGAACAAGGGTCCAAAAAGAGTAGATTCAATACATTTCTTACTGACATAAACGTTTGAAACATTAAGCCATAAGAAACGATTTGGGGATGGCCTCGATGATCCAAACTTTTAAACCAGCAGTGGATTTCCTATGATGTTCGAAAAAATGCCTGGGGACACTGTGTTGGTCACAACCACTTTCTATAAAGTTATAATTGTTCTACCTACATAGAACAAACTGCATGGTCAGGTTAAGCTGAGAAGGTTTTTTGCCCATGCTGTATGAATTGGCATGTTAGGCAGAGAGGTTTTTACTAGGGGCAATTTTACTTTTAATGTTCCTAGCTTCCCTATAGGATACCTTGGGTTTGGTAGTACAGGAGGTGTGCAGGTAGGGATCCTCAAGCAGTACTGACCAGTGGTTAGGTAGGATATTTTCCATTTTCTTGTATTGAGTGTGAAATTGGGTGGTGAAACAAGTAGGTTGTAGTACATTGGATGAGAACGGGTCTTTATGGCAACAGGAGGCTGGATTTAGATCATGTTGGAAGGCTTTGTCTTCATGAGGAGCAGGGTATCATTTTTCTAGAAATGTCCTGGTGAGAAGTTGCCCATGAGTGGTGTTATCTGTATCACAAGTATGATTTTTCTGTAAATAACAAAATTTGCTGTGAGGAATATTGTTGACACACCTAGAGTGGCGGCAACTGTGAAAATGAATGAAGAAATTCCCTGCAGTGGGTTTAACAAAATTTTTTGCATATATGAGCCTGTCTTTATGACATAGAAATATTGCTCATGCTGCATAGTCCCCAAGGTGCCACATCCCAAAAGTGCAAATCACAACCAAAAGAGGTTCCCCTTGGGTGGGACTTTAAAGGCACCAAATTATATGACAAAAACGTAGATAAAATATAGAAACTTTATTGACTTATACAAGAAGATAAAAACAATGGGCAAGCTGTAAAATACTCCACATAAACCAGTGAAACCTAGACCACTGAGCCCCCGGGTTATGACATAGTTCAAGATCCAAGAAGGCCAATGTGTCTTGGTCTAGAACATGGGTGAAGGACATGCCCAATGTATTGCAGTTGCAATAGTTGCCAAAAGTTTCTATCTCCTGAGGTGGGCCATCCCATATAATCACTATGTCATCGATGTAGCAATCATAGTAGATCACATGGGTGGAAAAAGGATTATTGGAAGAGATATATAGATGTTCCCAGTAGCCCATTGTTAGGTTAGCATAGCTGGGGGCAAAATTTGCCCCCATAGCTGTGCCATTTGTCTGTAGATAATAGGTCTGTAGATAATAGGTCCCATGTAATTTAAAGTAATTATGTTTCAAACAGAATGTTAGGGCCTTCCTTGGATTGGTGTATAGGTCATCAGCTAAAAAAATGCTAAACTGCTTGCACCCTAACTTCGTGGGGAATAGAGCTGTACAATGATGTAACTTCCAAGGATAACCACCAGTAGGTGGGCTCCCAGGTGTAGGGTGCGAGCATATCTAACAGGTGCATGCCATATTGAATGTCAATTAAAATGGCAAATTATGGACTGCAAAAATTGGTCAATGTATATGGAAAAGCCACTGGTCACACTGTCCCTGGCTGCCACTATGAGACGGCCCAGTGGATTTGTTTGGTCCTTGTGCACCTTCAGCAAATGGTAGTAAGGTACCTTGTAAAAGTTTCTCTTGAGGAATAAGCTTCAGTTTTAGAGATGATGTTCCCCTCCACTGCCTTATTAAAAATCTGACTGGCTTCCTGAGAGAAGCCTGGAAGTGGATCACTGGATAAGATTTTGTATGTGTTGGGATCTGATGAGAGTCTTACGGCTTCTTGGTATTGTCATTTTCATCTTGGATCACTATACCACCCCTTTATCTGCCAGCTTGATCATAATGGTGTCATTGTTTGTAAGGTTGTTCTGAGCCTGATGTTCTAGTGGCATGAAGTTGGACTTTTTGCAAGTCTGGGGTTGGTTGGTTTTACACATATGCATGAGGTCTGAATAGATCTCCTAATAAAAGGTTTGGAGGTATGGTCCTTTTCTCTGGATTGGATTAAAAATGGGTTTTGGATGCAAAGAGGTGTGTACAGTGCTGAGTAGGTTAGTCAATGTCTTGCTAAACATTTTCAGCATACCGTTTTTTTAAATGAGCAAGTGCCTGTAAATCTGTATCTTCTAGAGGAATAGTATCAGGAGGGGAAGACTCACTAGCAGATGGCTGGTGTTTTTTGGAAGCTTGAATGCTATAGAACCTCTTAACAGTAAAGTCCCTAATAAATGTATTCCGTTTCTTGAACAGGACAAAGGTATTTGGTTGAGGGGTAGAAGCAAAGGTCAAACCTGTGCTCAGTAGGGAGATATCATGAGGAGAGAGTGCATGTGTGGAGAGGTTGTATATTTTTATAGTTTCTCAATTTTTTCTTTCCTTCTTCCTACCTCTGGCTGGGTGCTGAAGCTGAACAGGAGGCTGAGTGTCTGTATTAGACTGCGTAAAGCTCACATGGACAGCGGCACCTAGGGATAGAGACCCACTGGGAATGGAACCACAGTGGGGTTCACAATCAGGGTCTCGCTGCACTTGAAGAATATCTGAGGGGTCCACTGAGGTATGAGTGGAGCTGGTGGATGGGGTAGTTTTACCCACCTTGGGGTTAGGTTGGGTACCCCTAAGTGTGGATGCTGGATCTCAGACTCTAGGTTTTGTTTTCCTGGACATTGGGGTTTAGGAGTAACATGAGGTGGTTTTGTCTTATCGGGTACTGTGCTCTTGGTTTAGGCTGTGTGCGCACCCTGGTGGGAGGTGGTGGGGGAATATGTGGCAATGTTTGCCTTCCATATGGATGGTAGGACTTGAGTGGGACTGACTCTGGACAACCGTATGAACAATGACACCATTATTATCAAGCCAGCAGAAAAAGGGGGTGGTATAGTGGTCCAAGAGAAAAAAATAGACTATACCGATAAAGCAGTAAGGCTCTTATTAGATCCCATGCATTATAGAGCTGTTTTAGCCCAAGGGCAGTAGAAGTAGCTGTAGCTCCGAGCACGTAGCCTGTTGATCTCAGCCATCTCTCTGCTTCTTGTAACGTCACTTCCACTGTGTATTCTATGTTGGTTTATCCGGACTTCCTAGTGGCCACAAGACACTCCACAGCATTCCTCCAGCAGTCCCTTGCACAGTGCGGTGTCTGCAGGACAGAGCTGAGCAGCTCTCCCACATACCTGATAGGCGCATTTTAATTATCAATCTTGTGAGTGCATTCTACCTTTGTGAATAAAACTGTCTTTTAATACTACACTCAGGTGGTGCTTCCTGTTTTCCTCATTGCATAAAACATATGCAGCCTTCTGAGTATAACATGCCAGGAACAGGAAAAACTAACTTACATAGTTACATAGTTAGTCAGGTTGAAAAAAGACACAAGTCCATCTGGCTCAACCCATAAAAAAACAAATAAAGTTATAGAATATACTATAAAAACGAAATATAGAAAGTGTTATACATGTAACAACTGTAAATAGTGACACCCACAAGCTAGAGCTATGTACACCACACCTATGACCATACACAACACAAGGGGAAAAGAAAGAAAGGCAGCAGCCAGTGGAGGGGGGGGATCCTATGGCCAGGGATAAGGGCAGGCAGCAGCAAAAAAATGAGGTGTGCAATCCTAATCTCATAGACTGCCTGCCTTTCCATAAATCAAGGTTTCTGTTTTTTTTTTATATCAGATTTCTTTAATTTGAATGACAGAATTTGGACAGAAAGCCATTCTAACCCAGCCACTCTGATCCAACCAGGACTCCATTGATTTGCATATTGCTATTAGCCTCCCTTCACATTGTTACAGAAAGAGAGAGCTAGGATTTACTCTCATCAGCTTGCTTCTGATACTTCACTCCAACATCAGATGAGAGACATGTCATCACTTAACTCCTCCAAGAAGCCGCAAACTAGAGTCTCACAGATGTCTGTCAGCTGGGCTCTCCTTACTGCGAGTCTCCATTTACACAGCTGTAACATCTAAATATGTGGATTCCATTCAAATGTCATAATGTCATAAATGCTTTAGTAATAATAAAGATTGCTGACTAATCCTATTGTTGATAAATCCAATTTATTATTTCTTAAAGACTTGAAAACATAAAGATAAAGGTTATATACAGTACTGTGCAAAAGTTTTAGGCAGGTGTGAAGAAATGCTGTAAAATAAGAATGCTTTCCAAAATACTCTATATATATTAACTGCTTAATTTTAGTATTTACAAAATGCAAGGTGAGCAAACAGAATAATAATCTAAATCAAAATTATATTTTGTGTGACTACCCTTTGGCTTCAAACCAGCATCAGTTCTTCTAGGTACACTTGCAATACAGTTTTTGAAGAAACTCGACAGGTAGGTTGTTCTAAACATCTTGGAGAAATAACCACAGATCTTTTGTGGATGTAGGCTGCCTGAAATCCTTCTGTCTCTTCATGTAATCCAAAACACACTTGGTAATGTTTAGGGCTCTGTGGGGGCTAAACCATCACTTCAAGGACTCCTTGTTCTTTTTTTATGCTGAAAATAGTCCTTAATGACATTGGCTGTGTGTTTGAGGTAATTGTCCAGCTGCAGGATAAATTTGGAGCCAATCACACTTCTCCCTGATGGTATGGCATGATTATTTATAGCAGCTAGGTAGAGAGCACATGACCAACAACCTGTGGGCCTTTAAAGGTTTAAAATATTTGTACATTCATAAAGGAAAACATTATCGGTCCATTCAAACCTATGCATTTAAATGTACATGTTATACCATTTTTTTAACACATGTGCAGAAGTTTGTCATTGCCATTAAATGGTATAGTTTAAATATTTGTTGTTCATTGGCCTGCATTGACCATAAAAGTTAATGTCCATTTTTTCATCCCTTTTTTAAAGAACATTTTTACAGGAATGGTAGCACATGTCAAAGCATGAAAATCCAAAGCAATATAAAACAGATGAAAACCAATACATGGGTATGAAACCAGCCTTAAAGAATGTACAGTCAGGTCCATAAATATTGGGACATTGACACAATCCAATTTTTTTGGGCTCTATACACCACCACAATGTATTTGAAATGAAAAAAACAATATGTGCTTTAACTGCAGACTTTCAGCTTAAATTTGAGGGTATTTACATCCAAATTAGGTGAACGATGTAGGAATTACAACAGTTTGTATATGTGCCTCCCATTTTTTAAGGGACCAAAAGTAATGGGACAGATTAACAATCATAAATCAACCTTTCACTTTTTAATACTTGGTTGGAAATCCTTTGCAGTCAATTACAGCCTGAAGTCTGGAATGCATAGACATCACCAGATGCTGGGTTTCATCCTTGGTGATGCTCTGCCAGGCCTCTACTGCAACTGTCTTCAGTTCCTGCTTGTTCTTGGGGCATTTTCCCTTCAGTTTTGTCTTCAGCAAGTGAAATGCATGCTCAATCGAATTCAGGTCAGGTGATTGACTTGGCCATTGCATAACATTCCACTTCTTTCCCTTAAAAAACTCTTTGGTTGCTTTTGCAGTATGCTTTGCGTCATTGTCCATCTGAAGTGCTGTCCAATGAGTTCTGAAGCATTTGGCTGAATATGAGCAGATAATATTGCCCAAAACACTTCAGAATCCATCCTGCTGCTTTTGGCAGGAGTCACATCATCAATAAATACAAGAAAACCAGTTCCATTGGCAGCCATACATGCTCACGCCATGACACTACCACCACCATGCTTTACTGATGAGGTGGTATGCTTTGGATCATGAGCAGTTCCTTTCCTTCTCCATAGTCTTCTCTTCCCATCACTCTGGTACAAGTTGATCTTGGTCTCATCTGTCCATAGGATGTTGTTCCAGAACTGTGAAGGCTTTTTTAGATGTTGTTTGGCAAACTCTAATCTGGCCTTCCCGTTTTTGAGTCTCACCAATGGTTTACATCTTGTAGTGAACCCTCTGTATTCACTCCAGTGAAGTCTTGGAAGAATGTTCCAAACAGTTGATTTGGCCACTGTCACGGAACCATGAACCAGACGTACAACAACAGATAAGTGAAAATAAGAAGGCTTTATTGAAAATCAAGCTGTAAAGCAAAAGTCCAAACGGATGGCAAAACCGAAGCAGAGTCTTTGCGAAGCCAGAGGTCAGGAGCCAGGAGGGTAGTCAGACGAAGCCGGGATCAGGAACCAGCAGGGTAGTCAGACGAAGCCAGGATCAGGAACCAGCAGGGTAGTCAGACGAAGCCAGGATCAGGAACCAGCAGGGTAATCAGACGAAGCCAGGATCAGGAACCAGAAGCAGCAGCAGTCTTAGAAGCATGTGAACACAGGAGGACCAAGCAAGGAACTGAAGCCACAGACCTCCTATGTATATGAGCTAGGCATCCAGCTCCTCCCAGTGGGAAGGAGGAGCCGCAGAGTGGGAGGCTACAAGAAACCCAGAAACTAAGATGGCCGCCAGCACATGTCAAACGAAGGAGAACAGCAAGAAGGTAAGAACATGACAGCCACACCTAATGTTTTGCTACCTCTCTGATGGGTTTGTTTTGTTTTTTCTTTCAGCCTAATGATGGCTTGCTTCACTGATAGTGACAGCTCTTTGGATCTCATATTGAGTGTTGACAGCAACAGATTCCAAATGCAAATAGCACACTTGAAATGCACTCTGGACCTTTTATCTGCTCCTTGTGAATGGGATTATGAGGGAATAACACACACCTGGCCATGGAACAGCTGAGCAGCCAATTGTCCCATTACTTTTGGTCCCTTAAAAAGTAGGAGGCACATATAAAAACTGTTGTAATTCCTACACCTTTCCCCTGATTTGGATGTAAATACCCTCAAATTAAAGCTGAAAGTCTGCAGTTAAAGCACGTCTTGTTTGTTTCATTTCAAATACATTATAGAGCTAAAAATGGACCTGACTGTATATACATTATTTGAGGAACTGGGGTTTTTGTAGAATGGAAAAGTATCTAAACTCCTTCAAATTAACATAAGCAGTGCAGTGCCAGCCTCTGAGATTTTATCAGTCTCTAAAATTTGATACTTTTATTTATGTATTATTTTATATATAGACCTTAAATATTATTTTACGCATATTTCAATATAGATAGGATGCTGTAAAAATATATAATGGTATAGAAAGTTTTATCATTCATAATTTTTCAAAAAATGTTAAAATGTATGATTTTTATTCTCTGCCTCCTGCCTCAGTTTTCTGTTGCCTTGTCCGAAGTTTGCATTCTGTTGTTAACCAGGCTTTCTGTTGCAGCTCACAGAAATGTTTAAGGATATTCATGCTCTACTTAAGGTGTACACATTTTTCACTTAGTTGTTCAATTTTCTTGGTAAATAAGATGATGTAACAAAACTGTTCCCAGCTAGTGGTCAAGTCTTAAAGGATATACTCTCAATGGCAGCTAATTATCTTCACATGCTCCGACAGAGCTGTACATATTTTTTTTCGGCCTTGCAACTCATGAAAACTTTAAGCAACACTAAAAAAACCAGGAGAGCACACGGACTATGTGCAGAATCTTCAATAAAACTCTTCAATAAAGATCTTGGAGGAAGAGGGTCTGACTCATGAAACACATCTGCATTATGTGCAACTGAGACATTGACAATGGGTTGCTTTATGAGTCCTACATTTGGTCATATGTATCCATTGATTCAAGGGTATTTACACCTGGATGGATGGTGTGTTTTACGTGCTGTTTATAAAGTACCTTTGTAAGTATTTTAAGTATTTATATGATAAAGTTTTATTAAAGATTTTGCATGCGCCTAGTGAGCTCTGTAACCCTGATCTCTTTAAATACCAAAATATTATATCATATTCACTAAAATAAATGAGTATTAATTTTGCAAAATGAATATACACTTTACAAAGTTAACATGCTCGATTGCTTTAGAAAATCGATCCCATTAACTAAGATCCCAATTACTCAGAAAATGGCATTCATGGAAAAATGTCCATAAAGAATAATATAGTAACCAAAGAGGAGAATGTTTAGAAAAAATAAAAAAAATAATAATTGTTTGTAATATTTTTGGAAACTAGACTATTAATTCTAGCTGTTATGTTATTTCACAGATTATTGTACCAAGGATATGTTCTATTTGGCAAAACATATACAATGTTTAAAATATATAATATTAACTATTGTGTGCTTGTACATCAACTGAAAGGATACATTTGCAAACAGAACAAAAAGTCAAATATTACAAATACTAATGCAATGTAATGACTTAGTAAAAAATATTCATGCCGTGCTAGTACAGCCTTATAAAAGTTGTGATATATCTATATAACTAATAAATAAGTAAAAGTAGGCATCATTTTGCAGTGATATATTTACTGATTGTAAAGATGGATGTGATTTGTTAAATATGTCTATTGGTTAATTGTTTGCTGTTATTTAGGACATCATGAAATGTACAGAAGGCATGATTGTGCAGTTAAAATGCTTCTCATTAATGGAGACCTATTAGTGTAATGGACTGCTCATAAACACCAAGTCAGCATGGTTTACCAAGCTTTGGACACCACCCTCTTTATCTGTATCATTTGCATTATTAAATAGTTAACACTTGGTTTACAGTATTACATATCAATATAGAAACTGTATCACCAAACTATCTAGTTTATTATTTCATATAGGATTTTTTTTTCATTAAAATTATGTTTCAGTTTTACAAATAAGAAGTAAAGATAAAGGAAAATGTTATTATGTTTATCATTATTATAATTATTAGTAGTATTGTAATATTAATATTTTTATTGATTTATTATGACAAAAATAATAGACGTTTTCATCATAACTGAAAAATAGAAGTAAACAAAAATAGCATACAGAAGTAAACAAAGCCAACAACAGTAAAGCTTTAACATAATAATAACAATAATAATAATTTTGGATTAATGAATATATGAATATTGCTTTTGTTATCTATAATGGTTAATATGAATTTCAAAAATAAATTCAATAAAAGCACAACTTGCAATTGACCACACATATGTGATAAGCTGAACATTTTCCTTTTTTTAATAGAAAAAAATGACACAATGTTATGATGTATGCTTAATTGACACAAGCATTATTAAGGGGATAACTAATTATTTATGAAAATAAAAGGGAAGTTGACTTAAAACAGTGTACTGTGATTTATGACAATTTTATTAATTACCTTTTGTTAGTATGAAGGCACAAATTATCTCTTTTTAGCAGTTCGTGAAATATTCTTCAATGCAGTATAATTCCAAAATGAATGAATATATGTCAAAAAATCCGTCCAATATATTTTAAAATAATGATATCAGCTGCTGATTTTCCGTGTTTAGGCTATATCCTGGTCGCATTGATGTGTTCAATTGTATTTTAGTTTTTTGGAACTTAGCTCTGTACATCCTTCACCTTACTATGTACATTTTCCAAGCATATGTTTTTCTTACCTAAGTTATTTATGACTTCAGATATATAAACTTACATTAAATCTATATATAGTAATATAGAACTATTTAAGAACATTCAAAATCTAATAAAATGGCAATCAAAAGCAATACATTATTTACCTTTAATATTCAGTGATTCACTCATTTCAGAGAGTTTTGCAAGCAATAACATATGGATACGGTGTGTTTTATATGAAAGTAAATTCTTCAAGTCTAAAGATGCATTATGAATAATTCTTGGCTTCTTAATGGTTTGGACATAATGCAGTGCTCAACTTAAACCATAAGGGAATAGGGCACTTAAGTGGCGTGTCACATTTCAAGGTAATAAATAGCAGATTGATTCAACCTCCAAGTTGATCCTAAAGTTTACTGCTATACAAGATGGAAAATACTGAAGACATAGTGATTTACTTGATAGAAATAAGACACTCCATATTAGCTTAAATGGATGCGAAAGTCCAGTATTGAACATTTACTGCATTCTTTGTCAAAACAGCATAGGGATCAGATTGCATTCTCTCTCTCTGCACACAATTTTCTTTGTCTCAGATTAGCTGTTGCCTCTTGAAAAGTAACCTTGAAGCATACATTTCACATCCATAAAGTATGGGTAACTATTAATAGACTTGCAGTTCCAGTCATTGGTTCTTTAAATCATAACTCATTAAGTCACCAGAAATCTTTTCTGTAGACTTTGAACAACAGATCAAGCAGATAAAACTAAATAAAATCTCAGTGATAGGCCACAAATAAAGATGGCCTTAAACATCTTTTTAGGCGAGGTATCCAATATGATTATTACTTATAATAATCAGCCAAAGCTTGTGCAGCATAGGACTGTCACGTCCCTGATGGGAGACAGAGATTATAAGGTCAGCCTCTCTTTTATCTCCTGCCCAAGCACCCCTGAAGTTGGGATAGAGGGCTCTAAAGGGACAGGAGGAACATAAGTGCCAGAGGATGTAGTTTGTAGAACCCCAAGCTGGTAATGCCAACCAGGAAGATCCAGTAGAACTTGTGAGCAGCAACTTTAGGTACGGAGTCAGCAGGAGAACCAGAAAAAGGTAAAGGGGAAATTGGGATTGTCTGAGAGTTCAAAATAACAGAGTTCATAGACATTAGCACTCAAGTAGAATAACTGGCCATCACAAGCACACATGCAGACATCCAAGAAAGCTAGCTGACTGCAATTCCCTGATAGGAGCACTCTCTTTGTCACAAAGGTCTGAAATTCTATTGTTGTAGACTTGTTGGAGAATCTCTGAGTAATAATTTTTGCTTTTTCTAAGAAACACTGGCCAAGAAGACCAAGGTTAGTCCTGGGTGGTACAACGCTACAATTAGGAATGAGAAGATACCTCTAATCTCATTGTACCCAATAATATATCTATGACCACACTAAGAGGCCAGACTAAAAGCTAATTGGTTTGTTTTAGGCTGATAAGAGTAGATTTGCCCTTGGACTAAAATATGGAGGAAACAAGCAGCCTTTCATTGTAATAGAATGACCCAATGTGATATTAATATACAAAATCAATTTTGAAGTGAATCCGTACCTAATTTAAAACTTTTAAAAGTAAAAGAAAAATTCCTGCTTAAGATGAAACAATATAGAATTCCTGCTTTTATTCAATAACCATTTTGTAACAGGGTTCTGATGTCCCAAACTTCATGTCAACTACAATTCCACTTTCCATTGAGACTGACTCATCGGCCAGAAAAAGTTTAAATTAGAGTAAAAATTTACTTTAAATCTATTGACACTCCCAGCACATTTTGAAACGGGAGCAGAATTTATCTCTCTCTTAAAAAAAAGTACTTTAAACAGGGTATGACAACACCACAAGAAAGAATAAGTTGTGGGGAAATATTAAATTTTTACAAGGCATTGAGGCCCATATGCTTTTAAAAAGAAGACATGTTTTCCTAGAAAGATACGTCCCTTAACTTCTGCAAAAATACATCAGAAAATCATCAAAATTTTCTTGTGATCTAATTAATGTTATAAGACATAAACTTGTACACACAACAGAGCAAGAAAAATATTTCAACACGTTCAGATGTTTCAACATGCCAGAAGGAAAAGTGACAATATATGAGACATCCCCGCTGGAAAGCAAATCATTGACCTTGAGCCATGCAGCAGGCAGAGTGGTTATTAGAGAGAAACAGAAAGGGTACTTTATAAAAAAAAAAGAGCTTTCTAGCAGTCCAGTAGCACCACAATATTTTCAAGGATGAACTTTGATCTATGAAGCAACCAGAGTACCAAGAAAATAAAGAAACAACATTCTTGCTTGTAATGTAATACTTCCAGGTATGCATTAGGTTCAGCAGACCGAAAAATAAAAGTAATAAATAATGAAAAAAGTATTTACTTAGGCACTTTGTTTGCTATACAAGTGATAAAAATGCCTATTGGGTTTGGTTTACTACAAGTAGACTTTGGCAAGTGAATTTTAACTTTGCAAGGTAATTTTCACTTAGCTTGCAAAATGTGGTAAACATTTACTTTGCAAAAAATACCCAATCATGTGCAAGGAAAGATTTTTCCTTCCACATCATTGGATGATTAACGTCAACTCATTTAGAAAGCTTTTGACTTTACTTTGCTAAGTGAAAAGCCTGTATTCCTTTAGTAAATCAATCCCATTGATACTGCCCTTGTAGGTGGTTTGCAGGTTTTAGAGCAGCCCATACTTTTTTTGAGCTACCACAACTCTGAAAGACATTGTATATTCTGAGGTAGAGAGCTGCGCTCATCTAAAGTGCACTAAGTGTAGTGTTTTAATATAGTGAACCATTAACGAGTAATAGTATATATACTATTATTATTATATACATATATATACATATATATATATAGTGCAATCACACTGCCATGTTATTTCTGGGACCGGATGAGACGCATTGAGATGTGGAAGCGCCACCCGATATCCCAAGTATTTGTTTGATCCAATGCCTGTTTTTTTCCTGCTAAATGTAAGTGCATCTACCTTATTTCAATAAATATTGCCTGTACGTACTTCACTATATTGGCCATTCCTTTACTTTACACTGCTGAGGAACGTGGGGCTGGCTAAGGATTCTGAAGTTATATATTATACTGACGATTGCAAGGTGGATCCTCCAGGAGGGCTCTAATCTACTCTGGAATATTGGCTTCTGATGAATATCATTCTGCTTACACTGACCCCCTATAACTAAGGGGTCGGTGATTTCTGGTAAGCCTTTTCACACATTGGGTGTCCATGTGGTGAAGGGATTGAAGATCTGGTTGTGTGTGGAAGAATTCTTTGGAGACTGCACTGAAGTCTGTTGGTGCATGGGACTCTATATGCAATTTTTTCACTTATTGCTGCTGCGCTTTATATTTATTTCACTGTGTATGGGACTTTATATGTGATTTATTTCACTTATTGTTGTTGCACTTTATATTCACCACTGTTAATGCACTTTATATTTATTTATATTCATATTAATTGTTATTAATATTTATATATACTATTACTCGTTAATGGTTCACTATATTAAAACACTACATTTAGTGCACTTTAGATGAGCGTGGCTCTGTAAATCTCCATAGGTGTATTTAAACCATTCTCACGTTATTTACGATTCAGCTGCAGCTCCTTTATATGGTTCACGCCTATATGTTGCACTTTATGATTCATTAATTTTGCAGTTAATTTACACGGTACACATTTTATTTAATTTTTAGCTTTATTGTCATTTAAATTTGCCATTTGCGCAGGTACTGTTGGCAATTAACGCCAACATATATATCTATATTCTGAGGTAGTTTGTGATCACACACAATATAAGCCCTGGTTGAAGAGCTCTGTAATTTATACTATAAGATGTATCACACTAAAAATGGTAACTATTGTGCTCTACGGTGCTTTTACAGAGTGAGCTATGTTAATCTTGTTACTTACTAAATTATATAATTCTACGGACAGAGAGGTAAAATTGCGCAAAACTGTGGTAGCTTAGTGGATGAGGTGAAGTTCTCATCATCCAATCGTGTGCAAGCAGAAATACTGTTTTGTTTTTTTATTGTGTGTAAGAAGGTATTCTTTGCAAAGTGAACTGTCACCACCCTCTTTAGGCTAAGGGAAATTTCCCCTGTAAAGTGAAAATTCCCTTGTAAAGTGAACAGCCTATTTGCCTTTAGTGTAACTACTATGTCTCCAGCAAACAACCAATATGGGTAAAATATATGTCAAGCAGATTGTCTCACTCCTCACTAACTAGTTATCATATATCCAATACAGAAGTACTAGAAAGTTCTAAATATATTTAAGCTAATTTGGACTAGAGATGAGCTTGAAATAAAATTTGTGTAAATGAGAATCTGATCTGGATGACATCTATTCTCTTGATGTGGATTTTTATCAGCTTTTGGAGGTTGGTGCCAAAATGTCAAGCATGAATTCCATACTAAAGTATTACAGGAGAACAGCAGATGCAAAGTTTTCTAATGTCTGACATTTCCTCTCTATTCTGCTCAGTGCCAACATATATCACCATCACAATTTATTAAATGTTTCTCCAAATCAATTCCATATTGTCATAATTGTAATTCATTGTTTTCACAGTGAAGTAACTAGATTTTTCACTAGGTCACATTACTTTAGACCCAAGACTATAGACAGAATTAGTTCTAGAGTCTATTAGTAACTGTGGTTAGTTAGGGAGCACAATCTGATAATCATAAGGACAGAAATAGGATTCTGAGCTAGTCTAAACTAGCTCTGTGTGTGGTATCACAACCCTAGGTTTTATACTAGCATAAGTGGCCTAATCTTTTGACGGGTATGTCATTTAAGTTTCAAATCACAGATTCAAAAGAATATTTCTCTAATACTTTGGTAACTGTAATGCTAGGCCTTTCCTAAAAAAACAACAAAAAAAATGTGTACAAATTTCAGTGCTGGTCATATGATCAAGAGAATATGCATTTGGCTACAGAACTGCTACTGAAGAGAAAGATTACAATTCAGACCCGTTTATTCTCTCTTTACTGAGCAGAAATCAGCAAAGGATCCCTAAAACCAAAGTTTTTAACAAGAAAGTTTGTGCTTTTGCTTCACCACACTGTGGTTTTTGGTCATTGATAGCACCACCAAGTCTAATTATGTTAACCAAAGACTGAATACTAAATTTGTTATAGAAGCTAAGTCATTAGCTGAATGTTAATACATGAATTTATGTCCATTTCAAAATATTGGCACACATTTATATATTTTTTTAATCAAGCCTGCATAATACTGAACAGCAAATGTATTTAATACATATTTAAAGTATAAGTCAAGGCAAAAACTAACTAATGCCAAACCTGCTCTCTGCCACATTCTAAACCCAATCTATCTAACCCTGTAAAGAAAACATTTCTGTACTTACCTATTCTGCAGCTGATGCAGTCCTGTCTCCAGCGGCAGGAGCTGTGTGCAGGAGAAAACCAAAAACAGCTGAGAAATGGCTGGTAAGTGACATCACCCATAGAGTTACCATGGGGCTTCCATTGTTGGTTGCCTCTCCTGCACCCGTCTCCACACTGAAGCCATGTGCTGACAGCAGATGCTGGGACCGGAGTGGATCGGCTGTGAAATAGGTAAGTTTAGCCTTTTTTACTTTACAGGGTTAGATAGATTAAGTTTAGAATGTGGCAGAGAGCAGGCTTAGCGTTAGTTAGGTTTTGCCTGAACTTCTACTTTAACACATATATTATAATTAATACCCTGCCTCATCACCCATTTTCTCATAGTAGGCAGCAAGTTACTTTTCCTGCTGCTTCTTTGACCAGTTCATTCCCTTGAAAGTAACAGCACTGGTAGAAAAAGATTCTAAAGTCAGTATCACAAAACTAAACATTACCCCTCGGTATCACTGTAAACAAAATATGAACTTAAAGCCCCATACACACGATCAGATTATCGAACGATCTGTCGTATGTTTTTTGTGGCATGCTAGTCTGATGTGGAAAGTGAAGAGGTTATTTTCATACTAATTTTCCCGTACGACAGAATTCTACTTCAGAAGTGATGTCATGTGTTGGATTGCTTTGTATGTGTTCTTTCGTCTCTGAGCATGCCTAGTCTTGCTCTTAAGATTTTTTTCCGTCGAAATCTGTACTAATCAGATGAAAATCGGACATGGTATTACGGATGACAAAAATTATCAGGATTTTGTCAGCCGAAAAGTCGGAGTTTCCTGTCGAAAAGCACCATACTAACAATCCGAAAATCGGCAGATCGGTCGTTGGACGAATTTTCCCTAAAGATTTTCTTATTGTGTGTACGGGCCTTAAGACTTCCAAATCTGGGGAAACAGGAGTTAGCACAGAATGGTTTCCAGCAGAGACTCAGCTGTGATTTATTTTGGAAGATGCCTTAAATTCCATCAATGTTTCTAGTCTGTAGAACTTTTTATTGCTGTTGTAAAACTAATACATGATTTGCAGTTTAACTTGAAGCAAAACTTCAGTTTTAGCAATTAATAAAAATATATAGCCTAGATTTTTTAAAAATAAGAAAATACAGCCTTCCCCTACTTTCTCTGATTTGTTTGTCCCCCTCTGAAAGTCCTCTTCTGGGTTGATTGACAATCAGCATCATTCAACAGCTCAAGCTGTTGTGGACACACCCAAAGTGAATAGAGGGTGCATCACCACATTGACCAGCTCATAGCACATCACTGCAGAGAGTGGAACTGATGTTATGATGTTAGTGCAACTCTCTGCAGTATTGAAGACTGCCCAGTGTGGAAATCAGAGCAGAAAAATAAGGACCCTGGAATATCCTCTGCTAGAAGATTACTGGATTATCAATAAAATAAGTGTGGGGGAAGTATGGACATTTTTATTAAGCAGAGATTTGCTTAGACTTAAGTCACTGGACTCTTGGATACTGGATAATATAAAGTGAGGCCCTGTGCATTAGGCCAGAATTAAAACGTTTACTTATTATAAATTGTATTTTTTTTTTTGCAGATATCTGTATAAGTGCAAATGAGCCATTTGATGTAGAAGAAGTCAATATTTCCTCTGTCTACGTTCTGCACAATGTGTAAAAGCTACTTGTAAATTATATTATATTGTATAGAACGTTCCTGTGCCCAATGGATTTCTCTGTCATAAATACTCTGATTAAAATGTAAATTCAGCTACCCTATCAGCTTTCCATTAAGACAGCTCTTTAAACCTCACATTAATCAGTAGAGATATGTAAAAGGAACACACACAGACACAGCTCATCCATTCTGACTGCTTATGACAGATAACAAACCTCTATATTTACCCCAAACATGCTCTGATCTATCAATTATGCCTCACTTCACCCTTACGCTAATTGTGCATTTTCTCCTCTAATGCATTTCTGCTGTTATCTCATAGGCTAATGAAAGCCAGGAAATCAATAAATATAAATTATACATGCAAAGGAGGACTGCTGTGAACATAAAGTTTCTAATTAATTGCACTTGATTAATTTATATCCTTTAATTATCTTGCTAAGCCACAGATAGCATAAATATCGGAACAATCTGGGTATTGCTATGTCAGTCATAAAAAGAGCAGACAAAGTAGATCGGTGGATCCTTACGAAATGCCAAGCCAGTGCTTCTGAAACAACATAGCCATAGTGTGTAATTATCCTAGGGCTCCAAAACAAGCAGTAATAGACTATGTATGACAAAGTAAAGGTAATGTTTTACTGAGGTTAAACAATGATAGGTCTCATATTGTAGGCTGCATGAAAGAGAAATGTAGAAATAATTTCAATATGATCAAAATGTACTGTATTAACCACTTCTGGACCTGAAGATTTTCCCTCTTAATGACCAGGCCATATTTTGCGAATCGGCACTGCTTTACTTTAACGGACAATTGCGCGGTTGAGCGATGCTGTACCCAAATAAAATTGATGCTCTTTTTTTCCCCACAAATAGAGCTTTCTTTTGGTGGTATTTGATCAACTCTGCGATTTTTATTTTTTTGCACTATAAACAAAAAGAGAGTGACAATTCTGAAAAAAAAAAAAATATGTTTCACTCTTTGCTATATAACATTCCAAAAAAAGAAAATTAAAAATCAAAATTTTTTAACATTTTAGGCCAATTTGTTTTCTGCTACATACTTTTAGTAAAAAAAATAGCAATAAGCGTATTTTGATTGGTTTGTGCAAAAGTTATTGCGTCTACTAACTACGGGAAAGATTTATGTCATTTTTATTGTTTTTTTTTACTAGTAATGGCGGCGAGCTGCAATTTTTGTGTGGACTGCGACCCCTAACTGACATTTTTAACACTTTTGGGGGGACCAGTGACATTACTACAGTAATCAGTGCTAAAAATATGCACTGTTAATGTAATAATGACACTGGCAGGGAAGGGGTTAACACTATGGGGGATCAAGGGGTTAACTGTACGGGGGCAGGGCTTATGGAATGACCATAGAGACCTGTGATCCTATATAGAAGGATCACAGGAGCTCTGTGATCATTCCAGAGAGAAGAATGGTCAGCTGTGTTTACACCAGCTGACCGTTCTTCTCTCTTGGTGGGGAGCGATTGTGGGTGGCAGGTGGCAATTCGAAGCTGCCTGCCCTGTGCATCGGAGTCCCCACTGCTGAGTGGGGGGGCGGGAGCACGCCACCAGTGGCGCACGCTTGCCCCCTAGCTGCAGGCGCGCGACTGACGTAGCCCTACGTCGGTTCGTGCAGGATGGCCAGGTTGCCACAGCATATATGCGGTGGGCGGTCCGGAACCGGTTAATAATATATTTATAATGATTTTGCTTTTGTGATTCTGTAAAACAAGTTAAATAGGGAAGTATGAATGTGAGTTATAACATGTAGAAGAAATAATTATTCTTATCCCTTACCCTTTCTTTTTCCATAGTTTGATCTGTATGTGGGGTCCAAAGAGGGGTTTGGGTAAATGTAATTAACCCTTTTGCTTAAAGCATAACTTTCATAACATGTTATATGTAACATTATTATTCAGGGTATAAAATGTAACATGTTAGAGAAGCAGGAGCCCCCTCACCCCCAATCCCGTGCTGCGAGGGGGGGGGAGCTTCTTCATGCACTAACTGCCACCCGGCCACATGATTCATTCACAGAGTTTTGTGAATGTGAGGACTACAAGTACTGACAACCTTTGCAGCTCTCGGCTTGTAGTTCTCAATGCACTGTTGAACACTCTAGGTACAAGCAGGCAGCTGACACTGACAGTCTGCAAGTGCCCTGCATTTCACTGTGATATGCTGATCCTGGTAAAAAAAATAATAAGTGTACATTTTTTTACCTGCAAAAAGATGCACTATTATTATTGGTTTTACAAGGGTGAACTTATCCTTTAAAGTCAAATAATAGGGTCAACTTACTTAAAGCAAATAGACTGTTCAATTTGCAAGGGAATTTACACTTTAGCTTAGTGAATGTGGTGAAAATTAACTTTGCAAGGAATATCCAAATGCGTGCAAGGAAAATAACAAAAACATTATTTTTGTTTTCTCATGATTGGATGATAAAACTCTGCAGAGCTTTGCCTCATTTACTAAGCCAAGGGAAAATTCTCCTTCAAAACTAAAATTCCCTTGCAAAATGAACATTATATTTGGCTTTAGTAAATCAACCCCAAAGTATCTCTTATTACCATTTTACTTACTTAAGCAAGTCACATAGGATCACCTGTGCAAATCAAAAGGATTTTGTTTTTATTGAGATGTGTATAACAAGCATTTATATTGCATTATATTGTATTCCCACTATCTCATATAAAGTAATTAAAGCGATATTAAAATCTTGTTTTTATTTTTTTTTAAAAACAAACATGTTATACTTACCTGCTCTGTGCAGTAGTTTTGCACAAAGCAGCCCAGATCCTCCTCGTCTCGGGCCCCATGCCAGTGCTCCTGGCTCCTCCCTCCTGCCAGGTGCCCTCACAGCAAGCAGCTTGCTTTGGGGGCACCCAAGCAGGCATGCTCCCGACCCGTGGCTTTGTGTGTCCATTCACACATGGAACTGTGGCTTGGACCCGCCCCCTCTGTCTCCTGATTGGCTCACTGGCTGTGATTGAAAGCAGTGGAAGCCAATGGCTCTGCTGCTGCCAAAAGCCAATCAGGAGCGTGAGTTACCAGAGAGGCAAGGCTCTCGTGGACATTGCTGGATCAAGAGGGGGCTTAGGTAAGTATTAGGGGGTGCTGGGGGGGGCTGCTGCACACAGAAGGTTTTTTACCTTCATGCATAGAATGCATGAAGGTAAAAACTGTGTGCCTTTACAACCACTTTAAACCAATAGATGTGCAGTAGAATAAGATATGTAGCATTTACAAAACACAACACAATGCATGGCAAAAATAACAATAAGGCCCCTTTCACACGGACGTTCCATATGTCCGTATATCACCCCATCCATTTGCGGGTGATATACGGACATAATGCATGTCAATGGGATTGCGGATGTCAGCGGATGACATCCGAGTTGCATCCTTTCAGCTCTGATCCGTTTTTTGGAACGGAACAGCACCCTATTTTTCTTCCGTTTAAAAAACGGAACAGAAGCAAAATCGGATGTCAGCGGTGTCATCCGCAATCCCTATAGACATACATTATGTCTGTATATTATCCACAAATGGATGGGATGATATGAGGACATATGGACCAGATGACATTAGTGTCATCCGTGTCCATAAAAAAAAAAAAAAAAAAAGTGACTGAACGGAGGAAAAAAACTGAGCGGCCGTGTGAAAGAAGCCTAAATGAGCTTAATGTTGCGATACGATCTAACTAAACATTTAATATACTGCACTTAAGGTCCTTAAAATGTTTTGGAAATCCACAAACACCAACATCTATAAACTAACCCAAAATGTAATTTTTTGTTGTTCGATTTTTGTGGTGTGATAAAAAGATTATGACAGCAATAGGGACAGACATGCAAGGCAGTCTAAGGCTATCAGTAGGTATCTATTTAACTATATTATACGTTTTAATATCTAGATAATACCACTGCATGGTATTTCGGTACTACAAAGAAATGTGAGCTTTCTATACTTTTTTTTAAGGAGTTTATAAAAAATGGCAAAACCTTTTTACTGTAATCAATAGATTTTTTTCTGATTGAAGTTCTCTTTTAAATTACAGAATAGTATCAAGTAAATCTTAAAACTTTAACATGATGGGGATACATACTGCAGGAAGCACTGTAATAGAAATCAATTTTCCCTATCATTTCATTAGCTCCAATATTAAAATTCACACAGTCATATTTACAGTATATTCCCAATGACCATCAAAGTTTCCCTAACCAGATGATTAATCTCATTTCTTTATCAGGCTTGCCTAGCAAACTATTTATTCCCCACTGAAACATTATCCTGGGCCCCATTGACATTACATATTGTTTGTTTTCGGGGCATATTACTGAATATTTAGATCAGCAACTTTTGTAAATGTAATAGAACACTGTGTCTTCCAAGCTGTACTATTTCAGACACAGACCATCTGTTGTAGCACCATTGCTAAGAATTGGGATTTGCCTCCTATGTTTCACCTTATAATGAGATTATCTGTTGTTTAATGGTCTCATTAAGATAAATAATAAAATATTGGCATTAACATATACTTAAAGTATCTCAGTGTAGTGATATGGAAGCCATAAACAAAATAAAAATTCTAAATCTTCAAATTTCTTTTATTTGGCTCTTGAACTAAAAACTCAAATAAATTACATCGTATTGAACCTAAAGTGATGCTGTAATGTTTTTACTCCTATATGTTATTCCCCTGCAGCATTTTTATATTTATGGTGCAGTTATTTCTGCAGGTCCAAAGCTGGGTTATAAATTATCCAGCATGTAATACATTTACACAGCTGAAAAACCATAGCCATACAGTGAGTACAGCTGCACCCAAACCCAATGCTAGAAGATCTTGCAATTTTTACTGTCACCATAAGAAATGTTTATCAGTAAATGTAATAACTTACATTGAGTTTACTTGCTGAATCAGTGAATTACACATGTATTTGGCTATGTGCATTACATAAATACAATACTGCAAATGTTGTAGGCAGGTGTGAAAAAAATGCTGTAAATTAACCACTTACCGCCCGCCCGCCGTCATATGACGGCGGGGCGGTGCGGCTATTATCCTGGGCGGACGTCATATGACGTGACCCAGGAAATGCAGGGCAGGCGCGCGATCGCGGGCGCGCCGCCGTGCACTGCCGGTGTCGGCGTGTCCCCGGGACACAGCCGGTCACCGGCAGGGGGGAAACAGCCAATAGGCATGGCTGTTTCCCACGTGATCGGCTGTGTTCCAATGACACAGCCGATCACAATGGAGGCGCCCGGGAGATGACCGCGCATGCGCGATCGGGAGCGCGCAGCGCGGTCATGTCGGTGGCACTGTGTTCCCTAGGAACACAGCTAGTCACTGGCAGTAGTAAACAGTCACTGACAGTGACTGTTTACTATGTGATCGGCTGTGAATCCATTCACAGCCGATCACAAAATGTAAACAAAGAGCAGTAACTCAGTGTTACTAGCTCTTCTCCCCTCATGCAGTTTCCAGTATGAGTGGAGAAGAGCTAGAAATAGTGAGTTACTGCTCTGTAAAAAGTAAAAATCACACCAATAAAGGTCCCCACACAGTCCTCAGCCCCCCCCCCCAATGTCACCTGTCACCCAACAGTCACCTCATCAGTACCCAGAAATTGACACCCATAACGTTCACATGTGAGCGCAGCGATCGCAGGCAGAATCACCGCGATTCTGCCCGCGATCCGGAAATCATTGCAAATTGCGGGACGCCTGTGCGTTGCCCGTTTTTTGCAATAGCACCCCAAACGCTGTGCGATGTTGCCGCCATTTCCGCCTGCCGAATCACGGTAACATCGCGCAAACATCGCATGACGCCCAAAAAAGGTACAAGAGCTTCTTTGGGGCGTCATGCGTTGTTTGCGTGATGTTACCTCGATTCGGCAGGCGGAAATCGCAGCAACATCGCACAGCGTTTGGGGTGCTATTGCAAAAAACGGGCAACGCACAGGCGTCCCGCAATTTGCAATGATTTCTGGATCACGGGCAGAATCGCAGTGATTCTGCCCGCGATCGCTACGCTCACATGTGAACGTAGCCTAAAGTTCACCGGTCACCAGAGACTGCCATCAGTACCGCCGTGCACCATCGCCCATCACCTGTCACCCATCAGTGACCATCGCCCGTCACCTGTCACCCCATCAATCACCGTCACCTGTCACCCCATCAGTCATTGTCACCTGTCACCCCATCAGTCATCGTCATCTGTCACCCTATCAATCATCATCACTTGACACCCCATCAGTGATCGTCACTTGTCACCCCATCAATCATCGTCACATGTCACCCCGTCAGTGATTGTCATCTGTCACCCCATCAATCATCGTCACTTGTCACCTCATCAATCATCGTCACCTGTCACCTCATCAATCATCATCACCTGTCACCCCATCAGTCATCGTCACCTGTCACCCAATCAGTCATCGTCACCTGTCACCCCATCAGTCATTGTCACCTGTCACCCCATCAGTCATCGTCACCTGTTTGCCATATACATGCAATCACTTACTGACCGCCTAACGACTATATGCTTCGGCCATTAAAAGCTAAATACTGGGTTTATGGCAGCAGATAGCCCCCATAACCCCGGTATTTTTTGAAACGGCGGGCGGTCGGCTTTCAGATAAGGGTGGTCCCAGTGGCGGATTCGCCGCGGAATTACCCTTACGGTGCCACGTTCCAGACGTTTTCCCAGCTTACCGGACCCGCCGGCAGCGGGGAAAACTATCTGGTCCCGGATCCTCAGAGACAGGAAGTCGAGTGAGGGCAAGATGGCCCTCACTCAACTCTATGGTCTTGGAGGACCGGAGCTACGTCAAAAGACGTTGCCTAGCAACCGGTTTAAAGGGCCGCTTTTTTTTTTTTTCCTCTTTCAACAATTTTTTTTTTTTTTTTTTTAGTGTAGTTGTGAGGTGTGAGGTCTTTTTGACCCCAGATCTCACAATAAAGAGGACCTGTCATGCCTATTTCTATTACAAGGGATGTTTACATTCCTTGTAATAGGAATAAAAATGATCAAAACATTTTTTTTTAAACTGTGTAAAAATAAAAAAATAATAAATAAAATAAATAGGAAAAAAAAAAAAATTAAAGCGCCCTGTCCCCATTAGCTCACGCGCAGAAGCAAACGCGTACGCAAGTCCCGCCCACATATGTAAACGGTGTTCAAACCATACATGTGAGGTATTGCCGCGATCGTTAGAGCGAGAGCAATAATTTGAGCCCTAGACCTCCTCTGTAACTCTAAGCTAGTAACCTGCAGAAATTTTTAAAATGTTGCCTATGGGGATTTTTAAGTACCAATGTTTGGCGCCATTCTGTGAGCATGTGCAATTTTGAAGCATGACATGTTGGGTATCTAATTACTCGCTGTAACATTATCTTTCACATTATGGAAAAAAATTGTGCTAAATTACTGTTTTCTTATTTTTTAGTTCAAAAAAGTGAATTTTTTTCAAAAAAATCGCATTTGGAAGACTGCTGCGCAAATATGGTGTGATAAAAAATATTGCAACGATCTCCATTTTATTCTCTAGGGTCTCTGCTAAAAAAAAATATATAATTTTTGGGGATTCCAAGTAGTTTTCTAGCAAAAAAAATGATTTTAGCTTGTAAACACCAAGTGTCAAAAATAGGCCCAGTCTTAAAGTGGATAAATGGACAACTTTGTGTAAAGCGCTACTTGGATGTTAGGCCTATGTATGTGGCCAGGCTGTGAAAAAGTGTTACACATGTGGTATCACCATACTCAGGAGGAATAGCAGAATGTATTTTGGGGTGCAATTTTTGCTATGTACATGCTATGTGTTAGAAATATTGCATAAATGGACAGCTTTGTGTAAAAAAAATGTGTTTTCATTTTCTTTCCACATTTTCCAAAAACTTGTGGAAAAAAATGACATATTCAAAAGACTCATTATGCCTCAAAAATTATACGTTGGACTGTTTGCTTTCTAAAATGGGGTCATTTTATGGGGGTTTCCATTGTCCTGGTGCTCCAGGGCCTTCAAAAGTACGATAGGTTGTCAGGAAATTATATGTGTAATTTGTGCTCCTAGAATGCCGGACGCTGCTACTTGGATGTTAGGCCTCTGTATGTGGCCAGGCTGTGAAAAAGTCTCACACATGTGGTATCGCCATACTCAGGAGGAGTAGTAGAATGTGTTTTGGGGTGTAGTTGCAAGTATACATATGCTGTGTGAGAGAAATAACCTGTTAATACGGCAATTTGTAAAAAAAAAAAAATCTTCATTTTGCAAAGCATTGTGGGAAAAAAATTACAACTTCAAAAAACTCACCATGCCCCTTATTAAATACCTTGGAATGTCTACTTTGCAAAAAGGGGTCATTTGGGGGGTATTTGTACTTTCCTGACTTTTTAGTGTCTCAAGAAATGAGATAGGCCTTCAGTACATCAGGTGTGATCAAGTGTGATCAATTTTCAATGATTCGCACCATAGCTTGTGGACTCTATAACTTTCACAAAGACCAAATAATATACACTTACTTGGGTTATTTTTACCAAAGATAAGTAGCAGTATAAATTTTGGCCAAAATTTGTGAAGAAAAATGACTAATTTGCAAAATTTTATGACAGAAACAAAGAATATCTTCTTGTTTTGTATTTCTAGTCCTATGAGGGTGCCACATAGTGGGGGTGAATGGGATGTATAACTTGCTATGTGTTTATATAAGGTGGTGCATTGGTGAGTAGAGATGGCCTTGCGGTTCGCCGGGTGGTTGGTTTGCGGTGAACCTTGCTTGTTCGTAGTTCGCCGATCTTGCGAACATGTGGCGTTGGTCACGGTGGCCATATTAGTTTACATTTGGGAGAACTTTGACCCATGACACATCCAGGTGGAACAGGACAGCCAATTGAGACATTTCAGCCCATGGACATACCTCCTACCCTATAAATAGACCTGACCTGGCTGCCATTTTACATTCTGCTTTTTGTCAGTGTAGGAAGAGGTTTGCTGTGTGCAGCAGGGACAGACTGTCAGTGACACAGATCACTCTGTTATAGGTCCACAAAAGTCCTTTTAAGGACTGGTATTTGGTATAGGTGTACTATTCTTTGGTGTGCTCTATATAGGGGTGTAATACACTTATAATATACTTTCTAATATAGAAAGCATATTATAGTGGATTTGTATATTGTGCACTGTGCAGCATTGTGACTGGTGTGGTGAGCGTTTCTGCAGTGATACTACAACTACAAAGAGTGACAAAAGCACTTATTATTAAAGTATTATAACTGGTGTGATAGACCAGTGGCCCCCCAATACCACAGATTGAAGCGGGGTGTTATCTAATAGTATACTTTTATAACAGTGTATTTGTGTCCTGCAAAACTATTGCCTCTATTTCTGCGTTAACTCTGCTACACACAGTGCCAAACTTACTGGCCAGTTTTTTGTATAACTGGTGTGATAGACGAGTGGCCCCCCAATACCACATATTGAAGTGGGGTGTTATCTAACAGTATCATTTCATAACAGTGTATTTGTGTCCTGCAAAAATATTGCCTCTTTTGCTGTGTTAACTCTGCTACACACGGTGCCAAACTTACTGGCCAATTTTTTGTACAACTGGAGTGCTAGACCAGTGGCCCCCCAATACCACAGATTGAAGCGGGGTGTTATCTAACAGTATACTTTTATAAGTGTATTTGTGTCCTTAAAAAAATATTGCCTCTTTTGCTGCATTAACTCTGCTACACACAGTGACAACAGTTACTGGCCAATTTTTTGTAGAACTGGTGTGATAGACCAGTGGCCCCCCAAAACCACAGATTGACGCGGGGTGTGCTATACCTTCTTCCACATATACTGCGCTTCTCTAGAGACTTTTGTCACAGGGTAATTTAAAAAATGACAGGCAGAGGAAGAGGCAGGCCCTTACGCAGGGGTGGTAGGGGTAGGGAAGGAGCAGTAGGAAGGAGCCAAAGTGTGAAGTTTCAGAAGTTGCATTCGATTACATCAAAGGATGTACCAGACTTGATTGAGTGGCTCACTCAGCCTTCCTCTTCTGCCCCCTTCTCATCCTCTCTATCTGCACCCTCTTCGCCTTCTGCTGTGTGCATCCCCAAAGACACCACCACAAACACTGTGATCCCTGGTGTTGTCTGTGGATGGGGGGAGGAGAATGAGGACGACATTATCCTGGATGATGAGCCAGGAGTCAGGCCACTACACTACTTCCAGTTTAGTGCAAATGGGGGCCTTCATGCTCCAGTGTTTTAAGGGGGACCCCCGTATAAAAAGCTTTAAGGGCAAGGACCTGTACTGCGTGGCAACGTACTTAGACCCCCGGTACAAACACAAAACGGCGGAAATGTTACCACCCTCACAGAGAAAAAAACTCAAAGGGCAGCAAACAGCACCAAAAAGGAAGAAAAAAAGAACAAGACGTGGAAGGAAAAACAGAAAAACAAAGTTCCAGGAAGTATCCCAAAAGACAGGGGAAATAATGAATACAGCAGCTTTTTTTTAGGGTCTCTGACTGCTTGTGGACCTTTAGTGATGTCTGGGGCCTCAAATCAGATTGGTGCTAGAAAATCAGGAGTGTGCAGGTGATCCTTGCCGGAAGCAGAGTGGGAGGAGCATGCAGCAGCAACTGCAAGCAGCGAGGAGAGCTGTGTGGAGGAGAGCGTGGAGAGTGTGGAGGAGAGCCGCGGGTGACACGTGCGGGGGAGCCGCACTAGGACACCAGAAGCCGGCGCGGGTGCAGAGGACCTCAGGGACCGGGACAGAGAGCGGCGGCTGCGGGACCGGGACAGAGAGCGGCGGGACCGGGACAGAGAGGGACCGGGACTGAGAGTGGCGGCTGCGGCGAAGGACGGACACTGCACAGTATTGAGGAGGTGAGTGTTCCCGGAAGCAGGGGAGGAGGAGCGGCGACTGGTGAGTATCTCTGCGGCTGTGTGACTGTGCTTTGGGACCTGTGACTGACTGACCACATAGTGATCTGTGACTGACTGACCACATAGTGATCTGTGACTGACTGAGTGATCTGTGACTAACTGACCACATAGTGATCTGTGACTGACTGACCGTGCTTGCGACCGTCAGCAACTGACAGACTGACGGTGCTCTGCGACTGACCGACGGTGCTCTGTGACTGACCGACCAGTGAGTATTTTAGCGACTGGTGAGTATCTTAGCGACTGGTGAGCATCTTGCGACTGGTTAGCATCTTGCGACGGGTTAGCATCTTGCGACTGGTGAGTATCTTTGCGACTGGTGAGTATCTGGTGAGTATCTGTGTCTGGTGAACATTTGCATCTGGTGAGTATCTGCGTCTGGTGAGTATCTGCGACTGGTGAGTATCTGCGACTGGTGAATATCTTGCGACTGGTGAGTATCTTGTGACTGGTAAGTATCTTGCGACTGGTGAGATTCTTTGCGACTGGTGAGTATCTTGCGACTGGTAAGATTCTTTGCGACTGGTAAGTATCTTGCGACTGGTGAGTATCTTTGCGACTGGTGAGTATCTTTGCGACTGGTGAGTATCTTGCGACTGGGAGTATCTTGCGACTGGTGAGTATCTTTTCATCTGTTGGTATCTTTGCGACTGGTAAGTATCTTAGTGACTGGTTAGTATATTAGCGACTGGTGAGTACCCCAGGTTTAGTACCAGGGGAGTTAGTGGTAGTGTTGGTAAAGAAGAGCAGGTCATTAACATTATCCCCATAGAGTAGTGGGTAATAATGTCCGACAGGATTAGGGATGCCACTCAGTGCACTTCTTGCGCCATGTATGAGTTTCTTGATGAACCAATCGAGAATGAATACTGCTGTGCAAGATGTGAGCGACTTGTTGCTCTGGAAGCCCACATCTAGAGAAAACAGTGGCAAGACTGCGTTGCATCAACAACCTGGAAAGGAGCTTGTACATTACCCATCAGGCGCTGGCAGGGGCCAGCATAGAGGAGGGAGGAATAGAGGAGACGCAAGCAGCAGAGGTACGCAGCTGGGTGACTGTTAGGAATGTTAGTGGGAGGAGTGTCAGGGAGGCCAGTCCTGAGTTGGTACACCCTAACATATTTGCCGAGTTGCAGGTTGAGAGGGATATCAATTCAGGGTTTGCAGAGCTGGAGCATGCACCCTCCCTCAGCTGCCAGGGGAGGGGCGGCTCCAGGAAGAAGAGGGGTCATGACTCAGGAAAGGTTAGAAAGGTTGTGGTAGTTGGGGACTCAATTATCAAGAGGACAGAGAGGGCAATCTGTAAAAAAGATCTCGTTAACCGAACAGTTTGTTGTTTACCGGGCGCCCGCATTCGGCACATCGCAGATCTGGCAGACAGATTATTGTGCGGGGCTGGGGATGACCCAGCGGTCATGGTGCATGTGGGCACTAATGACAAAGTTAAAGGTAGGTGGAGGATCCTAAAGAACGATTTCAGGGACTTAGGTAATAGATTGAGGAAAAGGACCTCCAAGGTGGTTTTCTCCGAAATACTGCCTGTACCTCGAGCCACACAGGAGAGGCAGAAGGAGATTAGGGAACTTAACAAGTGGCTGAGGAACTGGTGTAGGAAGGAGGGGTTTGGGTTCCTGGAGAACTGGGCTGACTTCTCAGTCGGCTACCGGCTCTTTAGTAAGGATGGGCTGCACCTTAATGGGGGCGGTACAGCTCTTTTGGGGAGAAAGATGGCCACCAAGTTGGAGGGGCCTTTAAACTAGGAGACGTGGGGGAGGGCTCAGAAGTAGAGTCAGTTAGGAGGGAGCAAAGGACTGAAGACAGTTGTAGGGTCAGCAGCGACAGTAGGTCCACAACGTCAATCGGTAGGTCTGTGTGGGAGAACCAAACAGGAATAAACATAACCACCAATCACGTTTAACTTCCGTAACACTAAGAGGGGTATATGCTAATGCCAGGAGCCTAGCTACTAAAATGGATGAGTTGGAAATGTTAGTACATGAGGAGGACATAGACCTTGTGGGAATAACGGAGACTTGGTTCGACCCCTCACATGACTGGCTGGCAAATATCCAAGGGTATTCAGTGTACCGGAAGGACAGGGTAGGAAAAAGAGGGGGAGGGGGTATGTCTCTACGTCAAGAATAATGTAAGGGTGATTGAGAGGAGTGACATTACGGAAGGAATGAGTATGGAGTTAGAATCCGTATGGGTAGAACTCCACAGGGAAGGAGAAAAGGGAAAAGTAATTGTGGGGGTGTGCTATAGGCCACCTAAACAAGGGGAGGAGATAGAGCTGGAATTTTTAGCACTTTTGGATAAAGTGGCAAAGCTAGGAACAGTCATCATATTGGGGGACTTCAATTATCCCGACATTGACTGGGGAGAGGGGACTACACACTCACATAAGGCCCGTCTATTCATGGAAACCTTACAGGATAATTACATGTCACAGCTGGTGGATTCTCCTACTAGAGAAAATGCAATCCTGGATCTATTGATCACTAATGACCCAGACATAATCTCGGAGGTAGAAGTCCAGGACTACCTGGGCTCTAGCGATCACAGGATGATCATATTTAGCGTAAATAACAATATAGCAAGGCAAGTGGGGAACATAAGAACCCTTAACTTCAGAAGGGCAAACTTTCCAAAATTGTACTCATTGATGGAAAGGGTTAACTGGGACCAAACCTTGGGATCACTGACCACAGAGGAGAAATGGGAATGCTTTAGGAACATATTAAGCAAATGCATCTTGCAGTGCATTCCTACAGGAAATAAATTTAGAAGAGACAAAGCCAAACCTGGCTGGCTAAACCGTAGTGTTAAAAAACTTATAAAGGGGAAAAAAATTGGCCTTCAGGAAATATAAATCAGAGGGCACAGTATTGGCTTTCGACCAATACAAGGAGGCAAATAAGAAGTGTAAACACGAAATCAAGATGGCTAAAATAGACTTTGAGAGACAAATAGTGGAGGATAGTAAAAAAAACCCAAAGAAATTCTTTAAATATATCAACAGCAAAAAAACTAGGGCAGAGCATATTGCACACATAATTAACGATGATGGGAGGATGGTTACAGAGGACACTAAAAAAGCAACCGTGCTGAATGCTTTTTTCTCGTCAGTCTTTACACAGGAAAAGGAGGGATACACTAACCATGACTGTATGGTTAGTAGTAATACACAGGACTTGCCACTATGGCTAACAGAGGGTGAAATCAGGGAAAGGCTGGATAAACTTAACACAAACAAATCACCAGGCCCGGATGGCGTACATCTGAGAGTACTCAAGGAACTCAGTAAGGTTATATCCAGACCACTGTTCCTGATCTTTGCTGACAGTATTAGGACAGGAGATGTACCAGGGGAGTGGAGGAAAGCAAACGTGATTCCGATATTCAAAAAGGGTAAGAGGCATATACCGGGAAATTATAGGCCTGTCAGTCTGACATCAGTAGTATGTAAACTTCTGGAGGGATGATAAGGGACTATATCGTAGAGTTTGCTAAAGACAATAGCATCATCAGCAGTAACCAGCACGGGTTTACAAATGGGCGTTCTTGTAAAACCAATCTCTTAAAATTCTACGAGGAGGTGAGCTGTGAGCTAGATAGGGGCAGACCAGTGGATGTGGTGTACCTAGATTTCGCTAAGGCGTTTGATACAGTTCCCCACAAGCGCTTAATTTATAAAATAAGGTCTGCAGGTATCGACAGCAGGGTTTTCTCTTGGATACGGAACTGGCTAAAAGGGGGTGTCCAAAGGGTGGTAATAAACAGCGCATACTCAGACTGGTCTGAGGTAATAAGCGGGGTCCCCCAAGGCTCAGTCCTGGGACCAACCTTGTTCAATTTATTCATAAACAGCATTGAGGTCGGGATCAGTAGTTCGATATCAGTTTTTGCAGATGACACAAAATTGGGCAGGGCAATAACTGCACAGCATGAAGCAGATATCCTACAGAATGACCTGGACAAAATAACGGAGTGGGCAACGACTTGGCAAATGAGGTTTAACGTGGAGAAGTGTAAGGTTTTGCACTTGGGGACTAGAAACATAAAAGCACAATACACGTTAGGAGGGGAACCCTTGGGGGAATCAAAAATGGAGAAAGATCTGGGAGTCTTGGTTGATGATAGACTAGGCAACAGCATGCAATGTCAAGCGGCAGCTGCCAAGGCTAGCTGAATATTAGCATGCATAAAGAAAGGGATGTATTCCAGAGATAAGTCTATAATCCTTCCACTTTATAAAACTCTGGTCCGACCGCATCTGGAGTATTCTGTCCAGTTCTGGTCGCCAGTCCTCAGGAGGGATGTGTTGGAGCTGGAGAGAGTCCAGAGAAGGGCAACTAAACTGATTAGGGGATTGGAGGACCTTGATTATGAAGAGCGTCTGCAATCGCTTGATTTATTCTCCCTGGAGAAGAGACGCTTGAGGGGGGACATGATAGCAATTTTTAAATATCTCAATGGGGATCTCAGCTTAGAAAAAAAGCTGTTCAGTCGAAGGGATTGCATGAGGACTCGGGGGCATACAATGCGATTAGAGGAGAAGCGTTTTAACCTCAGGCAGCGTGGGGGGTTCTTTACTGTCAGGGCTACAAGATTGTGGAATTTTCTACCACAAGAGGTGGTTTCTGCGGGTAGTATGGTGACTTTCAAAAGACTATTAGACGTACATCTCAAGGATCAGAACATTCAGGGGTATGTGAGATGATTACAGCCACACACACCTACACAGGTTGAACTGGATGGACTGTTGTCTTTATTCAACCTCACCTACTATGTAACTATGTAACTATGTAACAATTGACGCCCCTTATTGCTCATTCAAGGCCCCGTTTTATGACCTCATTCCCATCATAAGGAGAAAACCGGCAGCCATCACTGCTATAGGGCTCCAGAGGAGGAGAGGAGAAGGGCGCACATCCCCTGAGAAACACTATAAGGCTTATTATTAAAGAGATGGAGGTGAGCACATAAGACACCTAGTGGTCATGAGCACCAAAGAGCACCTGCATGCATTGAATACAGGAGGAAGATCCTGATCACTGTTATCACTATTTGGGACACTTGAGCACTTTAGAAGTACATAACAGTATTTAACCACCTGTGAATGCATATAGAGACTTGCAGCAGTAACTAGATACAGCGTTATAGAGTCCATTAAGCACTTTTTTTGATTTTATAAATATATGTCACCATAAGCACCATCTATTGAGAGATTTTAGAGTGTATATTTATCTATATGTATTTATGTATGTGATTTTTATACACCTATCAACATCAAGTTAATATTTATATGGTTTTACACATCAGGTATAATTGAATATTTATTATTTATTTTTTACACTAAGACACTTTATAGCACCAGGCAGTTTTTATACACCAATTGCAACAGTTTATATATTTATGCTACATGAAGACACTTTAGAGCACTTATACAGCTTTGAAGCGTGGTACTCCTCCCCCTTTAACCACCCCCCATCCGCGCTACAGCCTATATACGGCTGCAGCGCGGACTCGAATTTTCGGGAGGCCGTTTTTAAACGGCCTCCAGTGACACGCCCCCCCCGCGCGCTCCTGCGAGTGCGCATCGGGGAGAATCTGTGTCGGCCGTGTCCCTTGGACACGGCCGATCACAGATCGTGGTGAATGGCCAATCACAGCGGCCATTCACCACGTGATCAAGCCGTCCAATGAGAGATGATCTCATATGTAAACATATGAGATCATCTCTCATCGCTGGCGCTCCTTCCTCACACAGACACTGCAGTGTGAGGAAGGAGGGGGAGCCGACAGCCGCTGGGGACACAGAGACATGTAATCAGGGCACTGATCACCAGTGCCCTGATTACTGAAGGTAAAAAAACCACACACATTGCCCCCCCATCAGTGCCCACAGTGCCCGCCATCAGTGCCCCCATCAATGCCCACAATCAGTGCCCATAGTGCTGCCAGTCAGTGCCCATCAGTGCCTGCTCATCTAGGCACTGATGAGCACTGACTGGCAGCACTATGGGCACTGAGTGTGGGCACTGATGGTGCTGCCCATCAGTGCTCATCAGTGCCGCCCATCAGTGCTCATCAGTGCCACCCGTCAGTGTCCATCAGTGCCACCCGTTAGTGTCCATCAGTGCCGCCTATCAGTGCCCATCAGTGCTGCCCGTCAGTGCCACCTCTCAGTGCCCAGCAGTGCCACCTCTCAGTACCCAGCAGTGCCACCTCTCAGTGCCCAGCAGTGCCGCCTATCAGTGCCGCTTATCAGTGCCGCCTATCAATGCCGCCTATCAGTGCTCATCAGTGCGGCATATTAGTACCTCCTCATCAGTGCCCATAAGTGCCACCTCATCAGTGCCCATAAGTGCCACCTCATCAGTGCCCATAAGTGCAGCCTATCAGTGCCCATAAGTGCAGCCTATCAGTGCCCATAAGTGCAGCCTATCAGTGCCCATCACTGCCGCCTCATCAGCGCACATCAGTGAGGGAGAAAAAATTATTTTCAAAATTTACTCGCAGAAAATAAGAAAAACTTTTTTTTTTTTTCAAAATTTTCTGTATTTTTCTTTTTTTTTGTAAAAAATAAAAAACCCAGAGATGATTACATACCACCAAAAGAAAGCTCTGTTTGTGTGAAAAAAATGATAAAAATTTCATATGGGTACAGTGTAGCATGACCGCGCAATTGTCATTCAAAGTGTGAGAGCGCTGAAAGCTGAAAATTGGCCTGGATGGGAAGGGTGTTTAAGTGCACAGAAGGCAAGTGGTTAACTTATCTGTATTGTGTGGTCACCAATAATAGTACCTGCAGCATTGAAGGCTTATAAGGATCATACACCTACTGGACAGCACGAGAATTACACACCCCTTTATTTTAGCTTATGACAGTGTTGATTACCTCACATTTATAAAAATGAATTAGGCATGGATCTCTGCGGAATTCAACACATGTGACCAGTAGACCATGTTTGATTCAAATTCCTCATGACAGGCCACAAATATACACCAGACCGCCATCCACCCATAACTATTCATGGTCCTTGTCTTCGGTAAATACAACGGCATAAAGGGCATTTTATGTCCATTCAATGCCTAATGTACCTCCAGCAACAGAATACAACGTTCTTAGCTGTCAGGTGAACGCTTGTGGGCTAATTTTTCGGGCCTGTAATGGGCGACACTTACTTATTTATCCTGTGAATGCCTAATGTACCTTCAGCCACAGAATGCAACGTTCTCAGCTGTCAGGTAAACGCATGTGGGCTAATTTTTGGGGCCTGGAATGGGCGACACTTACTTCTGTATCCTGTGAATGCCTAATGTACCTTCAGCCACAGAATACAACGTTCTTTGCTGTCAGGTAAACGCATGTGGGCTAATTTTTGGGGCCTGGAATGGCCGGGCAACACTTACTTCTGTATCCTTTGAATGCCTAATGTACCTTCAGCCACAGAATGCAACATTCTTAGCTGTCAGGTAAACGCATGTGGGCTCATTTTTGGGGCCTGGAATGGGCGATACTTACTTATTTATCCTGTGAATGCCTAATGTACCTTCAGCCACAGAATGCAATGCTCTTTGCTGTCAGGTAAATGCATGTGGGCTAATTTTTGGGGCCTGGAATGGCCGACACTTACTTCTTTATCCTGTGAATGCCTAATGTACCTTCAGCCACAGAATGCAACGTTCTTAGCTGTCAGGTAAATGCATGTGGGCTAATTTTTGGGGCCTGGAATGGGCGACACTTAATTCTGTATCCTGTGAATGCCTATTGTACCTCCAGTCACAGAATACAATGTTCTTTGCTGTCAGGTAAACGCATGTGGGCTAATTTTTTGGGCCTGGAATGGGCGACACTTACTTATTTATCCTGTGAATGCCTAATGTACCTCCAGCCGCAGAATACAATGTCCTTTGCTGTCAAGTAAACGCATGTGGGCTCATTTTTGGGGCCTGGAATGGGCGACACTTACTTATTTATCCTATGAATGCCTACTGTACCTTCATCCTGTGAATGCCTAATGTACCTTCAGCCACAGAATGCAACGTTCTTAGCTGTCAGGTAAACGCATGTGGGCTAATTTTTGTGCGACACTTACTTCTGTATCCTGTGAATTCCTACTGTACCTTCAGCCACAGAATGCAACATTCTTAGCTGTCAGGTAAACAAATGTGGGCTAATTTTTGGGGCCTGGAATGGGCGACACTTACTTCTGTATCCTGTGAATGCCTAATGTACCTCCAGCCACAGAATACAATGTTCTTTGCTGTCAGGTAAACGCATGTGGACTAATTTTTTGGGCCTGGAATGGGCGACACTTACTTATTTATCCTTTGAATGCCTAATGTTCCTTCAGCAACAGAATGCAACGTTCTTAGGTAAACGCATTTGGGTTATTTTTTGGGGCCTGGAATGGCCGACACTTACTTCTGTATCCTGTGAATGCCTAATGTACCTTCAGCCACAGAATACAACGTTCTTTGCTGTCAGGTAAATGCATGTGGGCAAATTTTTGGGGCCTGGAATGGGCGACACTTACTTATTAATCCTGTGAATGCCTAATGTACCTTCATCCTGTAAATGCCTACTGTACCTTCAGCCACAGAATGCCAGCGACACTTACTTCTGTATCCTGTGAATGCCTATTGTACCTCCAGCCACAGAATACAATGTTCTTTGCTGTCAGGTAAACACATGTGGGCTATTTTTTGGGGCCTGTAATGGCTGGGCGACACTTCTGTATCCTGTGAATGCCTACTGTATCTTCAGCCACAGAATGCACGGTTCTTAGCTGTCAGGTGAACGCATGTGGGCTCATTTTTGGGGCCTGGAATGGGCGACACTTACTTATGTATCCTGTGAATGCCTAATTTTTCAGACTAAAATTGAAAATCAATGGGTCTGTAAACGTTCTGCCAAATTGTGGAACGGATGTGGACCCATGTTACAGACATGTGAATGGACCCTATATGTATTTGACATGTATTTACCGGCGGCTGTCAGTTCTGGCTGAGTTAGAAAAAAAAAATAAAAATGTTTTTTTGCTTAAAAAAAAAAAAAACATTTTATGGCAACTTTTCCAATAGCAATACTTCTGTTATGACAGTGTCCATGTTGTGGGACTATTTGTGCACAGCTAGTAAGTATTTTGTGGCTGCAAATATTACCTGAAGTTTTTTAACCACTTATGCCCCGGAAGATTTTACCCCCTTCCTGACCAGGGAGTATTTTGCGATTCGGCACTGCGTGACTTTAACGGACAATTGCGCGGTTATGCAACGCTGTATCTAAACGAATTTGGTGTCCTTTTTTTCCCACAAACAGAGCTTTCTTTTGGTGGTATTTGATCACCTGTGCGATTTTTTGATCACGCGCTATAAACAAAAAAAGAGCGTAAATTTTGCAAAAATAGCAATATTTTTCACATTTTTTTATATGAAATTCCCCCCCCAAAAAATGTAAAAATCAAAATTTTTTAACATTTTCGGCCAATTTGTTTTATGCTACCTATGTTTGGTAAAAAAAATCGCAAAAAGCGTATTTTGATTGGTTTGCGAAAAAGTTATCGCGTTTACTAACAAAGGGAAAGATTTTTATCATTTTTGTTGTTTTTTTTTTTAACGCGTAATGGCGGCGATCTGCGATTTTTTTTGCGGTACTGCGACATTGCGGTGGACAGATCAGACCCTTGACTGACAGGTTTGACAGGATTGACTGGGGTTACCAGTGACATTTCTACAGTAATCAGTGCTATACATATGCACTGTTACTGTAAAAATACACTGGCAGTGAAGGGGTTAACTGTTTTTGAAAGGGAGGGGCTATGTGTGTACCTAGGGGCGTGCTTTCTACTGTGATTGGCTGTGGCTTCACATGTATGAAGAGTGATCAACAGTTCTACGTAGTAGAACCGTATGATCATCCTTCATACACAGGGGAGAATGACAGGCAGCTTGTTTACACAAGCCGCCTGACTTTCTCCCTCTCCCCCGCCAATCGCAGAGTGACCGGCGGACATCGGGTCCGCCGGTCACACGTGCGGGGGGGTCCGTGACCACACAGGAGCTGGAACGTGCCTCCGGGGGCGCGCACTCGCTCCCTAGACCCTCGCAAGCTAGTGACGTAGCCCTACGTCACTTTGCCTGTGAGGGGCTGACTGCCGACGTAGATCGGCGTTAGGCAGTCGGCAAGTGGTTAAAGTTCACCTGCTATTAAAGTCAATGGGGCCCACCGCAAACCTGCGGTTCGCGAACATTTGAGAAAGTTTGTGGATAACGTGCGCGAACCGCCCCGGTCGATGTTCGTCCATGACTACTCCTGAACAGAGAAAAAGTTAAAGAGTCGCAAACTCTATTAAAGTCTAAGGGACTGAACTTGAAAAATCGAAAGTCCCTATTTTAAAGGCTTATATGCAAGTTATTGGCTATAAAAATGGTATGGGGGGCCTGGGTACTGCCCTAAGGGACATATATCAATGCGAACATTTTTTTTTTATAAGATTGTTTTTAATGATGCTTAAAGGGAAACAATAGAAATGAACAATTCTTTGAAATGTAGTGCCTGTGGGTTTCCTTAGTTTGCCTGTAAATTGGCGCATCTGATCTGTACAGTGTATAGATACAGTGGCGGGGCCACCTGGTGACGTCACCTGTAGGCAACACCCAATGTGACATCACCGACCAGTGCATGCTGGGTCGGTAACGTCACAAGGGGGCGGTGCCACCACGTGAAATCTCCAGGTGGCCCAGCCCCTTACCTATATAAGAACTGTCAAACAGCAGAGCAGGTAGTCGGCGTTTAGCCTTTGTCACGGGTGGAGCGTGTTTTTTTTTTTCTTTTTTCGAGTCTGGTGGTGGTGACAGGCGTCATGATTGGTGATGGATCTACATCGGGGGACTTTTTTTTAATGTTTAATAAAAGGAATTGTAAAAAAACAATGTGTGTGTTTTTATTTGTTTGTGACACTTTTCTTGGGTGAATGAGTAGGGATTACAAAGTAGCCCATACTCATTTTTCATAGGGGAAAGTCAGGATCTGGGGACCTTGTTAAAGGGGCTTCCAGATTCTGATAAGCCCCCTGCCCACAGACCCCCACATCCACAGCCCAGGGTTGTGAGGAAGAGGCCCTTGTCTCCATCAACATGAAGACAAGGTGCTTTGGGGTGGGGGGCAGAGGCGCTCACTCATCCCCCCTTTCCTGGCCTGCCAGGCTGCATGCTCAAATAATAGTCTTGTATAAAATTTGTGAGGGACCCCATGCCATTTTTTTAAATCTTGGTGTGGGGGTTCCCTTAAAAATCTATACCAGACCTATGGGTCTGGTATGGATTTTTGAGGGGGGGGGGACTCCACGCCGTTTGATTTTCATTTTGGTGTGGGGTTCCTCTTAAAACACATACCAGAGCCAAACAGCCTAGTATGGATTGGGGGGAACCCCCACGCAGCTTTTTTTAACATTTTTCTGTTGTCAGCAATGTTCTTTTTTTTCATTCAGCTGTCAATTGGGAAGCTCATTGACATCTGATGACTCATCCGTTTTTATGGAAGCCGACCCGCTTTATAACAACCATCTATTTACTGTGCCCTGATTGGGCAAAGCTTTGCCCAATCAGGGCTTAGAATGCACTGTGCAGTGCATTGTAGGGAGAACATCCCACCGAGCACCCCGCAAATTTGGGTGCAGTTTGCCCCCATCAATGCAGAGTGACCAGTGACTAGTGCCCCCATCAATGCAGAGTGACCAGTGACCAGTGCCCCCATCAATGCAGAGTGACCAGTGAGCAGTGCCTCCATCAATGTAGAGTGACCACAGCGTGCCCTGTTCAATGTAGAGTGACCACAGCGTGCCCCCATCAATGTAGAATGACCACAGCGTGCCCCCATCAATGTAGAGTGACCCCAGCTTGCCCCCATCAATGTAGAGTGACCACAGTGTGCCCCCATCAATGTAGAGTGACCAAATCGTGCCCCCATCAATGTAGAGTGACCACAGCATGCCCCCTTCAATGTAGAGTGACCACAGCATGCCCCCATCCATGTAGAGTGACCGCAGCGTGCCCCCATCAAGGTAGAGTGACCACAGCATGCCCCCATCAATGTAGAGTAACCATAGCATGCCCCTTCAATGTAGAGTGACCACAGCGTGCCCCCATCAATGTAGAGTGACCACAGCGTGCCCCCATCAATGTAGAGTGACCACAGCATGCCCCCTTCAATGTAGAGTGACCACAGCGTGCCCCCACCAATGTAGAGTGACCACAGCGTGCCCCCTTCAATGTAGAGTGACCACAGCGTGTCCCCATCAATGTAGAGTGACCACAGCATGCCCCCATTAATGTAGAGTGACCACAGCATGCCCCTTTCAATGTAGAGTGACCACAGCATGCCCCCTTCAATGTAGAGTGACCACAACGTGCCCCCTTCAATGTAGAGTGGCCACAGTGTACCCCCATCAATGTAGAGTGACCACAGCATGCCCCCTTCAATGTAGAGTGACCACAGCGTGCCCCCTTCAATGTAGAGTGACCACAGCGTGCCCCCTTCAATGTAGAGTGACCACAGTTTGCCCCCTTCAATGTAGAGTGACCACAGCGTGCCCCCATCAATGTAGAGTGACCACAGCGCGCCCTTTCAATGTAGAGTGACCACAGCGTGCCCTCTTCAATGTAGAGTGACCACAGCGTGCCCCCTTCAATGTAGAGAGACCACAGCATGCCCCCATCAATGTAGAGTGACCACAGCGTGCCCCCTTCAATGTAGAGTGACCACAGCATGCCCCCTTCAATGTAGAGTGACCACAGCGTGCCCCCTTCAATGTAGAGTGACCACAGCGTGCCCCCTTCAATGTAGAGTGACCACAGCGTGCCCCCATCAATGTAGAGTGACCACAGCGTGCCCCTATCAATGTAGAGTGACAACAGTGTGCCCCCATCGATGTAGAGTGACCAGTGTCAGGCACTCACCTTTTGTGTTTGTAGAGTGTTGAACTTGAGTCCGGCCCAGGAAAGCTGCCCCCCTCCTCCTCCTCCTCCTGGCTGGCTTGCTTGTTGTCCTCTCCTGTCTGTCCTCAGCAGAGACAGTAAGTGGAATGGCTCTACCGAGTGATGCCCAAGCACCGCTCTATGGACCAATCACAGGATGGCAGTGGTACAGTGGGAGTGTCCGGGGTGCATTGCTCTGCGCCCCGAGGACACTCTGAAGGACGCCAATCAGAGCCACATAAAAAAGCACCCCTCTCCATAGGCAGCAGTGTATCCAGCGCCCGAGCACATTTAAAGGTACAATTTTTTTTTTTTTTTTGAATGCTGATGTTCAGATGGGGGGGGGCCCCTATTGACAAGCCGCCAATGAGCCCGGGTATGCCGTTCCTACAGAGCTCATGCACCAGTAACATCACCGGTGGCTTCACAAGTACATATCTCCTAAACAATGCACATTTAGGAGATATTTACTGTACCTATAGGTAAGCCTTATGATATGATATGAAATCAACCAAGGGAATTTACTCATACTTTAAGACCTGTGAAAAACATATGTCAGCAGATGCAGAGATATACTGTATACAGTTAAAATAATATGCAAATCTTAATTCTAGTTTCCTGGACCACTGGTTTTAATACTTTCTGTATCAATGACGTGGAAAATGTGTAGATCAGTCAGATAGTAAATCCTAATGTTCACAATTGCCCTAAGTTAGCAATTCAAAAGATTAATGCTAGTGTCAGGATAATCACATATATCAATGCATGTACGCTATGTGCATGCGCACACATGTTAGTGTGTGTGAGCGTGCATGTGAGCGTAAACATTTTGGCACCCAGTTGCCTATTTAAAGCTGTACGGAAGTGCAGAAGACCGCTGAGTGGTCATCTAATCCTATGGCCTTGGCCTGATCCATTGCATGCTTTTTTATTTTCGACGCCGCTTTATTTGACTCTGCTTACTCCTGAAACTTTATTTCTGACTCCAGCTTGTGCCCTGGCCTTGTCTCCTGCCTGGTGCAGCAAGACCTTCTCTGCTTGCTTAGCATTGACCTCAGCCAAGCCTAGATTCTGCTTCGTTTTCCTGATTTTGTACTTCTGCTGCTTGGTTGTTGCCAATCCCTGCCTACCGGACCAGAGCTCCTGAATCTGCCAGGTACCAGTGTGTCTGCTACACAGACTTCAGTGTCTCACAGCCAGGATCACCTATAGGCATGCCTGCCACTTTGTGCCCTGTTATACTTTGTCATCTACTCTAGGAAAAATTGGACAATGGCCCTCTCGTCAACTTGGCCTCCATTAGGTATGTGATCGCTAGAGGGTCAGTTCAACAGCCAATCAACTTGCATTTTTAGAAGGAAAGGTCGCTATTCACAGCCTTCATATCTTATGACTCAATTGCTTTAAAAGCTGAACTTGGCCTCACACATTCCTCCTCTAAACTCTACCTATTGGCCCTTAATGTGATAAATGACCTAACTAACTAATTGAAGAATAGTAGTGCCAAGCTTCATCTTAGATAAGAAAAGTTTTGCATAAACTAAAGAAAGATTTACTAAAGCTGTGGCACTCAGAATCTGGTGCATGGTAGCCAATCAGCTTGTAACTTCAGCTTATACAATCAAGCATCGACATTTTAACATGCAAGCTGATTGGCTTCTATGCAGAACTACACCAGATTTTGCACGCTCCAAAAAAAAAAAAAAAATCAGAAGGTTGCATTAACTGATAATCTGTATTTTTTTTTTATTTATTTGTTTATCATATACAGTACCTAATTTGAATTTCCCACCTATAGACCTATAGTAAATAGCCCACCTATACACATTTAGTAAATGTTACTGAGTCTTGATATTGTTATGAAATTTCTGCAATCTTCTTTTCATTACCAACCACTTTATTTCTATTCTGCTGTAATATCTTTAGTAAAGGAATTGTCTCCATAGTATTAGTGTCCTGTCTTACCCTACTTAAGCAGAATCCACAACTACATATATCTTAAAACGCCAGTACTGAGGTTCTATAAGAGATGCAGTACAGTACATGCTGTTAAACATGACAAGATGTCATAGATGGGTTGAGAACAAAACACATAATTCTAGCACAGCTGGTTGGCAAGTTGTCAGTTATGACACATGGAGAGAATCGTAGTCTTAGGGTCCTTTCACACAAACGATCCGATCAGATCCGCCTGTCAGTTTTTTAGGTGGATCTGATCGGATCCTCCATGCATCCCTATGGGGCATCCCTATGGGGCAGCAGATGTCAGCAGGGAAACATGTCCGCTGATACCCGCTGCAATCCGCATCCGATCCTGTCCATGAAATCCAGACGAATGGAAATCCTATTTTCTATCCGTCCAGGGGATGGGATCAGATGGGATCGTAAGAAAATGGACAGGCGGTCCGCTCTCATCCGATACCCTCATAGAGAGCAGCGGGGCTCTGACACCTCCCTCTCCGCACACAGTGCAGAGACGGAGCTGTCATCCGCATGCTCAGCGGGATCCCCGCTGAGCACAGAACGGAGCTCATCGGAAGGCGGATCGTGTGAAAGGACCCTAATTCATTTAGACTCATTTTTGGTGCACTGTAGAAGAACACTGATAGAAATAAGATCTATTAGCACAGAACAGAAACAACTTCCTAGGCTGTCAATGGCGCACTGACCCCAATTTATATTTACTCTTTTTTGTTGTGTTAAATATGCCTTGAAAGTGATTTGTTATACTTGTTCAATGATTGATAAAAAAAAACACCTGTTGCCAGAAAGCTTGTGAGCTGATACCTTCCTGTGTTTTCTGTCTGTGCTGCACTCTTATCATTTTCCAGTTATCTCAGTGGAATACAAAACATCTCCCTCTATGCTATAAAGAAGAGGAAAAAAGGGGGGTCTCCTTTAGTCCTAAATACTTCATGTCCTGGTGTGACAATGCTCTCTCAAAGATAGAGTACAGTGAGTGAACATTGTTGTCACTCTAGGACAAGAAGTGTGGTATGTTACTGACAGTATATAATATATAGGGGAAATTAAATTTAAAAATCTTTTAATACAAGGAGAATGTGGGAAAGTTAAAACCTTTGTCAGTTTTATTTTGCTATGAGAGTTTGGGCTATGGAAGGTAGATATGGTTCTTCATTTAAAAAAAGAGCCCGTATTCTTCTTTAACCACTTTCAGACCGGAGGATTTGGCTGCTCAATGACCAGGCCCTATTTGCGATTCGGCACTGCGTGACTTTAAAGGACAATTGCGCGGTTGTGCGACACTGTACCCAAACAAAATTGATGTCCTTTTTTTTCCCACAAACAGGGATTTCTTTTGGTGGTATTTGATCACCTGTGCGGTTTTTATTTTTTGCGCTATAAGCAAAAAAAGAGCCACAATTTTTAAAAAATAACAATATTTTTCACATTCTTTTATGTGAAATTCTCCAAAAAAAGAAATGTAAAAATAAAAATTTTATAACATTTTGGGCCAATTTGTTTTCTGCTACATATTTTTGAAAACAAGGAGTGAGAATAATAGATCAAAGGACCAGATATCTCAATCACCCTGCGCTATTAATGGAGAAAGTAATATAACTGCTAAAACCATATATATTGCAAAATGGTATATTAGTAGATAGCTGCTGCCTTAATGAAACCAAAATGATATATAAAGATGTGAATAATCTCAAAAGTCAGTCTAGACAGAAAAAGTAACCACACGGCCGGGTCTGGAACAGTATTGGTGAGATCTTGGCCGCTCAGTATCCGGTCATCTCCATTCGTTTAAAAGTCCTACTTTTTATATTGACATGTGAGTGTAATGTGATGGGGATGGGCTTATTTTTATCAATAAATTGTTTGTATTGGACTACTGCCCTATGAGCCTTTTTCCTTTATACACACATGTGATGCTGTTGGGAGTACTGCAGTTACCATTGGGTATTCCCGAGCGTGAGACTCATGAACATCTGCTGGTGTGTAGCATTCAGTGGAGCGATCCTGAGTCTACGATTTCTTTTGAAGACATATTGATCTCAAGCCTTTGGTGAGTGTTGACTGCCTAGGGGGTTAGGTGGTGTGGTGGAAGTTTTTGTTCTCCCAATCATTTCTTCACGCCGTGGTGATGGGTCATCCCTCTGGAGCTGTTTGATGGACTGTTGTATTTATAGTACATCTTTCTCACCCATTTGTTTATACATACATTGATATTTTATGTATAATCTTCAAGCGCTGCTACATATTTTTGTTAAAAAAAATCTCAAAAAGTGTATTTTGATTAGTTTGCACAAAAGTTATTGCGTTTACTAACTATGGGAAAGATTTATGTCATTTTTATTGTTTTTTTTGTTTTTTACTAGTAATGGCGGTGATCTGCGATCTTTTGCAGGACTGTGACATTGCGGCGGACAGATTGGACACCTAACTGACATTTTTGACACCTCTGGAGGTACTAGTGACATTACTACAGTAATCAGTGATCGCCCCCTAGCTCCTCCCAGGCGAGGGCCGTACATGTATGGGACTTTGCCTGGGAGAGCCAGACTACCGCCGTACATCTGCGGCATGCGGTCGGCAAGTGGTTAAGTAGTGTTGGTTAAAAAAAAATAATAATGGTGAAAATTGTACATTTTATTGCATACAGTAATTTGTCCCATTTATAGTGACATTAAAATCACGATTACAATACAAACCACTGTAAAATTATATTCATATGACATATTGGCATTTTTGCATTTTTATTACAAAAGTAAAAAAATACCTAACAAAACAATACAAGAATAAATATTACTGGCATTAAAAAAATATATATATATATATCTATATTAAAATACAAAAAACAAAAAACAAATAAAGAAGGGGAAATAAGTTATTAGTGCTTTATAGAGTTGACTAGAGGTTGATAAGAGGTTAAATAGGAACACATTCAAATAATTAAAAAAACACTTTTAATCAGATAATGTTATAATAATAATATTTTTAATAAAACAAGCAAAAGACAAAACAAAAGAAAAAGGTACACACAAATTACAGAGGGTAGTCTACACAAATGGTGCAATAAAAATCTGCCAAATTTTCAGACAAAGCAAATTTCATGTATAGTAATGATATTGTCAGTTACAAAGAAGAAGGCTTTAGCATATTACATATCAACATGTATCGGCATTTGAAGTACTTCAGTAAGATACCTAAACACAATATATAAGATAGTACAGGGGTTATACGCTCTGTCTATACCAGAGATCTTAGCAAGAGAAGTGTAAAGGATTACTGCACCTAAGGGGTGTGAATGGCCGATGGGGATAACCGATAGGCTAGTCATCAAGATCATAATATTGTACAGCTGCGAGTAGAACCCTGAGATTGAGGCTTTTTTTTTTTTTTTTTCAAAATCAATTATTCTGTCTAGTTCAAGCAGCAAAAAATCAAAAGTTGGAGGCTGGTCAGAAATGTATATACTGTGAGCACAACCATTATGTGTGTCACAAAGAGCACTCTAAAAATGTGGCTATCTAGTAAAGAAAAATCATATAAACCAAAGATACATGTATGTGAATTGTTTGTTAGTGTAAAATTAAATTGAGATTAAATATAACCCCTTCCCACTAACAAACTAGTTTCAAATTCTTCAAAGTAGGAGTAATAAAGAACATTGAATTATTTGAATATATATTTATAAAAATTACTGTAGAAAGAAATCAGATTGGAATTGTTAAAAGAGCAAGAACGTTCCTCCTTATAGATTTGAGAGATAGTTAGAATACCAACCTATTTCCATTTATGAAACTCATATATATTTACAGGGAAGATGCACCCAACTACAGAAATTGGGCTCAAAGTCTAAGCCAAATGTTACCTCCCAAAGATATTGCCATTTCACCCAATCAAAAGCTCTATTACAAGCATTATCATTGGATAATTTTATATTAAGAAACATTCAACAAATATTAACAGCTGTGAATAAACTGGGAAGAAAACCTGTTTGGTCCAGATATATTTATTTTTGAAGTTTGGTGAAAAGTCTGTTGGCCATGGTCTTAACTAAAATTTTGACATATAAGGAAGAGAGATGGGCCATTAAAAGTCTAGTAGCAGTAAGTCCTTATCTTTTTTAGGAAGACCAACTTTAGCCTTGTACATGGAGGCTGGAAAGGTACTTGTGGTAACTAAATACTGATTTATTACTGAATGTTTGCAATAGATGTGGAAGTAATCCATACAGGAGCTTGAGACTAGCTAGAGCTGTCCCAAGGTCCTGTAATGTTAATGGGGCATCCCTATCGGTGGAACTTAATATGGGAAGTAAAATATTATGTAGAAAATTGGTAAATGCTGAGTCAGAATGAGGGGTTTGAGAACTGTATAAGAATTGCCAACATTTTTGAAAAATATCTAGTATGGAAGATCCCATGGAATTCCTTCTGCCCAGAATACACTCTTTGCTAAGAAGAGTTTATTTTGAGTAGATCATATTTTGAGGTAAATATTCAAAATTGGGTGCGCTAAACAAGTGTGTATGCGTTGAAACAAAGTAAAACACAAAATGGTGTTATATAAACAAATATAGAAAATGACCAATAACTCTGGGTCTCTCCTAAAATAAAACATCAAGCATGGTGTATACACATACAACGCTATCAGTGAAATAATGAAATCAAAATGTACAGACCACTGTTGTGATATAAGTGGCACAAGACTGCACCACGGAACAAAATACACCAGAAGTGGTAAAAAAAAAGTGCAAAGAAAACAACAAATGGTAAAAATCCAAATATAAGTGTCCGTGATAAGAAAAACAAATAACACGGGTGTCATTCACAGTGATGATCAGATGACAGCTGAACGTGCTGAATGTCCCAACACCAGTGTAGGTAAGCTTCTTACCAGAAAACCAATACAAAAGGGCATATAGGTAACTAGATCCAATTGGGAAATCACATGCCAAGGAGAGAAAAAGGTGAATATTTTCCCACACCTTCCCAGTCGGGGGGGGGGGGGAGATTAAGCCTCTTACCAGATACACAAATAGTAAGGACCTTGAATCTCCCTGGCTGAAAAAGAATTCCTTCCTCTCCTCAGGATGTTAGTGGATCGATGCTTCCAGGTGGTCTGTGGCTGTTCTTAATCCTCACTATGATATGGGAAAAAAGAGACCGCCAATAGTGCAATATCTTCAAGCAATTTATTTGATAAATAAAAAATGCACTTACATGGACGTCAACAACTGAATGCTTTAAATGACCACCGAGGGGTTCCTATGAGCCACGGCTGCCTGCAGTGCGGACCGAAGCAGTATGTGTGATGATGCACCGTTTCCTCTCCATAGGGCATCCACTGTGATAGGATATCTTTGAACCCTTTGTTCTCTGTCCGGAGGGGCATTTCTTATTATGCTAATCTCTTTGATAAAGAGTCCTCTTAAGAATGCTTTCATTGAGTCACAATCTTTTTTTTTTGTTTTTTGCTTGTAAAGTTACTGTAACTGACAACATTCACAAGAAAAGGTCACCCCTTTGCATATGCATTAAGAGTAAGAATAATGTAACAATAATGTTGTCACATTGCATTTCTTTTTTTAAATGTTCTTTTTTATTGAAATTCAACAACATACAAAGAAACCAACCATAACACAGTCAGGTACAGTGCAATAACAAAGAAAATGCAACAGTAAATGGGGAAGAGGAAGGGGAGACGGGGGGGGGGGGGGGGAGAAGGGAAGGGAATCCGACATAAGGACCCAAAAAAGTTACCATCAGCATTATAAAGACAGAAAGAAAGGAGAGACTCCAGTATTAGCATACATAGTAGACATATCCCATGTGGAAAAAGAGCCCTTAATAGGGAGGAGCAAAAGCCAACCCCACAACCCCCAGTGGGAACATACTTGCCATGAGGGTAGCCCCCGCACCCCCTCCACACAGTCAAAGTACAATCAGGGATAGTAACTCCAGCACTGCCACACCTTCACAAATTGATTATATGAAAGGGAGTTCACCGCCAACGCCTTTTCTAGAACATAGTTGTCGTTGACAGTTGAAACCACTTCAGAGAAGTTAGGCACTTCCAGAGAACGCCATCTGCTCAGGATCAGTGCCCTGGAAGCTAGAAGGATATGGGTAACGACCTGTCTGTATTGGGCAGGAAAGGACTCAATACCCACGTTCAACAGAGCTAGTTCCTTCCTAGGGGGACCCAAGATACCCGTACATTCCGCTATACATTGAAAGATCCTGTTCCAGTAACTTGTCAACGAGGGACATTCCCACAGAACTTGAGTTAACGTCCCTCTATGGTCACAATTACGCCAGCAGAGATCAGGAACAGATGGAAAAATTTTAGACAGTCTGTACGGGATATAATACCACCTATTAACAATTTTTAACATCATCTCCCAATGCGAAGTACAGTGGGAGTACTGGTAAGTAGAGGTAAGGGCCCTGGACCATTGTTCCGGGGTGACGGTGAGATTGAGATCACGCTCCCATCTCCGCATAGAGACGGAGACCGGAGGGTCCGGCCTGCGCAGGAGCAAATCATAAAACAGAGAGATGCCCCTGGCCTTTTTCAGGGAGGAATGGTAAAACGCCCATGCTTTCATAGGGATCTTTACGGTCCGTAGGGGATGCTTCCTGAGGAAGCTACACATCTGCAGTATTGGAAGATAGAGGGAAGGGGGCACTCGGAAGCGATGCAGCAGCAGCTGAGGGGGTCAACAGTACACCGTTGTCATAAAAATGGGAACGTTCGGAGATGCCCAAGTTAAGCAAACGGGACGCTGATGAAGAGGGTATGTGTGCGGATAACACAGCAAGGATGAAGAGGAGTGGGGGGCCACCCCATCTTCTCCCACGCATGTTTCCCCCAACTTCCTCCAAGAGAGGAGGGCCTCCCGCAACGTCGGGGGGAGCCTAGATAGCGGCCACTGTATCCAGAGGTCACTCAAAAGCAACAACCGAAGGTCTTTGATGGGCACCATGTGACTCTCTAGAGACTTCCAGGGGAAGCAGTTCCCAGGGTCAAACCAAGCCCTCAGTTGATCCAATCTAGTGGACCAGTAATACGTAGAGAGATCCGGGAGTTTGGCGCCCCCCAAAGCCTTGGGCTGAACTAACAGGGATGTAGAGACTCTGGCCCTCTTCCCGTACCAGATAAAGTTGCGTAAGCCACAAGATAGGGCAACCATGTATTTCCTGGGGAAGGGGATGGGAATTGCCCTAAAGATATAGAGTATTTGTGGCAGGATCATCATCTTGTAGGCGGCCATCCGACCGCCCCAGGAAATTTCAGCCTTAGCCATGTCCTCCATCTCTTTACTAATTTTCTTAAGCAAGGGGTCTAGGTTAGCAGGGAGGAGTCTAGCTATACTCGGGGTAACTCGCACCCCCAGATAAGGGATCTGATCCCCTGTCCATGGGTAGGGACAGTTCAGTTGAAGGAGGGCGGCTACCTTCGGGTCAATTCTCATGTTGAGTATTAGGGATTTAGAGGCGTTGACCTTGTGGTAGGAAATCTCCCCAAAGGCCAGGAGTATCCTGTGGACCGCCGGTAAGGACAGGACCGGGTTTGTCAGGATAACCACAATGTCATCCTCAAACAGGTTAACCTTGTGGACGGTGTCTCCCATCCGGAACCCCTCTACCCCGTCGTCAGAACGAATGGCCTCCGCCAGCGGCTCAATCATCAGATTGAAAATCGCTGGAGAGAGAGGACAACCCTGGCGGGTGCCATTGGTGATGACGAATGGGGCCGAGGCAACGCCCGAAGCGAGAACCTGGGCCGAAGGGCAGAAGTAGAGAGCCAACAGAGCAAACAAGATGCCCCCCGAGAAGCCGAACTTCTCCAAGGTCATCCGCATATAGAGCCAATTCACCCTATCAAACGCCTTCTCTGCGTCCAATGTGAGGAGCAGAGAAGGGGTACGGGAACTCTCAGCCAGGTGCACCAGGTCAATAATACGCCTGGTAGCATCCGACGTCTGTCTGCCTGGCATAAACCCCATTTGATCATGTTTGATTAGGTGCGGGAGGACGGTCTGTAAGCGGGCGGCCAATATTTTAGCATATATTTTGGTGTCGCTATTCAGAAGGGAGATGGGCCTGTAATTAGCTGGGAGGCTAGGGTCCTTTCCTGGCTTGGGGATGGTAGTGATGTAGGCACCCAGCATTTCCCGCGGGAAGGTGGATGTGGACATCGCCTTATTGAAGACCTGAGCGAGGAACGGGCTGAGGGTATGGTTGTGGAGTTTATAGTATTCGTTGCCCAATCCATCCGGGCCCGGAGATTTGCCATTAGGAAGGGATAGAATTACCCTAGACACCTCCGGTATGGTTATCGGAGCCGAAAGGGTATTAAGTTGGGTTTCAGATAGGGAGGGGAGGGACAGCTTGGCCAGAAAGCTCTGGATGGCCTGAGTACTGGGTTGGGTGGTGGAGGAGTCTTGGGACAGGTTGTAAAGAGAACCATAGAACATCGCAAACTCATTTGCGATGTCTTTAGGGTGTGTGAGTTTCGTTTTAGAGGCATGGTGCGTTAAGTGGGAAATGCGGGCAGACGCCCGCCGTTGTTTGACCCGGGAAGCCAAAACCTTACCCGCCCTGTTAGCATGAGCGTAGTAGCGAAGTCTAAGGGATTTGAGATGGCGATCATAGCGTTCCAGGAGATGGGATTTAAGGGACTCCCGCCTACGGGTCAGATCCCTAGTCACTGTGTCGGTAGGGCCTTGCTTGTGGATGGTCTCCTACTCCCTAATTTCCGCAAGGAGATCCGTTAGCCTCCGGTTGTAGGCCCTGCGCAATCGGGCCGTTTGTTGGATGCACACCCCACGAATGAAAGCCTTATGCGCCCCCCACAGTGACCAAGGATCCGAAACCGAAGGAGCGTTGATGTGGAAGTACTCCAACAATTGATTCCCTATGACCTTGCCTGCCGCTGTGTCCTGGAGGACTTTGGTGTCACATCGCCAAATTGAAGTCCGTTCCCTGGGTCCGCCCTCCTCCAGAACCATCTCCACAGCCGCATGGTCAGACCATGTGATGCTTTTGACAGCCGAGGAGGAGACCTTACCCAGTAAAGGGAGATCCGTCAAAAACATATCAATACGTGCACAGGAACGATGTCTGGAGGAGTAGTGGGAGTAGTCCCTTTCCGAGCCATGCTGGCACCTCCAGACATCGTAGAGCTGTTCCCTGTGGAGGAGGGATTGCAAAGAGAATTGTCGCCCCTGGGCAGGCACCGAAGTGTCAAGCCCTGGGTCGACCACCGTATTAAAATCCTCACACAGTACCAGATTACCATATACATTAGCAGACACCTGCCGAAGCAGCCTCAAGAGAAACCTCTTCTGATGACTATTCGGAGCATACAATACCACAAGAGTCACAGGAAGAGAGTTGAAGTCCCCCTGCAGGATTAGGAAGCGTCCATCCGGATCACTGGTCTGACTTTTAAGGGTAAAGGCCACAGTATCCCTGATCGCCACCAAGACTCCCCGCTTCTTCTCCGGAGCGTTCGCAAAGAAAAGATGTGGAAAGTTCCTATGGGAGAATCGCGGTGGCTGGGTGGCCTTAAAATGAGTCTCCTGCAGGGCAACCACATCAGCTCGACTGGTGCACAGTTCAGTCCACAAAGAGTGGCGCTTGACAGGGTGATTCAATCCGTTGACATTCATAGAGAGAAGTTTAATGGTCATGGTGGGTGGCTCAGGGGGAAAGGTTCAAGTTGAGTGAGAGCAAAGTAACAGAACTCAAGGTGTAGCATGATGAGGAGCACCGGAGTCAACAAGGTGACCAAGTATGCAAAAGACAATCCAACGTCGGAGAAGGAACATGGGGAGGAAGGGAAAGGAACAGGTGCATCGGGCGGAGCCCGAACCATAAAAAAAGTCCAAAAGCAGGAGGAGCCTGCAACAGGTAACGAGGGGCCAGGAGGATTAGGGTCATCCTAGGCCTGAGACTAAAGTGGAGACTGTGGGAAGACACTCTCACCTCCTAACGAACGTTGCGCTGAATTGGAGCGTTTGCGTAATGCTACCTGCCAATCACTGGAGACGGGCGTCGGTGAAGGAGCCGTAGAGGGTCGAGGGGACGAGTCTGGGATGATGTTCCAGCGTCGCAGCAGAGCCAGTCCTTCCTCCATGGTAGAGATAGTGACTGTAGACCCATTGTGCGTTATGGACAGGAAGGCCGGATGTTTCCACTTGTGCGGGATGTGGTGATTTCGCAGGGCCTTAGTCACCGTGGCCAGATTCCTACGTTTCTGTAAGGTGTGCCTGGACAAATCGGGAAGAATCTGGAGTTGAGAGTACTCTCCCGGCAAGGACTGCAACTTCCTGGATGCCATAAGCACTTTATCCTTAGTTTGAAAAAAATGGACACGGAGCAGTACATCACGAGGCAGGTCCTGGGCAATAAAGCTGGGCTTGGGTATCCTGTGTATTCTGTCTATCTCAAGCTCAGCTGCAGAGAGAGATGGAACCAGCGCAGTAAAAAGGGTCTTGGCCATTTTTTCTAAGTTTTGCGGCAGCACCGTCTCAGGGACACCCCTGAGCTTCAAGTTGTTCCTGCGAGACCTGTCCTCCAGGTCCGCAACTTTGTCCTTCAGCCAGGAGATGTCCTCAGAGTGGCTATTATGAGCAGCCACCAAGGTGTTCAGAGATAACGAGCATTTATCCATGGAGGCCTCCACAGTATCCACCCGCTCCCCAAGATGGCGGACCTCGCGCCGCATCTGGGACATTCCCTGCACCATGTGGGTGTGTAAGGAGGTCCACAGGGATCGCATCATTTCCTTCAACAGGGAAGCTGACACCTGCTGGTCTCCCTCTGGGAAGGCTGCAAAGGGATCGGCCATAGCTGCAGGCTGGGTCTGGGATTGATCAGGAGCAGCAGACATGTCCATGTGTGCACCGCCATAGCTTTCAGGGGAAGAGGGACCCCGGCGTGGCTTTTGCTTAGCAGGGCTTTTGAAAGTCGAGGAAGGCGGGGTAGAGGAGCCCGAGGAGTTCCCGCTATCGGGATTAGCAACTTGCCTGAGCGGCGGAGATCCATCCCCTGCTAGGCTGAGGGATCGCTCACGCGGAGGCCTTTGCTGCAGAGGCGGGTCGGCGCCATGATGCCTGAGACCGGCGGCGTTGGAAATAAGAAAACTGTCCATCCGAGCAAACTTGTGGGAGCCCTTCTTGCCCTTCGCCATCCGGGACGTTACCAGGAGGCAGACAGAGGTGAGAGGATCGTTCCGTGTGGTCTGTGGAGGCTGTAGTCTCGGGTGGCCGAGCGGAGCTGCAGGACTATGAGGCCATCTCCAGCGCCGTACGCCACGCCCCTCCTTCACATTGCATTTCTGAACAGGGTTCCAAAAACTGTTCAAAGGCTCATTTTATACAGCAACAGATGCTGTCACTGCTGTGATAGAGTGCAGTCCCTGCTGTCATTTTAATAACCAGGATCTGCTAGCAAGTGCAGTAAGGGGAGCAAGACAAAGCATGTGACGTGTCCTGTGTATTTAAGTAAAGTCTTTTGGAGATATGTTTCATGCCCAAACTGTAACTGATTAAATTCACTATCAGGTCTATGAATCTGGGTTATCAAACTGATAATTTAATAAGGTAAATCAACAATTCATGCATTTTTTGTCTTGCCTAAATATTAACATACAAAACTTTCTACTGAGATCTACACAAGTCAACATAAGAATAAATGGTATATGTTGTAATGTTAAGATGTGCTGGTCAAAATATGGGGATTGCTGCACTAATTGGAAAGTGAAATAAAAATGAAGCACGCTATCCTATAAAATGTGTGACCATAAGATCACTAATTGGGTGAAAAATGTATACAATGCTGACTTATAAAAAAACAACAGTGATCTCCTGAAAATGGAATGTCCATAAAAGACCACATAAAATGCTGAAGTTTACAAGTCCTGTATACTCGGTATGCAGTAATGAAAAAAAAAATGCTTCCACAAGTAATGGGTGAATTGGCAGTGAAGTCCTATATATTCAGTATATGAAAACTAAAAAAGGTAGTCCTTCCAAATACACAGGATTGGAGCAGAGGTCATACAAGGGACTCCCAAATGTTGATGGGCATAAGCCAATGAAATTACCAGTTCAAAATATCTCGATCGGAGAGCAGAAGCGAAGAGGCATGGGACTCCACACATTGAGAAAACCGGGACTATTATGCCACTTGCCCACGGTTAGCTGGTAAGCGAGCATTACCTTACCCAAATATCGCATTGAAAGTTCATTGGTTTACTGTATGCCCATCAATCCACTAGTTTGGGCAATTTTAAATCGTAACATGTTAGGTATCTGTTTACTCAACATGACATCATCTTTCACAATAAACAGAAAAATTGCGCTAACTTAACTGTTTTTTTTTTGTTTTTTTTTTTACATTCAGTGAAATTTATTTTTCCAAAAAAATTGTGTTTAAAAGACCACTGCGCAAATACCTCGGGACAAAAAAATATTGCAACGACCGCCATTTTATTCTCCAGACTCTTTCTATATATATATATATATATATATATATATATATATATATATATATATATATAAAATGTTTGGGGGTTCTAAGTAATTTTCTTGCAAAAAATACTGATATTAACTTGTAAACAAAATGTGTCAGAAATAGGCTTGGTCCTTAAGTGGTTAAGTGCATTTTATCCAAAACTGATCTTTACTGGACCGTAAAAAGTGTAATGAAGACACTACAATGTTTTGAAACTGTTAAAATGCTTCACTCAACCTTTCTCCTATAAATGTAACACGTGGGGAATCTAATCTTATGGATGTTAATTAGGAGTTTAGTGTATTTTTACCATTAGGGTGCATGGCGCAAAAAAATACTAATAAGAGATTCAATCATCCTCGCATAATACAGATGCTGTATGTCTGGTACAATTCTGTAATCAACTTTATATGTTGGTGCCTAGGAGTTTAACCACATTTTTTGTAAGTTTAGGATGTTAGTTCTAGGTAAAACATGTAACAAACTAAGACAATTTATATCACACTATCACATTAAAATAATTCAAATTGTTAATGTAAATTCTAAACACCACGTGACTATATAATAAAGCCTGATAAATAACCATCCATCATGTATCATAAAATGTCTGATTATTTAAATAAAGACTGCATAATAAAAAAAAACTGCAGTTAAGGTAAATATAAAGTAAACTTTATGATATGGAGAGGCTGGTTTATTAAAGGAGTTTGGAATTATTAATCAAAGAATTCTGTGATATTCACTTAAATTGTCCAATCATAAGAAAAACATCTGCACGTGATTGGGTATTTAAAGCAAACAGGTATTTGCTTTTTTTTATATGATTATATAATTGAAGTGAACCTTCACAAAATGTTTTTTAACCGAAAATTCTCAACTTCTTTAGTAAATCAGCCATGGTATTCTTAGGGCCTCAAACTAAGTGGTTATACATTTTTAACTAATTGACTGTTTTTTTTTTTTTTTTTGGAAATACATTTTTATTTTATTTAATCAATAAAACAAGATAACAATGCAAGAGAAACAAAAAAAGGTACATAACATGAACACAGTATAGTTTCCAATTGACAAAGTGGGCATACTGAGCATACATTTGCTAAAACAACTTACGCAACAGATGAATGTGGAGTTTCAGGTTGTTTTACCTCACATAGTGATGTTACCCTGTATAACCCATAACCACTTAAATGTCTAACAGAGCTGGAGTCCTCTCTCAGAGAGGAGACCGCTGATCTGCTGTGGTCATCTGGTCCCTCACCCCAACTGGGTGCAAACTGTGAGGGAGCGAACTCCACCTAAGGACATCTAGGAGTACAGGCGTCGCCGCTACCTGTATTACAAACCCTGGTCTGAGATCAAGTATATAAATTGTGGGGGAAGGGGAAGTTAATGGGGAAGGGGGAGGAGGGTCTTGCCTCCCAGTCACATATAATTACATAGGAGGAAAAGTTTTGTCAAGGTGAGTATATCATTAGTTCCATCATAAAATTAAAAGAAAGTACTATACATTAGAGGGCTGATTTAGCCAAATCTGCCAGTGTTTAAGAAATGAGCCTGCTTTCCTATCTTTGAAAGCAAGAATTTTTTCCATTTCACATTGGTTGGTTACTCTGTGTTTAATGGCTGATAAGTTCGGGGGCGTTGTAGAATGCCAGTTGGCTGCAATCACTATTCTAGTAGCAAAGAGGATATGCGCCATCACTTTCCTGAACCTAGGCGGGTAAGCGTCCAAACCAAGGCTCAGTAGGGCCAGGGCCGGGGGGAGGGCACACATCTTACATAATGATTGGCGATAGGGGACAACCCTGGCGAGTTCCATTTGTAAGATCAAATGAGTCAGACAATATCCCGTCAGTGAGGACTTTCGCTGAGGGATTAGAGTAAAGGGCCATAATCGCAGAGTGGATAAATTCATTGAAACCATATTTGGAGAAAGCTTTGGACAGGTACCCCCAGTGAACCCTATCAAAGGCCTTTTCGGCATCTAGTGCCAAAAAGACCGATGGAGCAGTGTTTCCTTCAACAAATTTCAAAAGGTTAATCATGCGGCGAGTACCGTCTGGGACTTGTCTACCTTTTACAAATCCGACCTGATCGAGGTCTAGTAGGAAGGAGGTGCAGTACAGAAGTCTATTTGCTAATATTTTTGCATACATTTTCAGGTCCACGTTAAGTAGGGAAATAGGTCTAAAGTTTAGGGGAGAATCTGTTGCCTTGCCTGGTTTGGGTATGGTATCCACCGTTGCTTGCAGCATTTCTCGTGGGAATTTGCCAATTGCGGGAGCATCGTTAAAGAGTTGGACTAGGTGGGGTGTTAAATTGGAGGCCATCAGTTGACAGTATTCTGTGGAAAACCCATCTGTTCCTGGAGATTTATGTAGAGGAAGGGACATTATCACTTTTCGAATCTCTTCAGCGGAGATTGGTTCATTTAATTTTTATAGTGTTTCTTCATCTAGGGATGGTAAATTTATGGAGTGAAGGAAATTCTCGGTATTCGACTCTGACGGGGTGTGCGTATTGGGATAATTTTTTAAATTGTACAAGGAACTATAATAATCCTTGAACACGTTAGCTACATCTTTGGGATTTTTGAAAATTTCTCCTGTGCGATAGTGTTTGATTAGAGGTATATGCGATTTGGTTTGTTTCTTTTTAAGTTGGGAGGCTAGGAGCTTACCCGCTCTATTGCTCTGGGAATACCAGAACACTTTTAGTCTTTTAAAGAAGGTGTCATAGTCACGTAATAAAGTAGCTTTCAGGTCATTACGTAATTCAGTGAGTTTATTCAGTATACTGGTCGATGCAGGGCCTCCAGTTTTATGTCGTTGTTCTAGTTTCGCAATTTGAGTTTGTAGGTGGGTAATGTGTGCCGATTTCTTCTTCCGATCTCTAGCTGTCTGCTGAATTAATAAGCCTCTAGCTACAGCTTTGTGAGCGCACCACGTTATATCAGGGAGGGGTCGAGCCATTAGAATTTAATTCAAAATATTCCTCAATTTTAAGCTTAAATTCGGCACTATACTCCGGATGAGCCAGGACATAGGTGTCATTACGCCATATAGGTGCCTGGTGTCTTTTAGAGCCGTCCACAACATCAATTGTGATAGGAGCATGGTCCGACCACGTGATGGAGTGGATGGCAGCCTTATGAACCCTTTGAAACAAGTATTTATCGGTCAAAAATAGGTAGATTCTAGAATAGCTGCCATGAACTGCCGAGAAGAAGGAATAGTCCCTTTCAGTGGTACTGAGACATCTCCATGGGTCAAATAAACCCTCTTCAAGACAGAGGGGTCCTAGATTCGGCCTGCGTCTCCGTCCCAATGAGGAGCAGTCTAAGTCAACATTCATCACCGCATTGAAATCTCCACATAGTATCAAGTTACCCTTAGCCTGACGTTTAGCCCATAAGATATATTTCCTCAGAAACTTTAGAGGGTGTCTTTTGGGGGCATAGATATTCACAATAGTGTATATGTTACCATCCATTTCTGTGAGAAACAGAAGTACCCTACCATTAGTGTCCTCTGCCCTGCCAAGTAATTTAAAAGTCACTGAGTCTTTTACCGCTATAAGAACTCCATTCTTCTTAGAAGTGTGATTAGCTGTAAATACATGTGGGAACTTCAGGTGGGTGCAAGATGGAGCTTTGGTACCTGCAAAATCAGCCTAATGGACATGGCGGTGGAAGTAAATGCTGGGATAGTTCCTGGTGGCAAAAAGGGAGGTGGGGAAGGTAAGTAGATAAAGTAGAAACTATGAGGACTGGTAAAACATAGCTGGGCCCAAAGCAGTGCACCAAACGGAAGGTGTGCCTGAGTGGACCCATTGATTCTTGAAAATAAAACACAACCAGTAAGATAACATATAAAAAGAAGAAAAAATAAACATTCCAACAAGGATGCGGGACATCCCGCAAGGGATCCAAGGGGGAAACAAAGTCAAATGAGCCGCACAACGGGTGTGCTGTACGACGGCGAGTGAAGGCGTACAATAAAACATAAAAACAAGAAAAGGTCTGAGACCGGTGAGATTAGCGAGATCTCATAACAACTGTAGAGGGGTAAAGAACCTCCAACTGAATTATATCAGAGAGGACCTGTCACCTGACTGAAGCGTGAGATTTGGTGTGCCGGGCTGCAGGCCCTTGGGGAGCCATAGCCCGCGGGTCTTCATCATGAGGGAGGTAGCCCCACTGCCTGAGGAGTTCCAATCCTTTAGCCATGGAAGAAATTGAGTGGGAGACATTGTTAACTGTCACTGTGATTTTGTCCGGGAAGCCCCATTTGTACAGGATTTTATGATTCCTGAGAATCTTGGTTATAGGCACCAAGTTGTGTCTGGCGGCAAGAGTAGCTTGTGATAGATCTGTGAATAAAGAGATGCCTGCATAGGGGTCTGGGAGATCCAGGTGTTGCCTGGAGAAATGCATAAGTTGATCCTTGACATGAAAGAAATGTATGCGGGCGATGACATCCCTAGGCACTTCTTCAGGGATGTGAGGTGGCTATGGCAATCTGTGCGCTCTATCAATGAGGAGATCTGTCGGCGTTAGTGCAGGGAGAACCGATTGCATAAGTTGTTGCAGGAAGGAGGACAGATCTGCTGGTTTGACTGATTCTGGGATCCCCCTGAATTTAACATTATTTCTCCGGGATCTGTCCTCAAGATCTGCTACTTTCAATTTGAGTTGTTTGAGTTCCTCCTCCAATTCAAAGTGTGCATCTACCAATTCATTATGTGCCCCTGTAAATTCTCCCATTTTGTTCTCAGCATAGTCCATTCGTTCTCTTAAGATGACAAGTTCCCTATTAGTGGATCTCATGAAAGCAGACATGTCTTGCTGTAGTGCACCCCTTAAGGTTCTCATCATTTCTTTCATAGCTGTATCTGTGATGGTCTGCCCTGTAGTGGGGTATGCATCTAGCTGTTGGCCATATGATACAGTTTGTTCCATTGCCTCCCCCTCCTGATTAACAATATCAGCCAAGTCACTGTCCTCCCTGTCTCCTGTCAGCCTCCGTCTTTGTTTCATTGGGCTGGTGAATGGAGATGATAGCAACTGGTGGGGACCACTCGGTAACTCTCCTACCTCATTGCAGGCTGACACTGGATGTGCTGTGGTCTCTCCTTGTGGGGCGAGATCTGGGGTGCCTGGCTCCAGCGCCATCTTTGAAAGTGTGGCCTGGTGCTCTGGAGAAGAACTCTGTTAGTTTCTTCGGCCGGTCTCCCTGCTTCCGTTTCACGGCATGTGCCATCGTGCGGTCTGGTGCTCAGGTGATGTGTCTTGCCGTTTGAAAGAGCTGGGTGAGTGCTGGGGATAGCTTGATATGTCCCATTGGTGCAGAGCGGCGGTATCACACGGCTCCGGCTGCCGGCTCTGCCCCCTAATTCACTGTTTGTTAATGTTCATGGAGCAGATGTAATAGCATATCACTTTCTACATTCTGCTACCCTTCAAATAGAGATAGTGTAAGTTATAAACCTTAGCAAATATTATATTTCTATTGAAAAAAAGAAATGAACATTACTTTACACAGCATGTTGCTCAAGTTTTGTCACATTGTAGGACTTAATAAATGTTCTAAAGGTTATAAAAAAGTGTTTAGAATATTTTAGTTAAAGATTCCCATAGTTTTGTACTACTTATCCAAGCTCAAATTAGCTGCCGGTCATGTGGTTGCTGCTGGCCAATTAATGGCTGTGCATTAACATACCTTCTACTTCCTGACAGGGGTTGTGAGACTTTTTAGCAGATTATACAGATGTGAAATCTACAAAAACAGACTTCTCATCAGAGTTTTGGTCTTCTAACAGGCAATTATCTTGTTGATGATGATTGTAGTAGAAACACACTGCGACAAATTCAATCACCAATTTTGTTTCCTAGTACAGGGTTAAGAAACTATGGTTGCTATGGGGAAGAGTCCCACTTTTTACTGCAGTTTCCTCTCCAGTTTCTAGAAATTAGCTTTTCATTTGTGAGCAAAGGAAAAAAAATACTCTTGACATGGAGTACTGTGTCCTGAATAGATTATCATAAAAACACAATTAAATATCAAGCTATAATATAAGTTGTATGTTATCTCTGGCAACTTCTGACATCAACATCAACATCTGCCGAAGGCATCAATTCACAAATTAATTAAAGCATCTTTGAATCTACCAAAACAAGAACCTTGAGATGTGTTATTTTAAAGGAAATCTGCTGCTTAAAGGAAAACAATGTACTCATGATACATAATTAATATAGCATTGTGAGTTTTCTAAAGAAACAGCAAACAAGAAGCTGCTTGCCTTCAGTCTCTCTCTATCTCTCAAATTGTAATCTTATGCTGCCCCATCTGGAAACAACAGGTGGTGAAGGGAAGAGAGAGGGGATGAGTCACTTCAACTTTGTTTTCAATTTTGAACTTGATCTGTTGAGTAAACATTTGCTTTCTTTGCATATATTACTTTCAGTAAATGCTGCTACAATTCAATTTAATCAATTTCCTATGATTGTGTAATAACCCCTATTAAATTGCTTAGCAAAAAGTAGCTGCAATTATTCTCCTCTTCTCAATGAACATCAAAGGAGAAGCAGATTAAGTGCTTATTTGGTAGATTCTTCTTCTTATTGTAAGTAGGTGTCAGAATACACTGATCAGCAGCTGCAGCCACTGATCAGTGTATACTGACACCACCAGGAGCTGCTGTCAGAGTATAATATCCTGAAAAGGGGGATTGCTTCATCTACCTTGCTTGTGTGAATGGAGGTATCTGTTTGTTTCTGTCTTCATTCAGCCTGCTGAACCATCTATAGCCAGCTTAACATTGTGAAGTGAACCTGTACCTGCATATCACTCAGTGATAAACTATTGCAGCTATTTTTATTACATGGTTATAGGTGTTCTTGTGTAGTGTTTGGCACAAAATCACCTGGTGATAGATGGAAGTTTAAAAATGCACTGCTTACTCGCTGTAGTAAGGCAGATACATGTATTTTTGTGAAAGTATTATGATGCATAAACCACCACACTATAGACTTAGCCATGCGTACCAAGAGTGAAATGATCATTTTAGTAATGACATTTTGGCTTAAATTGAATAGGGTTAGGATTGCTGTCACTGATAGGGAAATTCAGCAAACTCATTATACATGTCTAATTTTACATCCTAGGATACCATCCCTGGCTATCTATGCTTCTCTATGCAATAACGGAAGATCATGGCTAGTGTAAGCGTACACCACGTTGATGTATATAGCTTTAACCAAAAAAATTGAAACGCCCTATCTAGGATCAATCGTTATTTGCATAACAAGTAAAGCATCTGGATATTATGCTCAACATTTTAGGTTAAAAACATTAACTGCAAGGGGTTTAAATATTTAATTGCCCCATTATTCAGTGAAAGGCATTTCAAAGATTATCTTGTGTAGCCCTAGCTTCCATATTGTTGCATGGTGCTTATAGAGTCACCTGTGTCTATATCTGGTGTGTTGGTACCTGGACTTAGTGGTTTATATTATACAACCTCTCTTCTGTAATAAAATCCTACCTAGTCGCAATTTCCTATTTTTTGCTGTTAGTTCCACTTTGAGAAGTAATGCAAAAAAAATTTAAAACAAGCCCTGAGTGAACTACATAGCTTCATGTTGTATAAAACAATGAAACACTTCATACACAAATAGGATGCTGTGGACATCTAACAGGAGCCTTACATCCTTATTAGTGTCAAACTAAAGAAAGGGTGAAACAATCAGCCCCTGATAGACCACTTCAGGCTGGCCCCTTTTGCAGGTATAGCTACCGTATGTAAAACATTAAAAATGAGTGCCTATACATTTTAAAATTCAGTAATGCACTCACCCTGCTCTGCAGATGCTGCATTGCACCACTAGAGACCAATCAGCTTACAGCTTTAGGATTTACTGTTGCTGAAGGGGGAAGAAAGAAACATGAATGATACAGACTGTGCAGAGGGAACACAGATCAAGGAGGGAGAAAAGAAAAGCAGGAGAGATGACAGGACAAACTCTGATCCCAGGAAGATACAAAAGAGTTAAACTTACAAGGATTGTGTTCTATCTTATCTCCATGATATTCTTTCCTTTCTCCGTCATTGGCAACATGTGAACTTCAGCACTGTAAAGCCTCTGTTAGCCTTCCTCTCTAGCTAAGCCAAGAGATTAAATAAAGGCTGGAAATGTACATATTTTATTTACAGAAAGTGATGTATGTATAGTTTTGGAGATCAAAGACAGTGGGAGAGTTTCCAGTAAGAAGTTGACTGCTCTAAGCTTTAGCAAAACGGAGACCTCCAGCAAGAGGAAACAAGACATTTTGGTAGCGTAAACATTAATGTGGTATGTATTATGGGTTGCCAAAATACTGCTTCCATAAAAAGTGAAGAGAGGGGCGCATGTGCAGAGCCTGCAGAGCTCCGCTTCCCGAGGGACAATACAACCATATAACACATCCGCCCAGCCTGTCAATCTGCACCAGCCATGCTATCTTGTTCAAGTGCATCTCCTGGAGTGGACAACATGGTGTTCGGAGGTCCCCAGCCAAAGTAAAAACCAAAAACAATCAAGGAAGCTCTAGGTCATGTTCCAATGTCATCTCCATCTTTTTTCCCTGGTACCTCGCACTCTTCTAAGCTCCTGCTGATGGCTGCTACTGCAGAGTCAGATTCTGATATTGGCACTTCACTGCCATTAGGACACACTGACACCCTGCACCCTACTTTATTTAAAGAGTTTGAGAAAATGCTCCAGAAAGCTCGGAAGCAGACTTCAGATCATATAACTGAGAGCTTGACTCGTAAGATCCATAATCTGGGCCAACACACAGCAGACTTGGAGCTAAGGGTTGATGACCTGGAATGCCATACTTAAACCTACACCTCAGAATTGAAATCCCTCAAAGAGGAAAACTTGATCCTTTAAATGCATCTAGAAGATTATGAAAACAGGCTATGACCTTCCAACTTTCATTCATGGAATCCCTGTCCTTGATCTACAGGCTACTATGATGGCTTTATTCCAAGAACTAGTGGAATAAATTGTCGGCTCACGGCAATACAGACAAAAAAACATGAAAAAAATGGCGTGGAGTCCCCCCTTCCCCCCCATCCATACCAGGCCCTTCGGTTCTGGTTGTGAAAAAAAAAACGGCTTGGGGTCCCCCCAAAGATCCATATCCCCAGATCTCGCACCCCCTATGTAAATGGATATCGGGTACATCGTACCCCTACCCATTCACCAAAAAAGTGTACAAAAAATAAACACAAAACCCAGTTGCGACAAGTCCTTTATCAAAAAAATTAAAATAAAAAAATAGTGTCCTGCGAAGTAAATCCTTCGTCAATCACATCGCCCACCGCCACACCCAAAAATAGAAAAAAAAAAAAGAAGCTCTTGCCTCTTCAGAACCCTCCCGCGTAATAAGCTGTTTGAGTTTGACAGCTCTTTTATAGAAATTTGACGTCACAAGCGCCAAATAATGCATTGCTCAGGTGCAGTGAATAAATTACTGACGTCACGTCAGAAGGGCAGTGCCAACCGGTGGTGTCCCCGCCCCTTTCCTATAAAAGAGATAAAAGAGCTGTCACAGCTCCAGCAGCTCATTACACTGGAGAAGTGTGAGTAGGCGGGAGCATTTTATTTCTTCTATTTTTGGGTGCGGCAGCGGGCGACGTGATTGACAATGGATTTACATTGGGGGGGCACTATTTTTCAATTTTTTTAATAAAGGAAAGACTTGTCAAAAACTGGTATGGTTCAGGGGGTGGGGTGCTTATTCTTCCCCCGCCTTATCCTGTCCAGCTAGGCTGCTTACTCGGATAAGGGTCTGGTATGGATTTTGGTGGGGATCCCACTTTTTTTTTTCAATTATGGAATTTGTTTTCGTGTTTTTTATCGGTATTATCGGTATTGCCAGAACCCAACAATACATTACAGCTGTGAGCAAGTTTAAACGTCATAGGAATCAGCCCTACACTACACTTCACTGCTTGATATATATATATATATATATATATATATATATCCTGCAATAACTGATATATATATATATATATATATATATATATATATATATATATATATATTGCACTGCCTGATCTATTACCAGATGCACAATCCACTAGCTACCTACCTAATCTCACTCCTATCTCACCTAACACACTATACACGCTGCCGTATAAGCAGCAGCTTTAAACCATGATTGGCTAAAGGGACGGTGCTGTGATTGGCCAAAGCATACAGGTCATGTGTATGTTTTGGCAAATCATCAGACAATCAGTAATTTAATCACTGCACCAGCACAGTGCATTATGGAGCACTCATCGGCAGGCGAACTTCCCGCCAAGCTCCCCATTTGTTTGTGTGTTCAGCACACACACGAACGCCCAATGTTTCAGTCGAACTTACGTTCAACTCGAACTTGAAGCTCATCCCTATTTGTTACCATGTGCCCCTGACCTGTGTTCCTGCATTCCTGTTTCCCTGAACCCCGATCCTGATCCTGGACTCTGATCCTGACCCTGCAGCCTGATCCCTTCCTACCTGCTTACTCTGCCTCCTGTTACCCTCTCCCCTTCCAGTCTTGTTCTCAGCTCCCTCTGCTTGAGCTCACATATATGACCATGGCTCTGTTACGATTATGATTAATTTATCCTGTTTTCTTTAAATACTTGGTTTGGGCAGTTGTTGCTTGTGTCTCACTTATGTTTGGTTATTTGGTTTGATTTACACAGTTTTAGTTTACTGGAGGTGCGTTTACATTTGTCTTATTCATTTATTTTTAAATAAGTTATATTATTCTACACTTTACCTGTGCACTGACATTTTCTGTGGCAGTCCACACATTTCTGGTAACACCTGCTACTGACAAGTGTATAATCCTTATATGTATAATAAGAACAGCCACCAAAAAAGATAGATTGCCTGCTTACCAGCTCATATATATCTCTGTGATATATATATATACAGTATATATATATATATATATATATATATATATATATATATATATGTTTAAAAGTGATGGTGCGCTTTTCAAGTGATTAGAAAATGATATATAGCACAATATATAAATCTTTATTTATATATTGTGCTATATATCATTTTCTAATCACTTGAAAAGCGCACCATCACTTTTAAACATTCACTTTTCACATCATCTGGTTGCAGCCTTTCACTCAATCAGCACACCCCTTTCTTTCAACAATATATATATATATATATATATATATCACAGAAGGTCAATTGTTCTTGTGGCTAAATACACAGCCAGGGCCTTTGGGGGTAATTTGAAAATGCACTTGTGATATGCATACCAATCATCCAGGGAGTATGATCATAAGTACAACCAAAAATACAGAAGACTCCACATAGCAAAAATCCTTAAAACACTTTATTGCACAAACCATAAAATTCACTTACATCAAAGAAGTCAAACAATCCCATTTAGAATTAAATTATGCCGGCCGGAAAATACAACGACACCCATCCGTCCAGGACTCGAGACTCACGGTTGCGTAAGAACGTCGCTCCGCCCTACGCATTTCATCATATGTTGACATCATTGCTGCTTTTATGCTATGTGGAGTCTTCTGTATTTTTGGTTTTACCCATGTTCATACTGCCTGGATAATTGGCCTTCATATCACAAGAGGATTCTCAGATGACCCCCAAAGGCCCTGTCTGGGCATTTAGCCACAAGCTAGATTGACCTCCTGTGATAGTGTGGTCTGTGAAAACGCCCACTGGGAGGGGTGAAACGCGTTGACGCAATTCGAAACACGTCTACGCAATTTCTTGCCTGTCAGCAACGTCAGAACGTCACGTACGGTCCGGCATGGAACGCAAATGAGGAAGGAGCCTACCGCAGTGCTACCACCAGACAAAGATAGTCAGAGCACTCTGTACCGGCCTGTTATGTATGAGAAGCATTTATTTGCCACTCTACTTTTTTGCATTCAATACATTTTGGAACGTATCACACTATGTTTTTTTCCATCTTCCTTGCCCTGAGTGGAACATAGAGGGGGAACATAGAGACCAATAGCATCTATCCTGCCCTGTGTGACATTCCAAGAGGAGTCCTATGGAGTGCCTACACTTACCAGTCTGAGCCTATTTGACCCTTATACAGTATTGCTAGGGGGTCCACAGTTTCTGGTTAGTGCACTCACAGGTGGGGTGTGGAGCACTAAAGGATTGGAAAAAAGTCACGGATTGGCACTGCACATTAGAAGAAAATACGTTTTTGCACAGAATACACTTCTTTTTTGGGACATTTATCACCTTTGATTTATTTGATTCCAGGCACAGAACTTTCACTGGACATATGCTTGTCACTATTTCTGTTGTGTGGGGAATTTCTTTTGGTTATTACCATTGCACAGGAATGTTGTGTTTTTGTCTAGATATATTGCTTAGGTTCATATAGAGTGCATTTTTATTTTATTTTATTTTATTTAAATTTCAGTATCACGTTTTGTGGAACAAAATACCACTAATATCAGATTATTTAGCACTAAGGAGAGGCACATTTACCTACACTGTTTGCGCTGTGTTTTTTCTGTTTTTTCTATATGAGCTGGTAAGCAGGCATTCTATCTATTTTATAAGAAATATACTGTATGTATATGCCCCGCGCCAGATATTGATTATAAATATGTGAATAAATATATAGAATAGTGAATAAAAATAGTGAATAAATTAATTATGATTTTAAAATTGATTAATTGAAAAAGTGTATTTGTAGCAGCTGCTATAGAGATATAAAAAGTATTGCAGGTAAGTAGTCTAAAAGGCTACCTATAGCGCTTGCTTTAAAAATTATTACAATATATAAAATACTACAAGTGAGGGGGCGTGGCCTGGAGAGCAATGGAGTAGGTCGCATTGCACGAGAGCTCCTCCGGCAATATCCTGAATTATCGATCCTGATTCATCGCTGAGTCCAGAACTCATCTCTTCCTGACCCCTACCTGTTCCCGGATCCCGCGGTGGTATGTCTCCCCCCCGGCAGAAGTCGGAGGCCGCTGCGAAGCTGGACAAATTCCGGCACAAGGACAAGGAGGCCCCGCTGGAAAATGGCGCGGCCTCATCCACCGCTCCGGCTGCATCCACGGCTGATCTGGCACAAGTGCTTGACGCCATATCCACCTGCCAGGCGACCCTGACGGCTCGCATAGAGGAAGTTAAAATTGATGTTTCCCTCCTCCGTCAGGATTTCCAGAAACTGCGAGACCGGGTGTCCGAAACCGAGCACCGCTTAGGCCGCGTGGAGGATGCGGTCCCCCCCCTGCAGGCCTCCTCTGACCAGGCAGAACGCCATATATCCTTGTTGCTCTCTAAGCAGGACGATCTTGAGAATCGGATGCGCCGAAACAACTTGCGCTTCGTGGGCCTGCCTGAGGGTGCTGAGGGGGCCTCCCCTGCCACGTTCCTTGAGGATCTCCTGGTGACCACCTATGGCCGGGACGCATTCTCCCAATCCTTCGTGGTTGAACGGGCTCATCGGGTGCCATCCAAGTCGCCACCTCCGGGAGCGCCCGCCAGGGTGTTCATAGCTAAATTCCTCAACTACCGGGACCGGGATGCCATCTTACGTTTGGCCCGGGATAAGGGCAACATTCCCCACCTCAACAGCCAGGTGCTCGCATTCCCGGATTTTTCTGCAGAGGTCCAGCGTCGCAGAGGCAAGTTTACAGATATCAAGCGGAGACTGCGCGCCCAAAACCTGAAATATGCTATGTTGTTCCCTGCCAGGCTCCGTGTGGTGGGCGAGGACCGGGTGCATTTTTTCGAGGATCCTGAGGAGGCTGTGGCATGGTTGGATAGACTGAGACCTGCCTAGTGCGTGAGTACACTTTTGTCCGCAGTCACCTTTCCTGCTGTGCCCACCTTACTGCCTATATTTGCCCTGTGAGCCACCTATTTCTTATACTGTCCCTCCGTCACTGTTGACCCTGATCCCCTGCTCCATCCATCCCTATTCCAGACGTGAGGAACTGCTGCGGATTTGCCCTCCTTTTTGTGACACCCTGTCCCCCCCCCCCCTTGTTCTTCCCTCTCCCCCTGTTCTGGACACCGTTTATTCACCATGTGCACCGTGGAAATATTTTTACAGACTGCCGTATGCTCTCCCTTTGCTTTGCCCCGCTGGCTCGGCCCCCCAGATGTCCTGTCTTGTGGGGGCTGCTTGCTGGCACTACTACTGGAACTCTTTTGTTCTTCAGAGGATGTTTGCCCCCTCGTTACGCTGTGCCCAGATTGCAAATTTGATTGTGTTTATTGCTGTACTATGTCTGGTGTCCTGGCTGTGTGTGTGCGGGCCCCTTTCGGGTCTCCGCTGCAGCTGGTGCTCCCTCTGTTTCAATGTGGGTACTGTTGGGTTTTCCTGTTCGGGGATGTATGCTCGCACAAGTTGGGGTTGGTGTAGAGCTGGGTGGGTTAGGGTTGTTTATTTACAGAATGTTTATTGTGTGCTGTTCCTTATGATATTGCGATGCTGCCATTTTTCTATGTTTTCTTGCCATATCTCAGTCTGTACCTCTCTGCAGGCTCGGTCTCCACTGACACTTTCTATCCTGGTGCCATTTTTTTACCTACCTCCATGGCCCCGTTGAAATTGCTAGTTTGGAATGTTCGTGGCATTAGGGACAAAATCAAACGTACGGCCCTTTTTACTTTTTTGAAGGCCCAAGCTGCAGATATTGTTGTTCTAACTGAAACCCATGCCACTGGCTCCTTGGTTCGCGCTCTACGGAAGCCCTGGATGGGGTGGACATATCATGCCACGTACAGTTCCTACTCCCGTGGAGTCTCAATATTAGTTGCTAAGTCCCTCCCTTTTGCTATTTGTTCGGTGGAGACCGACCCTCAGGGTCGCTATGTTCTTCTACATGCTACACTGGCGGGTTCTTCTATTCTGTTGCTGGCCTACTATGTGCCTCCCCCATTTTCTGGGGCTGTCCTTGGGGCCGGTTTAGACTTTATTGCACGCCATCCTTCTGTGCCTGTTATATGGCTGGGTGATTTTAATATGACCATTGACCCCGAGCTGGATAGGGTGAGTTCAACTCTCCCGGCCCGGCCTTCGAATGGTCTGACCCGTTTCGGTCGGGTAATGTCCCAGTTCTCGCTGATTGACACCTGGCGCCACCTGTATCCTACTAAGAGGGCTTACTCCTGCTTCTCGGCGGCTCATGCCACCATGTCTCGCATTGATTACATCTTTATTTCCCCACAGCTTGCTCCTCAGCTACAGGCAGCGGGCTTTTGCCCGCGTATCCTGTCTGACCACGCCCCTTACTGGGTGCTCCTGGATGTTTTGTCCAGGCCACCGCGCAGTAACTGGCGGCTTAATCCATTCTGGCTTGGCCTAATCCCAGACACTGAATCTCTAGACGCTGAATGGGACTCGTTCTTCGCGACTAATGACGGTACCTCGGATGTCCTGACGGTGTGGGATGCGTTCAAGTCCCATGTGAGGCTGAAACTTTCCCATGCCATCTCCACTTTTAAACGTCACTCTAGAGCTTCATACGCCCAGGTGCTGGAGGACTTGGCCTCTATGGAGGATCAGTATGCTCTTGCACCGACTCCGGATGCGCTCGCGGGCCTTAAATTGCAGACGCGGGTGGCCGAACAGCTTAGTTACGAGAGGGCTAGGCATAAATTATTTTTCGCCAAGCAGCGGATATTTGAACAGGGAGAACGCCCGGGTAGGCTTTTGGCACACTTGGCGCACCTGGATGCCCGCCCTCCGGTGGTCATTTCCCTAGCGGGTCCGGATGGATCCCTGGTTTCTGACGCTGCCAAGGTTGCCAGCATGTTTGCGTCGTTTTTTCGTGACACCTATTCCTCTACGGTGGCGTACGAGACCCCCGAGCTGGATGGGCTGCTGGCTGACCTGTCCCTCCCTCAGTTATCGGCGGTTCAGGTGGAGGCCCTTGAGGCCCCTATCTCCGCCGAGGAGGTGCAGGCGGCTATAGCTAGTTTCGCTCGTTGCAAAGCTCCAGGCGTAGACGGGCTCCCTGTGGAATTCTATACACAATTTTCGTCTACCCTTGTTCCTAGGTTGGTGACCCTCTATCGATCTATTTTTAAGGACGCTGCCCTTCCTGACTCTATGCGTGAGGCCCTCGTTGTTTTGATCCCGAAGCCTGGGAAGGACCCTCTCCAACCTGAGTCGTACAGGCCCATTTCCCTATTACAGACTGATGTGAAAATCCTTGCAAAAGTTTTGGCCATTCGTCTAAATAAGGTTATCCTGACGTTGATACACCCTGATCAGACGGGCTTTATGCCTACAAAAAACACTGCCTATAACACTAGACGTCTATTTATGAATCTACAGGCCTCGCATGCCCAGCTGGGAGCTCGGGTGGTGGTCTCACTTGACGCGGCCAAGGCCTTTGATTCTGTCGAATGGAATTATCTATGGCATTGTCTGCGTATCTTTGGCTTTGGTCCGCGATTCATCAGGTGGCTGACTATCCTCTACGATGCCCCTCGGGCACGGGTTCTGGCGAATGGCTGGACCTCGGACGTGTTTCCTCTCTCCAGAGGCACACGTCAGGGGTGCCCTATCTCCCCTCTACTCTATGCCTTGGCGGTGGAACCGTTGGCGGCGGCTCTTCGATCCCATCCGGGTGTTGAGGGGCTTCGTGCTGGTCCACTGGTGGAGAAGGTTAGCCTGTATGCTGACGATATGCTTTTGTATTTATCGGATGCTGGTCCTTCCCTGGCTTCGGCTCTGCAGGTCATCGAGCACTTTGGTAAGTTCTCTGGTCTACGTATCAATTGGGACAAGTCCCAGATTCTCCCCATGGATGCCTCTCCCCCTACCTTTGCCCAGGCCTCATTGCCCCTTCGACGTGTCAGCGTGATTAAATACCTGGGTATACATATATCTCGGGATCTTTCGGACTACGTTTCCCTCAATATTGAACCGGTTATATCCCTGTTCAAGGCTAAACTCCAGGCGTGGGCTAAGCTCCCGCTGGGGGTGATGGGGCGGATAGGTCTCCTCAAGATGATTCTGCTCCCTAAAATTTTGTACGTTATGTGGCATTGCCCGGTCTATATACCACTCCGCTACTTTAAGGTCCTCGAAGCCCTCTGGAACTCGTTTATCTGGGGATCGGCGAGGCGCAAATTGTCGTCACGTACGATCCGTCTCCCGATCTCGTTGGGCGGTCTCGCGGTCCCCGATCTTCCCCTGTACTATTTGGCGGCTCAGCTATCCCATTTCTACCACTTGGACAAACAGGACAATCTGAGGTGCCGTCTTTTGGTCTGTGCGGACTCTGGTTTCCCGGTTCCCCACCCATTCTGTGACCTCCTTCGGGGGGTGAAGGGATCCCACGGGTCCTCCCCACGTGGGAGTCTCTTGCATAACTATAGACGTGTCTGGGATCTGGCGATGCAGAAGATGGGCTGCGAGGCCTTACACGCTGATACGCCGCTGTGGTTTAATAAACTTCTACCAGAACTTTTACAGATACCTGATCCCAGTGTCTGGATCTCTAGGGGTGTCTTCCTGCTCTCCCATGTATTGCACCGGGGAGCAGTGAAGTCATACAGCCAACTTAAGCAGGAGTTTGCCCTCCCATCTCATATGTACTTCCGATACATGCAGCTCGCTTACGCGCTGCGGGCCCAGTTCCCGGTGGACTGTCCGATGGTGGAACCCTTGGACTTGACTAGGGTCCTCATGGGCGCGGACCACTGTAAGCTGATTGCCCTTCTGTACGAGATGTTGCTTACGCCCGCGGCCACCAAGATCGCGTATGCGTTGAAACCCAAATGGGAACCTTTGTTGGGAGAGATACTGGATGAGGATTGGGAGGATGTGCTGATGGGCGCTAAGTGTGCTTCCCCTAAGATGTCGGATCGCTTTACCCATGTATGTATCCTTCACCGTACATACCTTACCCCTGTACGTATGGCTAAATTTCGTTCCACCCAGGCGTCCCATTGCCCCAAGTGTCTGCTGTCGACTGGCACATTCGACCATCTGCTGTGGCAATGTCCGCGAGTGCGCGGGTTCTGGGCCCAAGTGGTCCGGTTCCTCCACGACCAGATGGGCGCGCCTGTGACACTCGACCCTAGATTGTGTTTACTGGGACTCCTTCCAGATGTTGAGATTAACAAGCACGTGGCCCAGTTCTTGCAGGAGACCCTGTTTCAGGCCCGTAAATTGCTGGCCAGAAATTGGATCCAACAGGCGGTGCCTACCTTGGCGGCGTGGATTAGCGAGATCAATAGCACTCTCCCCTATAAAAAACTTATTTATGTTAATAGGGGTTGCCCGGGGAAATACCATAAAGTGTGGGATAAATGGCTAAATTCTTCCACTACTTGTACATCGTAATTCCTAATGCATTTTGTTTCAATTATCGCATATCTGTGTACATTGTTCTACTAATTGCTATGTATTCTCGTGAGCTGGCATTGACTGTCAAGATTTATGGACTGGTTTGTTCTATGTTGGCTATCTCGCAGCCTTTTTTTGTTGTATATCTCCTGTTGTGTTTCAGTACGCAATAAAGTTGTTTTGATTTAAAAATACTACAAGTGAATATAATACATAAAAAGTGATATTAGTGACAAATATATTAATAGTGCAGATATTTTATCCCATATATATAAACCTTATTTCATATAGCAATTAAAAAGTTATAAATGTGAAAAACTCCAACAAAATATTTCCAAGGTTTAAAGTCCAATAAATAATCCAATAAAAATATATAAAGTGAGTCTTTTGTGCAAACGGTGTCAAATTCCAAACGAAAAGTGCAAGTGCTCAGCGTGATGATTACTCAGTCCACTCAGTAGTGATCCATATAGCTATAATTTCACCGTAATAGTGGTAAGATTCAATCACTTACCAGATTGCGAGGGTCATGTGTGCCTTATAGCACCACGACCAACCGGGCTTGAATAGCCTTCCAGGCTAAGGTGGAAACTCCTTATGGCTTACTTCAGGTGGGTAAGATGATGAGTTTTTTTAATTGCTATATGAAATAAGGTTTATATATATGGGATAAAATATCTGCACTATTAATATATTTGTCACTAATATCACTTTTTATGTAGTATATTCACTTGTAGTATTTTATATATTGTAATAACTTTTAAAGCAAGCGCTATAGGTAGCCTTTTAGACTACTTACCTGCAATTCTATCTATTTTGGTGGCGATTCTTCTTTAAAGGATTATACACTCCAATGTGGTGGATTGTGAAAATATGGAATAAGGACACTTCTTACTAAACTAATTGTGGATTGCATTAGATCATGTTTTGGTATATGCAGGTAAACTCAATATAGCACAACTCTGTTAAAGTATATTGTCTCTGGACTGTGTTTATATCTCACAGGAGAGTTTCTGCTTTAAGTAATGCATTTTGGATTATAATACAGCATAGTTTTTTCTCTTCTGCAACCCTTATTCCAAGAACTACAGCCATCCATCCCTGTAGAGTGCTTTAAAGATGGACAGAGTTCACAGAGCCTTCATCCCCCCACCCGCAAGTCTGAGGGTCTGCCTCGCAAAATGATAGCCACATTTCACTATTTCCACACCAAAGACTACATTTTGGCTGCAGCTAGAGGCAGGGACTTACTGATCTTTCAAGACCACACATAGCACATTTTTGCAGATCTCTCCCCGCTAAATATTTCTAAACAGTGTGCCCTGAAGCCTTATCTTCAAGTTCTCCAGCATCATCAAATAACTTATCAATGGGGTTTCCCGTTCACTGTCCACTTTACCTATTACGTTTCCAAATATGCATGTTGGTCTTTTAAGGAACTTCAATCTACTCTCTAGGATCTTAAACTTATAGATTGTCATGTAGGTCCAGTGGGTCCCCACTGACACTTAGCTTCTTGTTTTCCATAGAAAGCCTCCACTACTCGCAGGGATGGAGGACACCATGGTCCATATCAGCGCAGTCATTTTGTCTCCCCCTCTCTGGCCCATATGGATTCTATGGACTGATCATTTCACCAAAACCTGTTTTGGATTCGTTACTACTTCATTCAACAGTAAATATGGAGGAACCACTGAATTGGTCTTTTCACTCCCACCTAAGTTGGTTTTATGCAAGTATTTCTTTTCAGTCGTTTTTATTGAAAACATTTTTCACATAGACAGCAAATCAAATGAACAAAGGTCAAAAATGTATAAGAAGATATGTGATATCGACTAGATATGTACTTAAGTAACAAACATTAAAAAGGAAGAAAAATGTAATGCTTATACCAACGCAAGAATGTCTTTCCAGGGACTCCGGATCACCACCTGGGTAGAGACATAATAAAATACGGGAAGGACCAGGAACCATGCACCAGGTGGTTGAGTGGTTGCAAAACATATGGAGTCTGGACGCTCCCTCTGAGTAGAGTCTATTGAACCCAGGGGAAGGTGAACCGAGATGTCCCCAAGTAATCCAATTCAAGAGTCAGGAAGGGTCTGAGATATGAAGTCAAATCAAGCCCCCCCAAAGGCTCAACCCCAAGCAAGACCAGAAAGGGATAAGGACACAGTTCCCCACCCCTTCCAGGGCAGGGTAGTGGAAGGGAGGTCTATTCACAAAACACATGATAAAATCAATAATTTTGAACCAAAATGAACGAGAAACAAAAAGAGAGAATAATGTCAGAAGAGTTCTGAACAGGTGAAAAATAGGAAGGTGAGGAAGAGGGGGAGAAGGAGAGCCAGGCAGTCATTGAGGGGAAGAAGATATTATGTTACGAGGGGCGATCACAAGGATGAATGCATAAAGTTGGCCGAGGGTTCCCAGACACCTTCCGCTTGGCAGCTGCAAAGGAAATTGAGGGTTGTTTCTAGGCATGGGCTAACATCATTTTGACTCCTAAGAGGATATAGAAGAGGAGAGATTGAACACGTCTGGGAGTTTTTCCTATCTGTCTGTTCAGCAGAGCTATTTAGGGAGGTTAAATAATAGGACAGCCAGTGACCTTACGTATCAATTGAAAGATTTTGTTCCAGAAGCTTCTAATCTGGGGGGCAAGTCCACCATATGTGGAGCAGAATGCCTGAGTGACCACAACCCCGGAAGCAAAGCGGAGAGGTATCTGGAAACATCTTAGCAAGACGTGTGGGCACAAGGTACCAGCGTGTGATGAGTTTTACATTGGCCTAGATCAAGGAGCCATTGATGACTCCCTTGAAGGAGTAATGGAAGCTCTGATACCAGGTGTCAAGGTCCACTTCTTCATCAAGGTCCCGCTCCCAGCTCTGGGTGTATGTTGGCTTCTCCCAGGTATCGACAAGAGAGGAGTAGATGATGGAGATACCTCCCCTATGGTCCAAGATCTCAGAACACCAGCGTTCATAGGTGGATAGTTTAGATGGGTCTGGTTTATTAATCCAGATTGACTGTAGAAAATGGGAAATTTGGGAAAGCCTAAATCTCTCTGTGTTGCGCATATCTAATGTGCTGGTATAGTAGCTAACATATAAGGGTCCCATAGATTTAAAAAAGTGACCAATACGAAATAGTCCCTTATTTAGCCACCACTAAAATGCTTTGTTTTGACCTGGAGGGAATTGTGGGTTATGGAATAATGCGAATATTGGACATTTGGTCACATAAGGTGATGGAGTGCGACAGGGTAGGAGCAAGAGTCATGGGCCTATGCTTAGGGGAACACCAGACTAGATAATCTAGCATGTGGTGGGGAACCGTGTGCCTATCCATCTGGATCCAATCAGGTTTAGGTCCTCGATTGTAAATCATTGAAATTTGAGCCAATTGGGCTGCTTGATAGTATCTTCAGAGGTTGGGCAGAGCAAGTCCCCCTTCAGTGCGTAATCTGAATAGATTAAGGACACCTGTAACTTTTTTCCCCCAAATGAAATGTACAATTTTGGACTAAAGAATCTTCAGTTGATCTCATGTAAGTGGAATGGGAAGAGAGCGAAAAAATGTAAAGGAGACATGAAACAAAGTCATTTAAATAGAATGTATCCTACCTATCCAGGATAGCTCATGTTTAGACCAGGTGTTCAGGTCTTCTCCTAGCTTTTTGTAGATGGCGGGGTAATTGGCCTTGTGAAATTGGTCTATAGTGGGAGTTTGGTTGAACCACAAGATAAGGGATGAAATCAAAGCTCCAAGCAAAAGAAAAGTGAGATCGTAGACAGTCGAGTAAAGGAGCTTGGACCGTGATGTTCAGGGCTCTGGATTTGGACAAGTTAACCTTAAGTCCGGAGGCTGTGCCAAAGTAATTTAAAGATATTGGGTACAGGGACAAGAGGTGAGGTAACAAATAAGAGGAGATCATCAGCAAACAATACACATTTATGCTCCATGGGGCCGCATAGGACACCCCAGATATCAGGGTGGTTCCTGATCGCTATAGCTAACATTTTGATAGCTATTGCAAAAATAAGCGGAGACAGGGGTAAAATCTTTAGCCCCTGTACTTTTAGATATTGCGAAAGAAAGAAAGAAGAGTAATGCCCTAGGAGGCGTACTTGCACACTGGGGGTGGAATAGAGAGAACAAAGGGTACCTAAAAAACTTGGACTGAAGCCCCATCTGTATAGTACTTCGCAGAGGTATGGCCAAGCAACTGTATGGAACATTTTTTGTAAATCTATTGATAGCAGAAAGCCTTCTTGAGGAAGACCCCCATCCCATCGTGAGTGAAGTAGCGAGATGATGTCAACTGCTCTCTTAATCTGATCAGGGCTCTGTCTCCCCAGGATGAAGTCAGCCGGGTCCTTATGTATATATTTAGCTATAAATGCTGATATTCTTTTGGAGAGGATTTTGGTTACAATTTTTTAAGTAATTGTTGATTAGCGAGATCACTCTATAGGTACCTACATCACTGGTATCTTTCCCTGGTTTGGGGATGACCGAAACATAAGCTTTATGGACAGGATAGCCATCCCAGAGAGAGTTAAAGAACCCGATCAGGTATGGAGCAAGGGTTGTAGCAAAAGCTTTATAGTAACCGACGAAGAAGCCATCCGGGCCCGGGGAAGAACCCTTCTTATCTACTTCCGGACTGCCCACTGACGATTTACTGCGGCAGGCTGGCCCCCCTGCGTGAACCGATGTAGGTCTACATCGTCAGCGTGACGCCCCACTCCCATTCGTCAGCGGGGACTCTGATGCATGGGGCAGGTGGCTCGGTTTGCCGCCTGACACCCGCATTCGCTCTCCCGGCTGAGAGAGAAGAACAGTCAGTCAGCTGTGTTTACAACAGCTTCTTCTCTCTGGAATGATCACAGAGTGCCTGTGATCCTTCTATGTAGGATAACAGGTCTCTGTGATCATTTCACAAGCCCCCCCACATACAGTTAGAATCACCCCTCCCCCCAGGCTAACATTTAACCCCTTGATCACCCACAGTGTTAACCCCTGCCCTGCCAGTGTCATTAATACAGTAACAGTGCATATTTTTAGCACTGATTACTGTAGTAATGTCACTGGTCCCCCCAAAAGTGTCAAAAATGTCAGTTAGGGGTCTTATCTGTCCGTCGCAATGTTGCAGTCCCACAAAAAATTGCTGATCGCCGCCATTACTAGTAAAAAAAAAAAAACAATAAAAATGACATAAATATTTCCCGTAGTTAGTAGACACAATAACTTTTGTGCAAACCAATCAAAATACGCTTATTGCGATTTTTTTTTTTACCAAAAATATGTATCAGAAAACAAATTAGCCTAAAATGTTAAAAAAAAATTGATTTTTAAATTGTTTTTTTTGGGGAATGTTATATAGCAGAAAGTGAAAATTATTGTTTTTTTTTTTTTAGAATTGTCGCTCTTCTTTTGTTTATAGCGCAACAAATAAAAATTGCACAGTTGATCAAATACCACCAAAAGAAAGCTCTATTTGTGGGGAAAAAGGACATAAATTGTTTTGGGGTACAGTGTCACACGACTGCGCAATTGTCTGTTAAAATAACGCAGTGCTGAATCGCAAAAAAAATGGCCTGGTCATTAAGGGGACAAATCCTTCTGGTCCAGAAGTGGTTAAGGAATGTATTTACTTCCAAAACTTCAAGTTCCGATTGTGGTTTTTCTAGACTAGAGCGGTGTTGGAAGGTCAATTCCAAAAGAGGGATGTCCTGGAGGAACTTTGCCAGGCCCCTGGGGCTGGCCGGGTCCTCAGCCACTTAAAGTTGTGAGTAGCATTTCTAGAAGGCCTGCATTACTTTTTGGGGATTCTGAGACACCAGAAGGGGTACAAATTTTGGAGAAGGAATAGGATTGTGTTTTAGGTGTTAGTCTAGAGGCCAGTTTAGGGCCAATTTTGTCTCTAATGGAATAATATTGAGCACCAGACCACTGAAGATTTTTCTTGGCTCCTGTGGTCATGGCTAGGTATAAGGCGTGTCGAACCTCATCCAATTGAGCCAATGATGTTTGTGTGGTATTTATTTTATGTACTTTGCTCAAATTTTGAAAATCTGTATCGGTTTGTTTATCTCCAATCTCCTCTCTCTCTTAAGGTTAGCTGAAATCTGAATAATGTTGCCTCTGATCACAGCCTTATTAGCTGCCCAACAGAAATTGCTCAATCCTATCACTTAGTACCCAGTGTTAGTGGCCATCATCCCGATAGACAGATACAAAAAGGGGTACCCCCAATGGTGGTGACAGCCTCTCCCTCACAGACAAGACGCAGGAACATTCCACGTCTTGGACTGATACTCCTATTATACTTCGCCTACCTCTAGCCACGAGAAACACTTATCTATGGCAGGTATTCTATACCGGCCTATATGCCCATCAAGGACCGTTTAGGACTAACGGTGGATCACTGTGGCGCCCACGGTCTTGCCGCTTACCAGCCATTTTCTACACTGTTTTCTTTCTCAGTGAATCATGCTTATGGGAGACCTGGCACTCCTCTTTCGGTTAACACCGTTTTAATTGACAGCCCAGTTATCTCTATAGGAGGACTTCCTTTGGTATAATTAGTGCATTGAACTTTGGTTGACCCCTGAAGAAGGGTTTTTACACCCGAAACGCGTAGGGTCCTGTCCGGTTCTCTCCACCAATGGTGCCTAGGAGTCTTCTGTACGGATACTGGTCTGTCCTTGCATGCAATTTTAACCTTATGCATATCCAGCTGTCTGCTGGATATATATAATTATGTGTATGTAGTCATTGTTGGTTTTCTTTATGTAATAAAATTGTATTTTATACACTCCTTTGTCTAATTTTTCAGTGTTTTAGTGGCATGAAAAGTCCCAAACCATTGGGGGTACCCCTTTTTGTATTTTGTATTTATTAGCTGCCCAAAGGGTTTCTGGAGAGACATCTCCGGAATCATTGGGGAAAAGTACTCTTTAAGTTCCCTCAAGATCACTAAGTATGGACTCATTAAGATGCCAACTAAATAGGCCTTTGAGGGTCGGTGAGTGTGTGAGCGAGAGGAGGACAATAGCATGATCTGAAAGGGCAGTGTCTCCGATGAGGGACTTGGTGGTGAGTGGGATTACTGTAAAGGGGACAAAAATGTGATCTATCCTGGAATAGGCTTGATGAGAGGCAGAACAATGGGTGTAGTCTTTAGATTTAGGGTTCAGTTCCCTCCATATGTCTACTAATACCAATGAGTGCAGCGTCCTGGCAATGAGTAAACTTTGTTTTGGGGCTCGTTTGAGGGAAGATTTCCCCCCTCTAATTTGTCGAGGCTTTGGCCTAGTGCTATATTGGAGTCACCTTCTAGAACTATTATGCCTTTCGCATGGGATGCAATGATCGGAGCTAGAGAGGAGAAGAACATTGCTTGACCTGAAGTAGAAGCACATCTGATTTTTGGGAATGATACTGTTGGAATAACTTATGTCTCTTGACCGGGGAGTTAAGCTCTTGCACATTATGGGAGGCTCTCCCATGGGAGGATCTTCAGAAGGGATTTGACTGGATCATGTGAGAGCATGAACCTGGAGATGGGGTGAGTGCTGAAGATGAAGGAGACCTGACTCAGTTAGGATCGAGTTTTCAAGAGGATCCAAAGCCTGGAGAGCCCTGGAGCTTGGAGCAGGAGACAAACTCCATTCGCTGAACTCGCATTGACCTCAAGGAAAGACCAAGTTGAGGAAATAACTAGAAAGAGAGCAGTGGAAAAGGAAAGAGAAGAGAGTTAATAAAGAGCAAGAAAAAAAAAAACAAAAAAAAAAACAATATTCCCCAACCCTAGGTAGAGGGCAAGAGCCCAGCTTATTCCTCTCTACCAACACATCCCATAAAAATATCCTCCGGACTTGGGCACATCAGTCTTCCCCGACATGGGGATCTATACTCCATGCAGAGGAGGATGAAGGAGCAAAGGACCTGCTCCGACCATGGTCCCGCTGATTGTTGTAAATCCTCAAAGGATATAGCACAAATGTAAACGTCTATTAGAAAAAAAGTGCCATTCCCTGGGTACTCCTAACAATTGAGGATCTCCTCAATTGTTGGGAGTCATCCCCGAGTTGGAAACTGTAGCCCAATGTGCGTCAAGAAGAGTGTAAGAAACTGAACCCGGGATCCGTCCATACCCGACCCCCAGTAGTAAAGAGAAAGACAACTTATAAAACGGTGTAAATTGAAACAGTGTTTCCCTTAAGGGGGTTTGAATAATGCCCCCCCCCCCCCACAACAAAGGAGGCTCAAAGGGAACAGTGAATCAGTTGAATATGATCAAATAAGATTAACAACAAAAATATAGTTCCTAACGTGTGATTCACGGATCAGCAAAAGTGAGTTGTAGCCCTTATGTGAAGGGAAGGCAGCCCAGACAGGAATCCTCCAGAAATTAAGGTATTTTGGTAAGGGAGGGCATGAGTCCTTTGCTCTCTTTGGTTGTTGCTTCTGCCATATGGGTGTGAGTGGGCTCAGTGGAGAGGGCCTCTTTAATGATCCGGAATTCCTGTGGGAGGAAGCCAAGAGGGGTCCTTGAGAAATCAAACCCAACTGGAGAAGCAGGCGTTTTCTATTGGAAAAGGAAGGAAAAGGACCACCAATTTTTTATCACTTTCTGAGTGAGGACCTGAAGAATCGGTTTGAGGATATGTCTCTTCTGAATGGTTGTGGGTGAAAGGTCGGCAAACATTTGCACAGGATGACCCTGGATAGATAGGTGATCCATATTCCTGGTTATCCTCATGATCTCTTCCTTCATCTTGTAGAAGTGGGGTTTTATAATGACATCTCTTGGAAGACCATTGGAGCGAGGAGGCCATAACGCCCTATGGGCTCTACCAGTTCCAAGAGATGAATGGGTATGTGAGGGAAAAGATCTTTAATAAAGGCCCATACTGCAGAGTTGATATCTTTTACTGATTCGGGGAGACCCCTTATCCTAAAATTGTAACGTCTGGATCTGTTCTCAAGCTCATCGATTTTAGCAAGGGCTATGTCCATTTGTTCATGGAGATCCTGTAATCTAGCAGTGTTTTGGTTAGTCCTTGCTACGGCCTGGTCTGATTTTTGCTCTATGGCCTCAATCCTTGTCCTTAGATTCTGCAGATCTGCTTGGGTGGTTGTGGTGATTTGAGTGGCAGTTTGTGTGAGACCCCTGGCTAGCATTTTGGAAAATGTAGCCATAATGGAGAAGAAATCAGTGGGACTTAGTGGACAGTTCTGTGGAAGGCTTCCTGTGAAGCCCGGGCTGACCATGAGGTCCCCAGAGGGGGACTAAAGCAGATCATCTAGGGTCCTCTGGATGAGGGATTCGGTAGAGGCTGGGGAGAGAAAGGCTGGTGCCTAGAGTGGGGCTGGAGAGGACTGACCTGTCGAGCAGTGCAGGGGCTGCATCTGCTATGGCTTCCTCTCCATGCTGCTGAGCGGCCGCCATCTTGGAGACCGCAGAGGCCGGGAGAGCGGATCCCAGCTGACAGGATAGGTCTTTTCTAGCTTGCCCCACATGCAAAAGAATGTTCCCCAGTCCCTCTGGAGTCGTGGGCTGCTTTTGAAGTGTGGGGCTGTGCTGTATACAGGCTACAGCGGGGAGAATTTGGCCAGAGCGGGACGGAGCTCCCTGATCAAGCAGCCATTCAGGGAGCTTCCCAACATGCGCCCTTTTGCAAATATTTCATAACTAAACCCAATATTGTTTTTTGTTCTTATCAATATTAGTGACTCTGGTTTACTTGCTTTTGGCACCTAATGCTACATCTGGGACTCTCCAGCCCAGGATTTCTTGCCCCCCCCCTTGTCTCTTTTATCACATAATCCCTGATCACATTTCCTTTCCTTTCCCACATTACCATTCCCTTAATTCCCATTTTTCATCCCAATCCCCCTCCCCACCACCCATCCCGGTATTTATTATTTGATTGTTCTCTGTTATTTATAACTCCCTAACTCCATTGGTACTGATTATTATGTTCTAGTTGCATTAATGTTCGTGTTGCTGTTTTTTACTTCTTACCCTAGAGCTCTATAACTGACTAGTGCAGTTTAATGGTTACAGCTCTAGGCTCAGTTTACTCTTGCTGTGGTTGCCACGGGACTTTTTAAATACTACGTATCTTGCCTCCAGTTTCTATCCCCCCCCCTTTTTTCCCCTCCCTGTTTCTTCCCCCTATCCCCCTTCTACTGTTAATTTAAGGTATCATGTGTAGAGGGTTTTGATGGCAATACCTATTGTACGCATTGACATTACTGGTTTGTGTTCCCTATTATGTGGACATCCAATGGTAGATTTATGGCCTCTGGCTGACTATTTTCCACTTCTCTAATACACCCTTCTGGTTTTTAATCACAATGTTATGTTCTAAAGTATTGTTTTTCACTACTGTGCTTTTCTGCTCTCGCTTTCTTTATCTTTTCTTCGTTTATTTCTCTCCCTGCTGCTTCCCCCAATGAAGAATTTGCCCTACGACTCAGACTAATACATAATAGCTTATGTGTTCTTAAGCTTTAGTTATGGCCCCCTGAACATCCTTACCTTGAATGTTCAAAGTTTCAACACATCACATAAATGCACTAATGCATTTAGATCCTTTGCCTCTATGAAGGCTCACATCATTTGTTCACAGGAGGCACAATTTACTCCCAAGACTATACCCAAATTTCCTCTGTCCCTTATACCCCAAAGTCTACATGGCTTGAGCTACCACAAAGCAAAGAGGAGTTTAAGTTGTTATCCATCGTTCTACCTCATTTACCCTTTCAGCTGAGATTAAAGACCCTGGAGATACCTTATACTTACTGGTCATTTATTGGATTCTTCTATCACCATTGTGTCCTACTATGCTCCTAAAAACACCCAACCTCCTTTTTCTCCCACCCTTTACATGTAGTTGATTCCCGTAAGATGGGAACTATATTGATTTGTGGATATTCATATATAATCAAAAATGTGCTGCGCTACAAAAGAATTCTCCCAAATAAATGGAAAAGTGCTGATCTATCATTAACGTTTAGATAATACTTAATATATAATACAATCTTAAGTAAAAAGCAAAAATGTGCACACAAGTTTTAAATTATCAGTGTGAGAAGAAAGGGGTGTTTTAAGTCCCAATAAAGTCTGTAGCTTTAGAACGTGAAAATGGTGTTCAAAGAAATCAACAAAAGGTCCCAGAGGCTGAATCCAGATGACACTTTAGGAAGATAGCGGAGACACCGACGTGCAGATCACCAGATACAAAAACAAGATGGCTGCTTACCAGAGCAAAATGGCCTTTCAGTAGAGGGGAAAGAGGTAGCGCTGAATCTAATTAAAGTCTGAATCCAGGCTCCCCTTAAAAAAAAATTGCAATGTATAGGTGTCATTAAAAGAAACAATTTTAAAATAAATTATTTACATTTCATTTTGGTGGTTTATCTCTTCAAAATTTGGGGTCACATAAAGCAGCGTAGAAACAAAAAAAAAGAAAGAAATACTGATATGTGATATCGTAATAAAAGCTGGAAAGCAGCTTCTACTTGTAATGCCACTGAAATGTTGTTCAGCAGCCCAGTATTAACTGATCCACAGCTCTTTCAGCCAATTTACTATGTATAGTAGGTATGAATGGGTGAGTAGAGTTTGTATTAAATTATAAACATTGGTTGCTACACAAATAACATATACCTGCCCATACTTAACAGGTTTGATTTACTAAAGGCACACAGACTGTTAATTTTGCAGGGGAAGTGGTACTTTGTAAGGGAATTTTCACCAGAGCTTAGTGAATAAGATAATGCCCTGCTGACTTTGATTATCCAATTATGTGCAGGTAAACATTCTGTTTTCCATTTCGTTTTAATGCACATCAATGTGTATTCTTTACAAAGCAAAATTTCACCACATTCACTAAGCCATTCACAGCTAGCATCCCATGTGCCGTTAGTAAATGAACCCCACTATGTCAGTTAGTGGGTGTTGGTTCAAATGGGTAGGACAGCCACAATATGCCATACTTATTATTTTTCAACAACAGTATAGAAAGCAGGACCACATTTAGTGGCTTTACAAAGGCAACTTACAGAGGAATTGTGGGACAGATTGTTAGAGGTAGCATTGTAAAATTGGGTCTAAGGTAAAACTTAGCAGTTCCAACATTATGTTTTTTTTTTCTATCTTAAAGATACAACATCATTTTAACTGGAAAGCAGCTTCTTGAAATATTACATGGGCTGCAATTGTTCTTAGAATTTAGTTTGAACCTACATTATTTTCAAAGTAATTGTAAGTTATTCATACCACCATTATTTTGGTTTTACATATTACACTGACTATTTAATGAGAAAATGTATATACTCCAAAATAATTGGTGTGTATATTCCTCGCGCCTAGGATGTTCCAACAGATAGATAAGGGTGAAGTGGGTAAAGGGATAAAGGAGGAGAAATGCAGCTGCTATAGGGAATAAAGTAAGATAAAGTAGAGATAAGACCCCAGGGGGAGTTAGGGCCAACTATAGCGCTTGCTGAGATTAAACCAGGGGTGGACAATGGCTTAGCAGTGTCCCAAGTTGGGGAAGAGTAGGCGTAAAAATAAAGTGCTGGGTGCTGATAAATGATCAATCAATAAATAATTGAATGGTGTGGATAAATATCATATTAATAACAATACTGTAAGTGGATGGGTAACAATCAAAGTTATCATATAATAAATCAAATAAATATTGTCACAATACAGTGTGTATGGAAAGTATTCAGACCCCCTTAAATTTTTCACTCTTTGTTATATTGCAGCCATTTGCTAAAATCATTTAAGTTCATTCTTCTTCCTCATGAATGTACACACAGCTCCCCATATTGACGGAAAAACACAGAATTGTTGACATTGTTGCAGATTTATTAAAAAAGAAAAACTGAAATATCACATGGTCCTAAGTATTCAGACCCTTTGCTGTGACACTCATATATTTAACTCAGGTGCTTTCCATTTCTTCTGATCATCCTTGAGATGGTTCTACACCTTCATTTGAGTCCAGCTGTGTTTGATTATACTGATTGGACTTGATTAGGAAAGCCACACACCTGTCTATATAAGACCTTTCAGATCACAATGCATGTCAGAGCAAATGAGAATCATGAGGTCAAACGAACTGCCTGAAGAGCTCAGAGACAGAATTGTGGCAAGGCACAGATCTGGTCAAGGTTACAAAAAGATTTCTGCTGCACTTAAGGTCCTAAGAGCACAGTGACCTCCATAATCCTCAAATGGAAGACGTTTGGGACGACCAGAACCCTTCCTAGAGCTGGCCGTCCGGCCAAACTGAGCTATCGGGGGAGAAGAGCCTTGGTGAGAGAGGTAAAGAAGAACCCAAAGATCACTGTGGCTGAGCTCCAGAGATGTAGTCAGGAGATGGGAGAAAGTTGTAGAAAGTCAACCATCACTGCAGCCCTCCACCAGTCGGGGCTTTATGGCAGAGTGGCCCAACGGAAGCCTCTCCTCAGTGTAAGACACATGAAAGCCCGCATGGAGTTTGCTAAAAAACACCTGAAGGACTCCAAGATGGTGAGAAATAAGATTCTCTGGTCTGATGAGACCAAAATAGAACTTTTTGGCCTTAATTCTAAGCGGTATGTGTGGAGAAAACCAGGCACTGCTCATCACCTGTCCAATACAGTCCCAACAGTGAAGCATGGTGGTGGCAGCATCATGCTGTGGGGGTGTTTTTCAGCTGCAGGGACAGGACGACTGGTTGCAATCGAGGGAAAGATGAATGCGGCCAAGTATAGGGATATCCTGGACAAAAACCTTTTCCAGAGTGCTCTGGACCTCAGACTGGGCCGAAGGTTTACCTTCCAACAAGACAATGACCCTAAGCACACAGCTAAAATAACGAAGGAGTGGCTTCACAACAACTCCGTCACTGTTCTTGAATAGCCCAGCCAGAGCCCTGACTTAAACCCAATTGAGCATCTCTGGAGAGACCTAAAAATGGCTGTCCACCAACGTTTACCATCCAACCTGACAGAACTGGAGAGGATCTGCAAGGAGGAATGGCAGAGGATCCCCAAATCCAGGTGTGAAAGACTTGTTGCATCTTTCCCAAAAAGACTCCTGGCTGTATTAGATCAAAAGGGGGCTTCTACTAAATACTGAGCAAAGGGTCTGAATACTTAGGACCATGTGATATTTCATTTTTTCTTTTTTAATAAATCTGCAACAATGTCAACAATTCTGTGTTTTTCTGTCAGTATGGGGTGCTATGTGTACATTCATGAGGAAGAAGAATGAACTTAAATGATTTTAGCAAATGGCTGCAATATAACAAAGAGTGAAAAATTTAAGGGGGTCTGAATATTTTCCGTACCCACTGTAAAAGACATTAATAGTGCTTTAAGTGCAAATGTGCTGATAATAGTCCAAATAAAAGTTAATTTGTGACACTGCACACGTCACGGGAGCCTGAGTGGAACGCAAGCCGGTTTTCATCGCTCTCCACTCATGAGCACCTTTTGGCTGACGATTTCTGGCTTTTTTATGTACTGCACACTGCTTATTTTATTAAAGAATCTTTTTAACGGTACTGCACTATCTGGAGCTTTTATTCTTTTACCCTGATCGGACCCTGAGGATCAAGCTTATCCAGGTGAGGGACCCCGGATCACCGCGGTGCTACAAAGCCCAGCAGAATCCTCTCTGGCCCTGGTGGCCATTAAGCGCCCACAGGTCTTAATACCGTACGGTATATAAGACCCACTACATCTGGTGAGTGCATTCCCCTATTATTTCCTCACGGTGACACCACAAGTACCAGCTTGGATCATTGGAGGATTCAGCACAGAGCACCTGCACTTTCCTTAACCACTTTACCACCGGAGGATTTTGCTGTCTTCCGTCCAGGCCACTTTTTGTGATTCGGCGCTGTGCGACTTCAACTGACAATTGCGCGGTCGTGCGTCACCGTACCCAAACGAAATTTACGTCCTTTTTTTCCCACAAACAGAGCTTTCTTTTGGTGGTATTTGATCACCTGTGCGATTTTTACTTTTTGCGCTATAAACAAAAAAAGAGCGTTTATTTTGAAAAAATAACAATATTTTTAACATTTTTTTATATGAAATTCCCCCCAAAAAAGATGTAAAAACCAATTTTTTTAAAAAATTTTGGCCAATTTGTTTTATGCTACATATGTTTGGTAAAAAAAATCGCAATAAGTGTATTTTGATTGGTTTGCGCAAAAGTTATTGCGTTTACTAACAAAGGGAAAGATTTCTGTCATTTTTGGTGTTTTTTTTTTTAACGCGTAATGGCGGCGATCTGCGATTTTTTTTGCGGGACTGCGACATTGCGGCGGACAGATCGGACCCTTGACTGACATTTTTGACACTTTTGGGGGTACCAGTGACATTACTGCAGTAATCAGTGCTATATATATGCACTGTTACTGTAAAAATGACACTGGCAGGGAAGGGGTTAATTTTATTGGAGAGGGAGGGGTTAATGTATGCCTGGTGCTTACTGACGTGTAGGGGGGGAGGTGACTGTGTGAGTCATGGACAGATCGGATGTCCAGCTATGCTGAACAGTCCGATCTGTCACTCCCTGTCACTATGGAGATCCAGACTCGATCCCCGACGATCGGGTAAGAGCAGCGGCGATCGCCGCTGCTCCTCCCCTGGCCCGACTCCCGCTGTGAATGAAAACAGCGGGAGCGAGCCTCCGGCGGCGCGCAAGTGCCGCCCAGAAGGGGAAGTGTCTGACGACGTTAATACTACGTCGTCAGACGATAACGAGCCACTCTGCCGCAGTAGTATTACTGTGAGCGGTTCTAAAGTGGTTAATTGGCACTCAAGATCTATTTCTATTTTCACCCAAGTCACAAATGAACTTTTATTTGGACTATTATCAGCACATTTGCACTTAAAGCACTATTAATGTCTTTTATTGTGACAATATTTATTTGATTTATTTATTTATTTCAATTTTATATTGTCTATCTTTGAAGAATACTGGGTTTGGGTTTCATGTATTCTCTTATTTGTACTGTGACAATTGTGGGTACTGGGATTAACTATTGAACATTGCTATTATTCACCTGTGTGTGGCCATTCAAAAAGACACTTGGACAAGTGAACCCCATTTTGTCAGTCATCACTGCTCAACATCTTGGGGAGCTTGACCTGGATTTTAGTGACTATTATTATTATTATTATAATACAAGATCTATAGAACACCAACAGTTTATGCAGTGCTTTACATGTGGGGAGCAGTACAATTACAATACAGTTCAATACAGAAGGGATGGGAGGGCCTAGGAACTAATATTTGCAGCATTAGTTTGAACTTATGAGTGAATGCATTGTCTTTTAAATGAAAAATGCTAGCCCTGCAGCTGTTAAAGAAGAAGTTCCATGAGTCTAATTTATTAAAGTTGAAGGTTCGCTTAATGGGTTGTCAGCTTCTGTGATGCTGCAAAGATGCAAAAACATGTGCATACATAAAATATCACACACTCAAGAACAAATGTTTACAAATTTACTTAACTCTGTCCCTCATTGCCACAGTAATCCTTACAGTCTCCTTTTTTGCGCCAGTAATTTTTTCTGTTGTTCCTTTTTGCCACAGACATCTCCTTATCAATTGGGACAAGTTGAATCTGGATTTGAAAATTAATTGCATGAAAATGACAATGTTGCCATGTACATTTAATGATTCATTTATTTGCATTTATTTAGACTTAGAAATGTGTTATTAGCATATGTTAAGAAAGAGAGGGCATTGACATTTTATGCTACTTTTTCGTCAAAACATTTTCCTATTTTTTTAACCTTCTTAGCGGTATTCCCAAGCGTGGCTCGGGGTTACATTTCAGAGCCAAAAGAGGTAACCCCGAGCCACACTCGGGGTACCGCCAGAAGCATCGCTGGATCCTGTAAAAGAGGTTACTTACCTTGTCACCGGGATCAAGGGATGTATGCGAGCGGTATGCGGCGGCGGATCCTCCTCCTGATCGTCTCCGCGCCCCGGCTTCCGTCTCCTGCAAAGTGACGTTCACAGGGGGTGGAACCGGCGGCAAATTCAAATGTAAAACACACCAAACACACTGGTACAGTTCAAAATAAAATAAATTCACATTACATTGCCCCCCAGTGCCCTTTCCTACAGTTTTACTGTACTTTTTCTGTGTATATATATATATATATATACAGTGGGTACGGAAAGTATTCAGACCCCCTTAAATTTTTCACTCTTTGTTATATTGCAGCCATTTGCTAAAATCATTTAAGTTCTTTCTTCTTCCTCATGAATGTACACATAGCACCCCATACTGACAGAAAAACACAGAATTGTTGACATTGTTGCAGATTTATTAAAAAAGAAAAACTGAAATATCACATGGTCCTAAGTATTCAGACCCTTTGCTCAGTATTTAGTAGAAGCCCCCTTTTGATCTAATACAGCCAGGAGTCTTTTTGGGAAAGATGCAACAAGTCTTTCACACCTGGATTTGGGGATCCTCTGCCATTCCTCCTTGCAGATCCTCTCCAGTTCTGTCAGGTTGGATGGTAAACGTTGGTGGACAGCCATTTTTAGGTCTCTCCAGAGATGCTCAATTGGGTTTAAGTCAGGGCTCTGGCTGGGCCATTCAAGAACAGTCACGGAGTTGTTGTGAAGCCACTCCTTCGTTATTTTAGCTGTGTGCTTAGGGTCATTGTCTTGTTGGAAGGTAAACCTTCGGCCCAGTCTGAGGTCCAGAGCACTCTGGAGAAGGTTTTTGTCCAGGATATCCCTGTACTTGGCCGCATTCATCTTTCCCTCGATTGCAACCAGTCGTCCTGTCCCTGCAGCTGAAAAACACCCCCACAGCATGATGCTGCCACGACCATGCTTCACTGTTGGGACTGTATTGGACAGGTGATGAGCAGTGCCTGGTTTTCTCCACACATACCGCTTAGAATTAAGGCCAAAAAGTTCTATTTTGGTCTCATCAGACCAGAGAATCTTATTTCTCACCATCTTGGAGTCCTTCAGGTGTTTTTTTAGCAAACTCCATGCGGGCTTTCATGTGTCTTACACTGAGGAGAGGCTTCCGTCGGGCCACTCTGCCATAAAGCCCCGACTGGTGGAGGGCTGCAGTGATGGTTGACTTTCTACAACTTTCTCCCATCTCCTGACTGCATCTCTGGAGCTCAGCCACAGTGATCTTTGGGTTCTTCTTTACCCCTCTCACCAAGGCTCTTCTCCCCCGATAGCTCAGTTTGGCCGGACGGCCAGCTCTAGGAAGGGTTCTAGTCGTCCCAAACGTCTTCCATTTGAGGATTATGGAGGCCACTGTGCTCTTAGGAACCTTAAGTGCAGCAGAAATCTTTTTGTAACCTTGGCCAGATCTGTGCCTTGCCACAATTCTGTCTCTGAGCTCTTCAGGCAGTTCCTTTGACCTCATGATTCTCATTTGCTCTGACATGCATTGTGATCTGGAAGGTCTTATATAGACAGGTGTGTGGCTTTCCTAACCAAGTCCAATCAGTATAATCAAACACAGCTGGACTCAAATGAAGGTGTAGAACCATCTCAAGGATGATCAGAAGAAATGGAAAGCACCTCAGTTAAATATATGAGTGTCACAGCAAAGGGTCTGAATACTTAGGACCATGTGATATTTCAGTTTTTCTTTTTTAATAAATCTGCAACAATGTCAACAATTCTGTGTTTTTCTGTCAGTATGGGGTGCTATGTGTACATTCATGAGGCAGAAGAATGAACTTAAATGATTTTAGCAAATGGCTGCAATATAACAAAGAGTGAAAAATTTAAGGGGGTCTGAATACTTTCCGTACCCACTGTATATATATATATATGTATATATATACTATCTGCCTGTCATTGCATTTTTGTGAATTTTTTAAGCAAATCTGTGTGGGATCTTGCCTGTCCTTGTGGATTGAGCCAAATGAGCATTTTTTGCCTAAGCATTTACTTAGGCAAGCAAATTCCCACAAAGAACAGCTTGTTTGTGCATAAACTTGTAGGCAAATATGCATACAGTTGCACACCAGGTGTATACACAGACACTGGAGAAAGGGGGGGGGGGTTACTAAACCTGGAAAGTGCAAAAACTGCTACATCCATGCATGGTAACCAATTCATTTCTAACTTCAGCTTGTTCAATGAAGCTTTGACAAAAACCATAAAAGCTGACTGGTTTCTATGCAGAGCTTCACCAGATTTTGCGCTATCCAGTTTTAGTAAGTCAACCCCACTGTATTGATAAGCCTACAAGCTATCTACATATATTTAAGTCTATATATCTATCTATCTCTCTCTCTCTCTCTTTCTCTCTCTCTATATATATATATATATATATATATATATATATATATATATATATATATATATAATACATATATGTATAATATACACCAATCTACTGATTACCATAACATTACCCTTCCTAGCGGTATTCCTGAGTGTGGCTCGGGGTTAAATTTCAGTGCCAAAAGCGGTAACCCCGAGCCACACTCGGGGTACCGCTAGGAAGATCGCTTGATCCTGTAAGAGAGGGTACTAACCTTGTCCCCTGGATCCAGCGATGTATCCCGGCGGTGTGCGGCGGCTGATCTTCCTCCCAATGCTCTGTGTGCCCCGGCTTCTGTCTCCTGAGACGTGACGCTCGCAGGGGGGTGGAACCGGTGGCAAATTCAAAAAGTAAAACACATCAAACACACTGATACATTGCAAAATAAAATAAATTCACATTAACTTGCCCCCCAGTGCCCTTTCCTGTAGTTTTACTGTACTTATTTATATATATATATATATATATATATATATATACATACATACTTTAACTTATTTATAGTTATTTATTATATTATACTTTATGATTTTGTGTTTCAAACTTTATACACGAGATGTTATAAAGAAGAACGCACAGTAAAAAAAAAAAAAAACACATGTAAATAGTTGGTTTGGGCTGCTCATTCTTAAGAATTACATGCAAAATAATGGTACCGCTTTCAGCACCTAAAATCGGAAGGAATCATACCGCCAGGGAGGTTAAGATCACTGAGATCACTGACAGGTAAAGTGAATAATACTGGATATCTTGTTCAGTTTGGCACATGAAAGTTGGCTATATTAGGCAGCAAATAAATAGGGATGATCAAACTTTTGAAAAGTTCGGTTCGACCAGAACACCCGAATTTCCCGAAAGTTCGATTCAGATTCCCGGACCCCATTGAAATCAATGGGACCCGAACTTCAGGAATCAAAAAACACAATTTTGAAGCCCTAAAACCTAATAAATGCCCCTAAAAAGTGCCTAGAGTTCTGGGTCATGCCCAAGGGACTATGAATCAGGCAAAAAAAGTTCTTAAAAATTGTCATTTTTGATAGAGAGCCAATTATTGAAAAAAATAAAAAGAGATTTCTTTGGATTTAGTGTCTGGGGGGTCTAAAAAGTAGACCTGTGAAGTTTCAGCTCTGTAGCATGTCCGGAACCAGAATTATAGCATGCCATACCTTCAAAAATAACTTTTTTGCTTAACAGTGCCTTTCTTTTGCTCCTAATCAACTGCAGAAGCTGTGCCCCTTTCCACAGCAGGGCCACGTATGCCTTTCCTTGGTCTACCTGACATAGTTGTCACTGAGGCTTTATTAACTGTGGGATGTGAAAATTACCTGCAAGACGCACACTGCTATGCGACCCAAAGTTGTCACTAAATAAAGCAGATGTGTGTGACGCAGAGTAGCAAAGCCTTTTGCAGTGGTCTTAATGCTTACTACAAGAACAGGCGTTAACTTGTCGGCTATGCAGCAAACATTGTTTAACACAGATGCTTCCAGTCTCTTCCAAAGTCTCTGTATTACAGTGCTAGAGGTTAGGGGGGGTTATGTTATATACTGGGGGGGCGTATTCACTCCTGATTGCCTCTGGTCCCCGTAGTCACTCCAATCACGTTCCCAGCAGACTCCTGCCCCCTCATTGGCTTTTACTGACGTTTCTGGGCCAATCACGGGCTTTTAAAGCCCACTTCCTGTCCCATTGCATTTTGGGCAATTCGGGTGACCCGAATTCTGAACTTTTACCGCAAAAAGTTCGGAATTCGGCCGAATTTCGAACACCCAATGTTCGGGTCGAACCGACGTCCGACCCGAACCGTTCGATCATCCCTACAAATAAATATGTTGTCAATGATGTTGATGTGATGAAAGCAAAAAAATGGGCATTGGAGTATGTTGTGTATGCAGACTAGTCAGGGTGCTCATACAGACCTCTGTTCACAGATAAAAGTGCCTACAATGGGCAAGTAAGCATCAGAATTGGACCACAAAGCAATAGAAGAAGGTTGCCTGGTCTGATGAATCACAATTGTTTTTACATCATGTGGATAGCCTGGAGCATGTGCATCATTTACCTGGAGCAGAGATGGCACCAGGATGCAGTATGTGTATAAGGCAAGCTAATAGAGGCAGTGTGATGCTTTGGGTAATGTTCTGCTGGGAAACATTTGATCCTTCTATCCATGTGGTTGTTATTTGACCTATACCACCTACTGTACCTTAACATTGTTGCTGACCAAGTACATCCCTCCATGTAAACATTACTCCCCAAAGGCAGTGGTGTCTTTCAACAGAATAAGAAAAAAAAAAACAACAACGTTAGCGCACAATCAAACATCCGCTTACAACCTCTGGTGACAGGTGCAGAGTCAGCAGTCCATCAAAAGGCAAAAGAGGTCATGTGTAAACAACCAATGGGTTCTGCAGGTACCTTCAAAAAGATCCAGGCTGATCCAGGCTGACAGAAAGAAAGAAATACAGGGGCTCAGGACTCCATTAAAAGCTGGTATTGTTTATTACAACATTAAAATAGCACATGTACAATCAAGTTTCTGCACTTCAGCATCAGCAGTAAGTAGAGGGTTAATCCACTTTTCATTAGAGGGCTGTATGAAGATGTATGATGGACTGTATAATGTATGATCTGCTACTGATGGCTTGGTGCCAGATACCACAGCATACCTTCAGAGGTTTCAGTAGCATCCATGCTGTGATGGGTCAGAGCTGTTATGGCAGCAATAGGGGGACCTACTCAATAGGGAGGGTTGTTGTCAATTTTTGTTTGCCATCTGTGTCTTATTCTGTAGACTCAAGAGAGAGAGAACATATCTTTCCAATATCCCCTCTTAGACATCTGTCACTGGAACAAGTGCCTCAGCTTGCTGTTCTGGCTGAAACTCCAAATTTTGGATTTACCATCACTTTTTTCCAGCATTGGTGATTGGGACAGATACAGAGTGTGAATCTCCCTCACTAAGACATGAACAGCAATAAAAACCTGACAGTGGTTGTAACCCCTCACCACTATACCCAAAGGTTTGCCTTTAGTTTCAGTATATGTTAAAGTAGACTTAATCTCTACTCAATGACATTTACAGCTCTGTGCATCCTGAACGTTTGCTATGCTTTTTCCCCATAAAATTATGTTTTATTTTTTATTATTTCTTTAATTTCAGCTTTACTGCTTCCTCCAGCCCCCCTGAGGTACTTACTGTCCACAGGCGCTTGAACTAGTATTAGCCAAACATCATTGCTCTGGAGTAGTTTTCGGATAAGGACCGCTGTGTCTACATGGCGACTTGTAGTCATCAAGCGTGAACGTGATAAGGCAACAACAAAGGACCACAACTTGGAGTCCGGTGTCAACCCAATAAGAGGAAGTAACTGAAAAAGGACCTTCGTTGCATAATCAGCAGCTCATTTTTTAATAAAGGCTGCAGCTTTCATAGGATTGAAAATTACTTTTGAAATTACATTAACATTACAAAATAAACATTAAAGCTTATATATGAGGTTAGTGATTTGGTTGAGATCTACTTTAAAATACAATGGGACATATCAAGCAAAGATGCAGTATAATAAGTCATATCAGCAAATGCAAAGTAACACACGCACACACACTGTGTTACTGTACTGTTGTTAATATGACTTAAGATACCTTTTGATGAAATGTCTTTTTTCTTTAAGCTTTTAAGGTGATCTTTGCAAAATCACCAAACTATAAAAAGGAATCGATGGAACAGCAAAGGTTCCCATCACCCTTACAAAAATCCATAACTTTTGCATTTTAATAGAGAGGCTGAACCAGTCATTTTCTTTGTGATGTACAGCTTTGATTTTCCCCTTATCTCTCAGGGAATTTTGACTTTCTGAGAAAGGGATTATTGAGTTGTATGGCTGTAAGAGAAGCTCCTTGATCACTACAGTACTGTGTGCTTAAAATGTTACAGTCAGCTCAGCTGCTCCTTGCTTGTAAAAGCATTAGGGACGCCATGTTAATATTAATTAGGTCTTTTCTGTACAGGAATTTCAGTCGCTGCCATGAAGACAGCTTGTAGAGAGAAGATTATACCCAAAGTCAGACATTAAGACAAACATATTTAGAACAACAATTATGATAATTGCAAAAACACTAACGCAGAAGAAATAAGTAAATCTGATTAAGGGCACTTCTGCATGATCAAATATAAATCTTATGTCTTCCCTCTAACCTGGTTTAAACATAAGAGGATTATATTATGTATTAACAGATTTGTGAAGCTGAACTTATTGTACCTAATAATATAGAGCATCTGAGGGAGTGCTGTGAAAGGAACGTACTAGAAAAGTAATCCACTTAAAATTAAAAATAGACAGAATCATTTGGAAGGTGTACGAGACGTATGTGAAAAGGTTACGATGGCTACAGGGCCGATGTAGCTTGTTATTTGACTGTGTGAAAATGACTCTGCGGTTTTCTTTTTACGCATTAAATATGCAGCCTGGAAAAAATGTTACTTTTCAAATTGTTTACAAAAATATCATTAATTTACTATTTAAATTTATAGATATTGTAATTTTAGATTTTTGGATATACTTTGGACAGAAAATGGCTAAGTATACTGTGTAAAGTATATTTATTAATTGGAATAACTGAAGTAAATTTGAAGTAGTAAAATATAATAATATCAATTAATTGCAGGTGCTATTGATCAGAGCTCTTGTTTTATACTACTCGTCCTTTGACCACAGTGCTAATGCTTTTTAATGAAATCATATATTGACTGATTGTTAGTATAGTATATGCTCAAAAACACACTTATTAATGTACCTTTTTTTTATTAAACAAGCATTTATTAATTCTATTATTGTTTAATATAGTATTATTATTAATAATAATAATAATAACAATAATAATAATAACAATAATAATAATAATAATAATAATAATAATAATAATAATAATAATAATAATAATAATAATAATAATAATAATAATTTTCAGAATCATATTCTTCCATTTGGCACCCGATTCTGAAAAGGACCACACTTGTGTTCATTTTTTTATCAAAAATGTGCAACATTTTAATATTAAAAAAAAAATCAACAACTGAAGCTGTGTCCATCTTTCTATCTATCTGTTCATGTTTTTGTCTATCTACTTGCCTCTAAACGTCTCCCCCTTTTTCTGTTTGTCTGCTTATCTATATGGCTGTCTGTATCATCCAAGGTCTCCATCTACATCTGACTCCTAATAATTGGCCATTTTTATCTATTAAGAAGCACTGTACAGCAACTTCTGATGTTCGTTTTTTTTTTTTTCTAAAACTAAACACTTTATATTTTTTTCTCTGCTGACTATTTAAATGCTAATGATCTTATCATTAAGGAGTAAATCAGTTAAGCTTATTAAAATGCAGCTGAAAACCTTTAAAAAGTGCTCTATTATACAAAGGATTTATTAATGTTTTTTGTTGATTTAAGCTGGTTTCACCCAAGAACTGCAAAAAAGGAATGATTCAGATCTCACTGCACATATAAAGCTACCCACCATGTTGTTTAAAAGTTAGAGAAGGAATTAACTGACAGCTGTTCTCTGGCAGGGAATCGTGTGACAAAGTTGGTAATTTCCACAATGTGGTGAAAGCAGCCCCCATATTATGCAAAGAAGTGGTTAAACCACATTATCTGCCTAAATAAAAAAAAAAAACACTGCCTTAAATTTCTAAGAAACTATTGGATTTTAGGAATCTAGGTACTTGTAAACGCTCTGTTAGCATTAACAGTATATATATATATATATATATATATATATATATATATATATACTTGGTGAGTACAGCTTATGACAAGATTTACATTTACTTAAAAGCAACTCCGCATTTTGGAACTTGTACTGTATATTTCTCAAATACATGCTACAGATAAATTAGTATTATTATTACATGAATAAAAAAAATAAATACAATATATACTTCAAGTTAATAATCTCAAATACACATGCAAATGTGTTAATGGCTACACAGGAATCGAGAAATTTACCTTTGATGTAATTGCCATGTGCAGCATGCAGTTATATGTTATCTGCAATTTTAGACTAAAGAAGATGAAGCAACAGTTGGCAGTATACTTCATAAAGGATTACATGACATTAGGAGTCAACTGTGAGTTGGATAAAATCGTCCACAGTATGCTATTTTCATTTTAATATATTCATCTTTAATAAACCTCTAATATTTTGATACAATTTGATTGAAGAATCATCCTAAACTATTTTATATTGTCAAACATGTATAATATATTATTTTTTTTTTTTTCTTATTCTATGAATGGATATATAAACATTGATCTTACTAGAACCTGGACGCTTTCTAAGTGACATTTACATATTTTGGAAACAATTAATGATGATTGTAGCCAATAGTATAAGATCTAGAATATTTCAAGCATTCTGTATGCAACACTGATGGCATTTAACACCCAGACGCCCTGTGATTATTCACCCTAAGGACAGTCATCAGAATCGCTGAAGTTTTTACCCATGTAGGTGTTTCCATAAAACAGAAGACATTAAGATCTCATGTCTTTGTGTACAATAAAAGTTATTTTAGCAAGGCAAATGGCGCCATTGACTCTACGTGGTCAACTGTGATTGTTTTTTTTAAAGGTCAAGTGTTATTTGTACTAATATGTAAAAGATATGAACGCCAGTCATTGTGCAAAATGTCATGCATCCAGTTAGGTAAACTTGAAAATCTGTTTTTTTTTTCAAGTTATATCATGTTTGTACTAACCGTGCTGATATTAGGCCTGCTTCTCTCTCCAGATAGTATCACATAATAAGACATTTCAATCCACAGGAAAGTGACTCATCATCAAAAGCTCAACATTATATAAAACTCAGAATTCCTAGAAACACTTGAAAGACAGTTTTATATTTGTAAATCACATTTCTTTTGCCACAATACAGTGTGTACTAAAAAATAAATGACATATTTTAATTTTTACTATTTGTTGTCTTCTCAAGGAAACAATAACCATGTCTCACTGTATATTACCACATGTCTCTCAAGCCTTTATATTACTTTATAGAAAAACAATCTACATTATTGAAGGTTTTGATTCAGCTAAAAAAGAACTGACATTTGCATGGTGTAAGACTTTGCATTGTCCTAGACCATATAGCTGCCATTTTGTCATTAGGGTCACTAGCTACACTTGCATCATTGAAGAGAAGTGAATAAACTAAGACTGAAAATGTAATAATGAAAAAAATGTTAAACCTCCGCTGTGAATTTTTCATTTCAGACTTCAGATACCACTGTAAATACAATTGAATACAACTTTTTGTGGCTTTATTTGGTGTAAAGATTGTATTTACTAAGGCTGTGCCAGATCCTCTAACATAACCTTAGGCAATTAACTCAATAAAGATTGTTTCTTATATTTTGTTTTAAATCTATAATGCTTATGGCTTCATTGCAAGTAAATTGTCTCATAAGTTTTTACTAAATTATTCTTCTGCAGTCAATGTAAAAATGTAAGCACACGCACACGCACACGCATACACACACAGGCACACCCTAGTCGCTTGCTGCTTTTACACCATATTTATGCTTACCTGTAGTCTGAAGTAAAAGTCATTTTTATCTAAAGAAACATATAGTTTCATTATTAATAATAATATTAAAAATACAAATTAATTGGCATTATAGAATGAAAAGGAAAACACATTTAAAATATTATTTTACTACATTGCTACAAATAATAATAGTAAAACTAAAAATAATACATCAAACTACACATTTGTATTATTTTAAATAATGCGATCTGTTCTGGCATTTTAGGAAAACAAACTATATTATCAATACAGTCTTTCAAGTTTTTTTTTTTTTTTGTTTGCTATACCAATTACAAAACTTACATTACTATTTCTATTTTTTATTAAACTACAAATAAACACATAAGAAGGTCTACACTTCCATGTATTGCTTGCAATGGCATGCTTTTATTGTGAAATAAAATATATTCAAGAGCTTTACATCTATTTTTATTGCAGTAAACTGTGACATCTAAAAAACAGGTTCTCTATAGCCATGTGCTGTGCTGTTGTTTATGTAGTGTTTCCTTGTGTTTCTTTCATTTAAAAGAAGGCTGAGGTTAATTCCTGTGTCATCCCATCTCTATAACAAGAGTCTTTCTCATTTAATTAAGATCCATCACATAACATCTGATTGCTTAATGGGAACTAATAACTCACCTATTTAAAAAACGTGAAGCATTATCAGTACTTAAACTCTGCTTTAACAGGATATTAATTGGAGATATAGGAAAAAAAAAAAACAAAGGCAAGGGAAATTAATCAGGGCTCATGCAAATTGTTGCATCATTTTAACAAAGTAACAAAAAAAATTGGGTTCTGAATTAGCCCTATTAATAAAACTTTTATAGATTGCATAAAAAAGGTGCAATCAAACATATAAGGTGCTTGACAAAACCAACACGATTACTCACCTGCTTATTAAGAAATATAGTGCAGTAGCACAATCATACATAACAGTAGCACTTACCATATTTTACTTTCATGGGGATTGCATGTCATTAAGCCACATGTATCATTAAAAACAACTAAGACATTAATCTTTTCCAGATTTGCACAGACTGCATGTTGTGTTTTAAGCATGCAAATATTAACAAAGTATAAAAAGACACAAAGCATATACAGGACATGTATCTATTGAACAGCCACATTCAGTGAGAAAGCTTTTGCTCTATACTGGAGGTAGAAGCCTAATTGTCAGCCGTGTATAGAACGATGACACAATCATATTGTCCTGCACACACATGACCAATTCTCTACCGTGCCTTGATTAACTCCTTGTAACACTATATTTCCTTTTTCCAATGTGCTATATCTGATCAGACTGCATAGGACATCATGGAAATGGTTTGTTTAGCCAAAGTGTTGATAGTTTTATTGGTTTTCTGTGTTCACTCAGCTTTGATTTGTTATATTTGCAATGGGCAGTGAAAATTCTCTCTAAATTATTTATTGTTGTAAAGTAGCAAGGATCAAGGTTTACTTACATTTTTCAGCTCTTCTGTGTCTTCTCTAGCATTATAGCAAACTAAAGAAAGGCGTGTTACAAATCTTAAAGGAACGTGCAAACAGTTAAACGGCAAGTGTAGGAGGGTTTAACAGTTTGGATGTGGTTGGGGGTACATTTTGGCATATGCAAACAGTCTGAAAACTCAGCCTGTAAAACAGTCTCGAGACTGAAGGAAATCAGTACTTAATTCAACAAACATTTGTTTCAGCTCAAGAATTGCTGCACACTGAAACTTTTAGGAGCTGATAATATCCTTCCTGATATATACTTGATAAGATGCTGCACAGCACCATCTGCTGGCATTTACCGCTCTCAAATATAAAGACATCAGTGTTTGTTACATTTTGTGCTGTGCTCAGTACCTGTTTAAAAGGCTGTATAGTCATTTAACCGAATTATTATTATTTTTTTATTATTATTATAGTCAATTTCATTGAATGTGTAAAACTCAGCTGTTTGCTAAATTGGCGTAAATATTTATTAAATCACCCTTTGTTATAATTAATTAATGCAGTTATGTAAAAAAAAATGTTGCAATACCTGGAACATCAGCAAACCAGAACATTTACCAGCTTTTGGCAACATTTAACCACTTAAGCCTCGCAGGATTTGGCTGCTCAAAGACCAGGGCCTATTTTGCGATTCAGCACTGCGTGATTTTAATGGACAATTGCGCCGTCGTGCGACGCTGTACCCAAATGAAATTGACGTCCTTTTTTCCCCACAAACAGGGCTTTCTTTTGGTGGTATTTGGTCACCTGTGAGATTTTTATTTTTTGTGCTATAAACAAAAAAAAAAGCGTCAATTTTGAAAAAATAACAATATTTTTCAAATTTTTTTATATGAAATACACCCCCAAAAAAATGTAAAAATCAACATTTTTTAACATTTTAGGCCAATTTGTTTTCTGCTACATATTTTTGGTAAAAAAATCGCAATAAATGTATTTTGATTGGTTTGCACAAAAGATATTGCGTTTACTAACAACGGGAAAGATTTATGTCATTTTTATTGTTTTTTTTTTAAACTAGTAATGGCGGCAATCTGCGATTTTTTTTTGCGGGACTGCGACATTGCAGCAGACAGATCGGACCCCTGACTAACATTTTTGACACTTTTGGGGGTACCAGTGACATTACTACAGTAATCAGTGCTATAGATATGCACTGTTACTTTAAAAATGGCACTGGCAGGGAAGGGGTTAACTTTATTAGAGATCCAGGGGTTAAGTGTGTCACTAGGGGCGTGCTTCTAACTGTGGGGGGCGTGGCTTTTGATGTAACCACAGAGACATATGATCCTACATAGCAGGATCATATGATCTCTGCAGTTACTGTACACCAGGGAGAATGCCTTTCTCCCTCTCCAGCGGGAGACCGCGAATGACCGGCGGACATCGGAGCCGCCGGTCACTTGCGCGGGGATCCCTGTGAACACACGGGGGCAGGAGCGCGCCTCCAGCGGCGTGCACTCGCCCCCTAATGGCTCGTGGGCGAGTGACGTACCGGTACGTCACTTTGCCCAGGAGGGGCTGACCGCCGCAGTATATGTACTTGCGGCGGTCAGCAAGTGGGTAAATTGACACTAAACAATATCCTTATTTTCCAAAAATAATCCATACTAATCCATACACATCCACTAGTTAGTAGCTCTGTAATTTATTTTTCACAAAACCATTCTTACTTTTTCTTTCTGTCCCCTGGTATTATCCTCTGTGATTCCTGAACCTCTCCATTTCCCTCTCACTTCTGCTTGCTTGGAACTAGTAGTGCACATTAGTTGCCATCACCTGCACTACACTATGCACACTACAAATCCAATAGCCTATAGTATAAAGTGCCTAGTCTATCTCAGGAACAGGCAAGAGAGGGTGGCTATGTTGCTACATACAGTGGGGCAATAAAGAATGAACATATTCACCCTTAACCAAAAAAGTTGGATCACAGCAAAAAAAAAAAACCCAGTTAACTGGAGATTTGGAGGAGGCTGAGAGTAATAGAAGATACATTTTGAACTATGAATGCATACTTGAAAGAGAAGTTTGGGATTTTTTTTAGAAATAGTACTTACCTAGGTGTATGCAGCATTGGTCTGATGCTGCATCTGTCTCCGCTGGCTCTAAGACTGAGAACTGAGAAATCAAACACCGCTGATCCCTCGGTTCTCAGTGCTCCATGAGCAGAGAGCTGGTGATTGTTAGTTACATGCTCATTGGCGCTGGTCTGTGGTGGGGGCAGGAATGGCTGACTTGGGCTCTCAGTGGCTCGCTATTTAATATCTTGCTAAAGCCTATAGTCTAAAGTGACTAGTCTATCTCAGGACAAGCAAGAGATGATGACTATGTTGCTACATACAGTGGGGCAATGAAGAATGAACATATTCACCCTCAACCAGAAAGTCGGATCACAGCAGAAAAAAGTAAACTGGAGATTTAGAGGAGGCTGAGAGTAATAGAAGATATTTTTAAGTTATGAATACATACTTTAAAAATAAGTTTGGTATTTTTTTTTTATAGAAATAGTACTTACCTAGGTGTATGCAGCATTTTTCTGATGCTGCATCTGCCCCCCCCCCCCGGCTCTAAGACTGAGAACTGAGAGATCAAACACCTCTGATCGCTCGGTACTCAATGCTTTGTGAACAGAGAGCTGGTGATTGCTAGTCACCAGCTCTCTGCTCTGCTCCCACGCGCTTACTGGTGCACTGGTCTGTGGAGGGGGTGAGAGCAGCTGGCTCTGGCTATTAGTGAATCGCTGATAGGCTGAGCCAGGTGCTGGTCCAGGTTCATGGGTGAATCCCGACCACATTGCCATGATCTTTCCCCAGCTTGGACAGGCACTGTGACATCAGACGATAGCGGGGTTCAGCCCACTGTCTGATTAAAATGGGTCACAGGCATGCAGAATGAACTGCACTCCTGTGATCGATGGGAGTACAGCCAAATTAACGTAGGTTGAACTTCTCCTTTGAGTAGAGTTTTCTATTTTTTTTAGTGTCCTTTTTTGCAGTTTTTAAATGTTACTCCTTGTTCATACTTTGGTGAAGATATTCAATCACCTGTGATAATATTGGGTTGATAACAGATAATTAAGTATGCAAAGTAGTACAGTATACAAAGATGTGTAAGGAAAGGAAACTGGGAAACATGGAAAGTGGTGCTCAAAGCTACAACCAAATCTTGCCATAGATCAGCATTTCTCAATCTTTTCAACACAGAGGAACTTTCAGGTCTCAGGGAACCCCTTCTTAAAATGACTATATTTACAACATTAGTGATGATACATTGGTGTGATGGTCAGTGGGATGAATGCTTCTTACACTTGTAGACATTGGGAAGAATGACCTTCTTCCAGATAGCTAAAAATATCAATGGTGTCAGGGGAACTCATCTGAGAGGCAGAAATTGTTTATTGCTCAAGGAACCCCTAGTAACCTCTGGAGAAACCCTAGGGTTCCACGGAACCCTGGTTGAGAACCACTGCCATAGAGCAATTTAAATTTGGCTGGTTCAGTACAAGCGGGTGAATTTTGATCCCTGTTTGGCCGTCCTGCTCAACGGAAGTTGATCTAACGATCCATTTGTATTTAATCAGTGGATGCAGTCAATCTTCTGCAGTGCTTATCAGTATATTTTGACAGCAGAGGAGTCCCTACTATCAGAACACAATAGCACAGCAAGAAGGATTCCTCTATCCACCTTGCTTGTATGGATGGGGGAATTCATATTTTTTTTTTTCAATCAGCCCAGTGGCCCATTTATGGGCAGCCTAAGATTCTCCTGTATATAAAACAAGGAATTAGGTTGTTGTTTTTACAAATCATCAGCAAAGTCCCCATAGCAAAATATTTTATCTTTAAGTAAAGCTGGCCATACACTGATCGAAATTCCCTGTTGAAACAGCTACATTTTGATCAATATGTGGCCATCCCCACTCAACAGAAGTCGATCAATTAATCAACTTCTGTTAAAGGAACGTTGGAAATTTTTTCTCGTTCAGCGGCCAATCAGTGTATTCTGACAGCAGCAGGTACAGCTGTCAAAATGCAATGGGGTTGATTTACAAAAGGCAAATGGGCTGTTCACTTTGCAAGGGAATATGTCCCAGAGCTTAGTGAGGTAAAACTCTACTGACTATAAAAACATGCATGCAAAAAAGCTGTCTTTTTAAATTTTCTTTGCATATGATTGGGTATTCTTTGCAAACTGAAGCTTCACCAAATTCTCTAAACTCTGGGGAAAATTCTCTTTAAAAGGGAACAGCTTTCTCACCTTTAGCTAAGCAACCCCAATGTCCCTGCACTTGATATTCCTCCATCCACCTCTAGAAATACCCTGATTTCACTTTACCTGTTACAGAAAGTGAAAAATAATAGTTCTATTTGCAGAATCAACATGTATTAGAACTATATAATGGGGAAAGGGGGGGGTATATAAAACAAAAACTCATGAGTTTTTGCTAGTGGAAGACTGCATTTTATATGTGTAGTGAACCCCCTTAAGGGCCGCTGGTAATTTTGGTCCTATTTCCCCCTTTGTAGAGCATGCAGCTAGGCACACAGCATTTTCATCATTCTTTCACTGGTTCAGAAAACAGTCTAGGGGTTCTTTTTAGGGTTTTTGTTGGAACAGGAACTTGGATAATTACAGGGACCATGGGATACCCCTGATGAATTGTAACTGAACAACTTGAGGGCTCCCCAACTTCTGGTTGTGCTTCACACACTGCTATATGCACTTCTGGAGTCACTCCTGGCTGAATTCCACACACTTCTGGCTGTACAGCGAGTGTCCCACAGGATTCCTAATGCTGGTGGTGGCTTGTACTCCCTCAAGAGGTTAAAGCTACATATTGTCACGTTTCCTCAGCATCGAGGGGTAATTTACTCACATGCTACCTCTTGCCGATATCCACAGTCTCTCCTTACTGAGGAAGCTGTAGATACCACTGCAGGACACTTGGACTCATTCCCAACAACTTCCTTATGGCTCTCTCCAGTGAGCTTCCTCCTGACCCAGTTCAATCCCTGAAGAATGGATCTTTGTGTAGGCTTCCCAGCTAAGCCTTGATGGGACATCGATGTAATCACATTGGCTGGTCTAGCTCTCTTGCCTCAGGGGAAGAGCATCTGCACAGGAATCTCTTCCTGCAGAACTGGACCCAGAAACACTGCCCCCTGCTGCATAGGACTCAGAATACTTATGGACTCTTCCACCACTTTCTGGGCATGCCTCCCAGGGATTGGCTGGAGTCCTAGAAGTATTCAGGCTGCATTGTCTGCTCTCCCTCCCACTATGCTTCTAAAAGCCTCTAGAAGAGAGGGGGAAGTAGAAGAACAGCAGCATGTAAAACACTGAGAAGCCCCCAGCAATTAATCCCTGCTCTTTTGTTTACAGGGGAGCTAAACTAAATTTACCTAGCAGCCTATGCTTAACTAAGAGGGTGCAACATCTATTTTTTATTTTGCCCAAAATCCCACATTAAGGTTTTTCTTATAACAATTCAGCAGCATTTATGAAACAATGTGCCACGCTACAATAAATAAATAAATTAATAAATAAAGAAGTGAAACTCTTCTACTTAATAAACAATATACATCAGAAAAAAACAAACAAACAAAAAAATGCATTACATACATCAAAATGTATGTAAAGTGCAAGTGCTTAAATCATAGATACATAATCAGCAAAATACTCTTATGATATATACTATTATATATATATTTATATATATTTGAATTAAGCACTTTGCACTTTATAATATTTTGATGTCTATGTAATGCATTTATTTTCTCCTGATATATATTGATTATTATGTAAGAGAGCTTTTCTTATTTATTTATTTTAGTGTGCCACATGTTTCACACATGTTTAGATGATATTGTATCATTTTGTGCTAGTAGCTTAATTTTTGCATAGGCGTTAGGGGTGTGAAATAACATATGCAGAGGATTCAGCAGCATTTTCACATATACATATAGAAACGTGATATTTATAGAATTATTCAAACTGTTACACATCAAAAAATGACAAGTGAATTGTACATCTGCTGCTTTAAAAGAGCTTAACCAGTTGTTGCTATGGAAAGCAGGGATCTGGAGGTGCCTGCATGCCTGTGTACATACCTTGTAGGCAATCAGTTGTATTCAGAGCTGCCATATCAGCAATGTGGTTTGGTACTGGTCTGTCATGCTTTGCCATTGACACCTTCTGCACGAGATAAGGTAAGTATGCCCATGAAGGTGTTGTGTGGTTTTAGGTTGGAGGTAAGCTCAGGTTATTCTTACAATCAAGGGTAAAGCCAATGCCAGCCATAACATTTTTGGTTAGAGTGTCTGTTTTCTTTATTTCTGCTTGTACCATTTTTAGGGAGATATCCCATAACATTCTGCCCTGGTGACAAATTGTAAGAAATTCCGCCTGATGGGGGCAAAGACAAATAAAATTCCAATTGGGGGTTCTTACCCTTCCCAGTCCTATTTGAAAAAAAAAAAATATTTCCATCTGTGCCCCTGCAAGGGAAATTTTGGTCACTTCCTGGATGGGTTATCAAAAGAAAGTGAGGCAATAATCTCAATGGCAACAGAAATAACAATAGAAATTCAACAGAATTTCTAACTCTTGCTGACTATGACCACATGTAGAAAAAAGGCTGGGTCCTTTTACACATGGTTACTCCGCTCTGTTCGGCAAAGGATCCATTAACAGATTCCCCTGTTGAATAAGAGCAGAAACAGATGGATGTCAGTTTTTTTGATGCCTGTGCCAGTTCAGTTTTTTTGTCTCCATTTTGACATCAGACGTTGGTGAACCTGGGTTGGATCTTTGAGCTCCCAGATGTAAACAGGCGTGTTTGTTTACATCAGGCTAACTCCGATCTGCCATGTTTAAGTCACATTCTTTCCAAATATAGATGGACTCAAAGGTAGATAGATGTAAATGGATGCAAGCCCATTTACATCTAGCTACCCATAGACCTGCACAAAGTTTCTTTGTCATGTCCAACTGAAAAACTGATACGTAGACCTGATCGTAAAGCCTGTGTGAAAGGGGCCTTAGTATTAAAGTTTTTGGGTGAGAGTAAAGGGAGCTAAATAAACCATGTCAAGAGAAAAATATTGTGGCTGCCATTGCTGACTACCTTTTTAAAAAGCTAGTCATCTTACAGGTATTTTGTTCTCACCTTTGTTTTAATAATTTAGAGTCAAGGGCACATGGCAATAAAAAGAGTCTGGTCATTGCGGCATTGGAATTACACATGGATGGGGGAAAGTACAAAGCTTATAAGTGACCAGGTGGCTGTACAGCCTCTGAATTACATCTACATAATGGGGTTTATTGACTAAAGACAAATCCACTGTGCACTACAAGTGCAATGCAAGCGCACTTGGAAGTGCAGTCGCTGTAGATCTAAGGGAGACATACAAGGAAAATAAAAAAAACAGTATTTTTGCTTGCACATGATTGGATAATATAAATCAGCAGAGCTTTCCCTCATTTCAGATCTTCCCCTCAGATCTACAGTGACTGCAAATCCAAGTGCACTTGCATTGCACTTGTAGTGCACAGGTGATTTAACCACTTGCCGACTGCCTAACGCCGATCTACGTCGGCAGTCAGCCCCTCACAGGCAAAGTGACGTAGGGCTACGTCACTAGCCTGTGAGGGTCTAGGGAGCGAGCGCGCGCCCCCGGAGGCGCGCTCCCGCGTGGTCACGGACCCCCCCGCGCGTGTGACCGGCGGACCCGATGTCCGCCGGTCACTCGGCGATCGGCGGGGGAGAGGGAGAATGTCAGGCAGCTTGTGTAAACAAGCCACCTGTCATTCTCCTTGCTGTTAGGATACTGATCACTCGGATCTAGTATGTAGATCCGTTGATCAGTGTCCATACAGCTCAAGCCCCAGCCAATCACAGTAGAAAGCACGCCCCTAGGGATACACACAGCCCCTCCCTCCCAAATAAAGTTAACCCCTTCACTACCAGTGTATTTTTACAGTAACAGTGCATATATATAGCACTGATTACTGTAGAAATGTCACTGGTAACCCCAAAAGTGTCAAAAATGTCAGTCAAGGGTCCGATCTGTCTGCCCCAATGTCGCAGTACCGCAAAAAAAATCGCAGATCGCCGCCATTACACGTTAAAAAAAAAAACAACAAAAATGACAGAAATCTTTCCCTTTGTTAGTAAACGCGATAACTTTTGCGCAAACCAATCAAAATACGCTTTTTGCGATTTTTTTTACTAAACATAGGTAGCATAAAACAAATTGGCCGAAAAAGTAAAAAAATTTTGATTTTTAAATTTTTTTTTTGGGGAATTTCATATAAAAAAATGTGAAAAATATTGCTATTTTTGCAAAATTGACGCTCTTTTTTTGTTTATAGCGCGTGATCAAAAAATCGCACAGGTGATCAAATACCACCAAAAGAAAGCTCTGTTTGTGGGAAAAAAAGGACGCCAAATTCGTTTAGGTACAGTGTCGCACGACCGCGCAATTGTCCGTTAAAGTCACGCAGTGCCGAATCGCAAAATACCCCCTGGTCGGAATGGGGGTAAAATCTTCCGGGGCTTAAGTGGTTAATGGAAAGTGTTAATATATTCCAAAAACTCTGCACTATATACCTATACATAGATTATTCACTGTAAAGAGATGATATGCTTACTATCAATGTGTTGATATCACAGAGTATATCCACATGTAGCACTGTGCTCAGTGCCCTATCTTCCTAAACATTTAAAATTTACTTGCATTTACACATAGATCAATCAATCTTTAATATAAAAACAGTCTTTCATTTATACAATAAAAGTCATGTTCATGTTTGCTGTGGGGAATGGAAACATGAAATGGAGATAGGGCTACATGAGCCAGTGCTAGATTTAGCACAGCTATATGTACATTTGTTTCTGTATCTGTCTTAGCATAAATAAAAAGATTTTACACTATTTTGGGTTCTTTTTTGCCTCTCATTTAAATTATGATGCTGGGGTAATGGAACATCTGAGGTGTCTGATTCTATCGGACCTAATAGAAGTCAGTAATTACAAGTGTGATTGTGGTGGTTGATCAGATATCACAGAGTAAAGAGCCACTCTTATTGGCTCTGTACTTTCTGCCAGTGTGCAGCACTGTTTCATTCACAAAGAAGAACACATGCATTGTTAACAGTTTTGATAACTGTAATTGGTCACTGTAATCACATAGTACAGAGCCACTTACCACCCAGTGTTTTTTATGCAATTTTTTTTATTTTTTTATTAGTCAAACAATAGTCTCTTGAATGCTTAAATACAGTAAATACAATGATAGATCATTGAGTGAATAAAATAGTTGTAGATCAATAATGTACTAGGTCTCTTCATCCATAAAATATTATGATTTTACTGTAGATTCTCCACATTACATTCAAGGAGGACTCATTAATGGTTTCATGCAGTGTTGGGAAGATAGAATAATCCTCAAAAGTAAACATGTGAAATCACTGGAAGGGCTTTTAACTGGTAGAATCTTCCAAGTGTAGTATATGCATCCATCAACTGAAGCCGACACGTTGGGGTGATATTGTCAATCTGTAGGCACAATATAGATGGTATCCAAGGAATTTGAGCAATCGCAATATGGAGGAAGTCTCAAGGTGGATTTACCCTGTAACCTGTGAGAAACAGGAATGTCCACACATAGACTTCCAGAGAGACCAATGAGAAATAATATACAGTATATGATTTACATACCTCGGGTCTCCAGGTGGATTTAGCTTGTAATTAAAGGTACAGGGATGTCCACACATAGATTTCACCAGGCACCACTGTGACCATATACAGGTGCATCTCATAAAATTAGAATATCTTTATAAAGTTAATTTATTTCCGTAATTCAATTCAAAAAGTGTGACTCATATATTCTAAATAGATGTGTTACACACATAGTGATATATTTCAAGCAATTATTTCTTTTAATTTTGATGATGAAGGTTTACAGCTAGTGAAAACCCAAAATTCAGTATCTCCAAAAATTAGCATAGTAAATAGTTGGCATAGTAAATAGTTGGTTGTTAAGGAGCAGACCGAGAAGCCTGGTGCTGCATCCTTAACAACAGATGAGTCATGAGCTGTCAACGGGCTTCCCCGCTGACAGCTGAATTAAGAAAAAACTTTTGCCGGCAATAGAAAGTCCTTACCAGGCCCTTTGGGTCTGGTATGAATTTTAAAGGGAATCCACATGCCACAATTAAAAATTTGGATGCTGAGCATGCAGAGTATACACTCATCTCTGTTCAGGGGTGCTACATAAGAAACAAAGGGTCAGATAGTGGTAGTATCACTTCTATTAGCAAGCTTTATTGCATTTAACAGTACATCTTGCATGCCTCCACAGGAAAGATGGCCTTCAATGCATTTAGCTTTTCTGGGCTTAGTCTTAGACAAAGCCTTGAAGAGTGAAAGGGATAAAAAGAAAGAAATTAGAAAAAAATTAACAAATGTAACTGTAAAGTATCATTTCTATTTTTGACACAGTTGCTAAAGATTATTTTACAAAAAAATATTTACTAAACCATTCTTTGTGTTCTTTCATTTTAATGTAGAGCACTAGTGAAACATCCAGGGTCTTTTAAACCCCCCATGCTTTATTAAAGAGAACCTGTCATATAAAAAAAATGATCCCATGGGGACTATTTGTCCCCTATGTGATGAACAAAAAAAAATATGTTTAAAAAAAAAAAATGTTTAAAAAAAAAGTTACTATAAAAAGAAAATTCTTGTGCTTAGTAAAAAAGAAACTAAATTAGCAGCACACTAAAATGTCGGAATACTTGAACAAGTAAAGTGCCAACAGTGAAAGATTACAAGCACAACAAGTGCTCTGGTGTGTGCTACAAGTGCTTCACAGCTTCTTAACAGATGTAGTGATCTCAATAAACTGAGATCAAAAAGCGCCTGGCTGTCAGACAGCTATGATGTATTTCCCGGTACTCGGTTCAGCCACACTCAGGAAATGTCCCATGGAAAGCATGGGAAGAACACAGGGAGAAGTTTATAGTATAGTAATTATAAATCACTTGAGTTTATTAATAACAAAATCATTCACATGAGGACAATTGAGATCAGTATAACACCTCGTAAACCAAAAGCGGTGCTGCGTGTCCTGCCAGTGTGTTCTGCCGGTGTGTGTGATTATATCACTGATCAAAGCTCCGCCCCATGCGTTTTCCCTAAACAGGTTTCATCGGGGATGGTGTTTTCAGTTTATGCTGTGTTATACCGATCTTGGTTTCCTCATGTGAGTTTTTTTACATTTTAGAATGTACATATGTTTTTGCTCTATATAGAGATTTACACTGCAGCCAACTCATACTACATGTCTTACAAATATATTGTACAAATAAAAATGGTTCTATTTTTGACACAGGATTAGCTGGCTCAGAAAATGTGATAGTAGCCTAAAATTCAATTAGCAGATAGCCCGTTTTTAGTTTCAGAGTAGGAAGGGTTTGGGTTTTTTGCTTTCTGTGTCTCAGTTGGGAAGACTTTCTTCACTTTCTGTGTGGTTCCAGGCGTGGAAATTAGGAAAAATCTTTCTAGTAAGGACAAAGATGGCAATAGAAACCTGACAAAGGTCCAATCTATCCAAAAACAAAGGTTTAGCTGACATTCAGCTTTAGGGGGGAACATTGCAGGGCTTACAAAACCTACATTTTAGTCTTACTCTTTAGTAGATGTTTCAGCTATCTGCAGCTGTAAATGGCTGTATTGTGATATCTATTTGGTAAATGTAAGATAATCTTTAGAATTACAGCTTTACATCCTTTATGATGGTTAATGTATTTGTCTGATGCATGCAAGCTTTGGCCTATAAAAGGTAAAATGTCTAATTTTTACACACAGAAATACAATAAACTAATAATAGCTTAACTGTTCCAGGTAACTGGTCACAATGGAACTCAAAACTGTACTTATATTCATGAGAAACACAATCTATGCGATGAGCAGAATCTTGGGAATCTTCCAAGATGGAAGAAACTAGCTCACAGATAAATTATTAAAGAAACTGCTTCATTTGTGGTCACCTGTATGTTGTGAGTCATTCATATCACTATCACAAAAGAAAGGTTGTAAGGTAAAAGGCAGAAAATAAAACAATGGAATACCTTTAACAAATGCAATCAATTTAACTGTTTTCCTCAAAATGTATGCAATGTGTCATATACCTGATGTTAAGTAGCAATAAATATATACAGAATGAATAAAAAATTGAAAGTGGCTGAAATTAACTCTGTACTCATTTCTTGGTACATAAAATAATCTGTTATAAAATGTTGCATTACACAAAGGACAAAGACTAGAATCATTAGAACATATGATTCAGTGCAGGCTTTGACTGATACCTGTTTGCATGCTAAAACTGATCGAAATTTGGCAGCAAGGACCAGTCAAATTTCGATCAGTGCATGGCTGACCCTGCTCGAGAGAAGTTGATCATTTGATCTACATCTATCAAAGGTGCAGCTCTCAGAATACAATGTCCTAAAGGAGAGAATTCTTTCTTTCTCCTCATTTTTGAATGGGCAGCTTTAGATGTTTGATTTACCATTAGGAGCAATAGACAAAAAAAGGTAAAAGAGAGCGGAGATGCCACCTAAGTGTAGTATTAAGGTAAGAATAAAAACACTTACAAGATGTAAGAGATAGTCAGGCTCATCATAATATCATCAGTTCCGTGGCATCCACCATCCTGCAGGCTTACAGGTCCAGGAAGTCCATGCTGACTAGTGTGCATCGCAAGGGCAGAAGTGATGTCACTGGAAGAGGCAGTAGTCGGGATTGGCAATTATAGAAATATAGGCTATGAGCTCTGAGCCTTTGGCTTTTTCTACTGGTCATGGAGAAAATGCAAAAGTCCTATACAGGCAAACCGCTCAGGCGAGATGAAAATCAGATGTGAGTTGGATCCAGCATCCAGGTTGAATTCCAAACAAAAAAGATAGTGACCGCACTCTGATGTATATCAAAGCATATGAAGTTTTTATTCATCACCACGAACATCAAAGCAAGACTATTACATCACAGGACAGGTATTTGGTTGACGCATTTCACAACACTAATGATCGCTTACTCATAAGTGTTGTTAAACACGTCAACCAAATACCTGTCCTGTGATGTTTTAGTCTTGCTTTGATGTTCGTGGTGATGAATAAACACTTCATATGCATTGATATACATCGGAGTGCGGTCACCATCTTTTTGTTTGGAATTCTTCTACTGGTCAGCCTGGGCTTCCTGGATCTGTAAGGTGTCGCAGCCTCTTCACATATCCTTTAAAGCCACTTGGACCGCTTGTGGAGCCTGCAGTATGGCAGATGCCATTGGACTGATGACATGATGAGCGTGACTATCTCTTACATCTTGTAAGTGTTTTTAATCTTGTGCAAATTTGAGGTCTCCCCTCAAAATCTCTACCAGACCTTTTTCCAGCCACACAGCCTGGCAGATCAGGAAAGGGGAGGGGATGAGCGAGCACCCCTTCCCCACCTGAACCACACCAGGCCACATGTCTTCAACATGGGGGGGTTCTCTTCCCCTCCACCCCAGAGAATCTTGTCCCCATGTTCATGTTGATGGGGACAAGATCCTCTTATCAACAACCCTGGACTGTGGTTGTCGGGGTCTTAGGGTGGGGGGCTTATCGGAATCTGGAAGCCTCCTTTAACAAGGGAGCCCCCAGATCTAAGCCCCCCTATGTGAATAGGTATCAGGTACCCCTACCCATTCCCTTAAAAAAGTGTACAAAAAAATAAACACACTCACACAGTTTTTGACAAGTCCTTTATCCAAAAGAATAGTGCCCCCGATGTAAATTCATCATCAATCATGCCACACGCTGCCCATCGCACCCGATGACCAGGAAAAAAAAAGAAGCTCTGCTCTCATTGAACGCCTCCCATGGAATGTCTGCTCCGTGGTTTGACAGTTCTTACATAGGAAATGGGCAGGGTCACACCGGCAATGTCACCTGGCAGCCCTGCCTCTCGTAACATCCCTCACCAAGCAAGCACCAAACCATGATATCATGAGGGGGCCCATTCCCTATATAAGAACTGTCAAACCACGAACAGGCAGACCGCGGGAAGCGTTCAACGAGAGTAGAGTTTTTTTTTTGGGGGGCAGGGGGTGTGGCGGGAGGCGTGATTGACAACAGATTTACATCAGGGGACTCTAGGATTTGTCAAAAACTGTCTCATTTGTTTATTTTTCTGTATACTTTTTCGGTGAATGGGTAAGGGTACTATGTACCTGATACCTATTCACATAGGGGGTGGCGGGATGTGGGGACCTCTTTGTTAAAGGGGGCTTCCAGATTCTGATAAGCCCCCCACCTGCAGACCCTGACAACTACAGCCCATGGTTGTTGGGAAGAGGCCCTTGTCCCCATCAACATGGGGACAAGGTGCTCTGGAGTGGAGGACAGAGCCCCACCTCCCCCAGAGCACCCCCCATGTTGAGGGCATGTGGCCTGGTATGGTTCAGGAGGGGAGGTGATTTCTCGTCCCTTTCCTGACCTGCCAGGCTGCGTGTCCAGATAAGGGTCTGGTATGGATTTTTAGGGGGGACCCTATGCCGTTTTTTTCCTTAATCTATTAATAGCTGTGAGCCAGCAATTGTAACCGCATCATTTTAAATGTGATTTGACTTGTTTTCTTTTTCCTTTAGAAATGTATTTTTTGCTGTAGCAAGATAAAGATGCGCCACTTTACATTAATGGGAACCCCCCCCCCCTCCAGGGGGGGGGTGTTTGGCTCATCCTTAGTTTTGTTTATTTGGATACATTGGGGGGTGTGGTTTGGTGATGCTCGTGATGGCTGCTTAACACCCGGGATCCCGTCCACAGAGAAATTTACTGAAGCCTAGCAGAGCCATCCTGCATCGCAAAACATCCAAGAGACATCCAATCTATGGCAGTATAGATGGATGATACAGAAGAAACAATGACCCACCATGAGACAGCAATCCAACATCTACAGGCTTCCTCACAATCTCAAAATGTCTAAATCAGAGATCTCCACAGACACCTGGAAGATCTGGACAATCGGGGCCACCATCACAATCTAAGGGTAAGAGGTCTCCCTAAAACAGTAGAATACAATCAACTCACCCAAGCCACTATTTCCATTTTCAATGACCTGCTAGGGAGGCCCCATGAATCGGCCATTAAAGACGAACGTTTACACAGGACATTGAAACCCAGGAGCAGAGACAATGACCCTCCCAGGGATGTGGTTGTAAGATTCTGGTACCTCCGGTACCCTTAATCACCACTTTCCTCTGTAATGCGTCCCACCTTTCTCTTCAGGTGGTACGCATATACCTTTAAGAACGATGATGTCACTGCTGAGCGCCGCAGAGTGGCTATTTCAACCGCCGGCGGTCTCACTCACATTGTTCGTTCAACCGCATGGTTGGTTCGATCAAGCCATGCCTGAAGCAGCCATACCTGATGTTACTGGCTCATGTATCTTGCTACCTGGACTTGTTTCACTCACTGATCTTGTATCTCGCTACCCGATCACTCTTGGAATACTGCTTCTACTTATGGCTATCTCACCCTGCTTTCCTGCCTTGCTATCCACATGCTTTCAAGCCTGTCTCTAGATCGGAACCTCCAGCCATTCCCTTTACCTGGAGCAGACCGGAACCTCGCTACTGATCCCTGTATCTCGCTACCGGATCATTCCTTATCTACTGGACCTCTCTAAACTACTAACATTACAAGTGATAAGTACCCCGCAGGGGAACCCTCCATAGCCTTATTGCACTATCTACCTATGCACATTAAGGACTGTTACTACCTATCTATACTATCCTATCATCTGCACTGTTACATAGATTTCTAGCTCTTCAGCCTACTACCATCTATCATCTGCACTGCTGCATAGATTGCTGGCTCTCCTGTCTACTACTATCTATCCTTGCACTGGGTTAGTCTATCCTGTATTTGTCATCTGCTGTCCTCACCACCTGTTAGCATACTCGATACTAACCTATCTGCATTCCTAAATACCATCTTGAACTCTCCTATACAAAACCTATCAAGTGATTACCATCCTTGTCACTGTTCACACCTGTCCCTTCAGCACATCACCTTCATACTATCATATACATCCTATCACTCCAGGAACATCTCATTGAGTGTGTATATATCTGTATGTTGAAGCTGACAGGCCCACGGTGATGAGTCCTGGAGAGTTGGATCTGGTATTCAACACATCTCTACATGACTACTGAGTGGAGATTTTGCAGCTGCAAATCCAGCCTATAATAAAAATGCAGGAGCGTTACAATGGTGTGTTGTCTTGTCAACTTTAAGAAAGAAATCTAACGTAGGGCCAGAGACCGTCGCACCTTGCTCTACCAAGGTACAGATATTCAAATTTTTAAAGACCTTTCACCCATAACTCTTCAGAACAGAAGAGACCTGCACCCTCTTCTTGATCTACTAGGTACTAAAAGAATCCATTATTGATGGAAATTTCATTTTTGCTTATCCGTAGGGCCGCACAGCAAACTTGTGTGTGCCAGAAGATCTACCCTCCTTTTGTGAGACGCTAAGCCTTCCCCGCATCGACATACTAGACTGGTATAGTACCTTCCGTCCTCCACACCTGAGAAGAATCACATTCATGGATGCTTTGCCAGTCCGAGACGATTTCCACATACGGCGACGTAGATCCACTTCACCAAGATCCGCCATGTCCTCTGAACCCAGGAATGCTGCGAACTGCAGCCCAACAGCATCTCCAGCCCACAGTAGAGCCCACCACCAGGGATCCAACTGATCTATATTCATCCTCCATCTTCCTTTTTGGAGTCCTCAAATCACTATTACCACTGCTGTTCCTGATTGGGAGAGACTCTAAGCTTCAGATGTTTGAGCTCTCTTACATTTTCTTACCTTCACCCAAGAAGCAAGCCTCCTCTATACCTTCTGAAAATCTCCATCACAGGTAACTGACTTTGAACTCAACAAAGCAAAGTTATCACCCTTGATCACATACATATCCAATTGCCGACCACTGGCCACAGTTTTACTGTGGCAAGGTGGCTCGGCTGCGCAAACCAACGTAGCTGTACGTCGGTCATGCACGCGCCTGCTGTCCCTGCGATATTCTGATTTGCTTCAGAACCAATCAGTCATCAGGTCCAGGCCGATGATTTTTGGTCTGGACCTGGTGATTAGTTCTGACCAATTGCAGAACATCCTGTGTCTGTGTAATGTAAACACAGGCACAGGAAATATGCAATCTTCTCTCCTGGACCCCTTTTCGGTTCCAGCGTGAGAGAAAAGAACATCAACTGTGAGTACACAAGCACTACACTGATGACAGTACACATAGGCACACATTTAACCCCCTGATCACCCCCCAATTAATCATTTTACTCACTGTCTCAGTGTACACTATATACAGTATACAGATAGTTTACTGATCACTGTATTAGTGTCACTTGTGACTTCAGTTAGTTTGAGAGACAGTTAGTGGTAGTTAGAGGCAGTCCCAGATAGGTTTAGGGTACCTGCCATACATCCCCTAATAAAGATTGAACCCCCTGATCACCCCCAGTTAACACCTTCATTGCCCTGTCACAGTGTCACTATTATAGTGTACAGATCTTTTTTCTGATCACTGTATTCGTGTCACAGGTGACATCAGTTAGCGTTAACGTTAGTTAGCATCAATACAGGATAGTGTTAGATTGCCCACCGCATATTTAGCAATACATATTAACCATTTGGTTGCCAGTGACACACACAATAAACACCTCCAATACTGGTATAGTGTCTGAACAGATCAATTTCTTTGATCTGATCAGAACTATACTAGCATTGCCAATAGTTTAGTATAGTGTTCCCAAAACACAGTGTTAGCAGGATCAGCCTCGACACCTGCCAGCACCTGAATTTAGCTCCTCCACTAATCCCCAAGAAGTGCAGTATCAGCAGATTACTGTCACTTCCGATACACAGCACACTAAACTGCAGCGTTAGCAGAGTCAGGCCTGATCTCTGCTAGCACTAGCAGTTACATTTTTGGTAGCGGTTCAGTCCTTGAAAACCAGGTGCTTTTTTACCTGTGAGTCCCTTAAGTACTGTAGAGAGGCGACCCCGGGCCACTGTGTGTGTTAGCAATCTAAGCCTGGTTTTGATTAAGGCCCCTTTCACACATACGGTCTGTTTGTCTGTTTTTCATCCTTTCGTTGACAGAAGAAAAACGGACATCAATGCATCTCTATGTAAAAACGGATGACAACGGATGATCATCCATTAACATCTGTTTTCATCTGCTTCCGTCAATGTCCGTTTTTTGGAACGGATGAATGCCCTATTTTTCATCCATCAAAAAACGGATCGGCGAAAAATGGATGTAAACGGACAAACGGTCCGTTTTTCATCCATTTCTTGCATTGGTAGTGGATGTAAAAAAAAACGGATGAAAAACTGATGAAAAACTGATGAAAAATGGATGGAAAATGGATGAAAAACTGATACATTTAGACATGACTGAAATGATGAACTGAACAGACCGTATGTGTGAAAGGGGCCTAAGACAGACCTGCTGATTGCACACCTGTGGGCTGGGTTCATATTATTCCCAGGGTTAGCACTCAGAGCTCCCAGTTGGAGACAGCTGCACCTGGGCAGACAAGAGGTCTGCCCCAGGAGTCAGGAGGACTCCAACCGACAGACACGAGGTCTGTGTATGGGAGTCAGGAGGGCTCCAACCTTCCCTGAGATAGCGAGAGAGAGGCCGCAGTTGGCAGCCAGAGCTTACAGGTCTGCAGGAGGCAGATGTATTCTGCAACAGCGCAGTAGGAAGCTGATCCCAAGGAAGCTTGACCAAAGGATACTTGTGTTGGTCTGAGGAGCAGACCTAAGGCCTAGGTGTGAGGCCTGAAGCAGTCATATGGCATTTGAGTAAGCCAGGAGGCTGAGTTTAACAAATATACAGTAATGGTGGAACCCCCTGCGAGGGAAAATTGCTGTTTTGTGAACTTTCTTTATGGCTTTAAATAAAATTGGGTTGCCGTGCCCTTAAAATTGCAGTCTGGACTGGCACTATTTCTTCAAATCGCATGCACCACTTGAGTTGGATCGCCCCGAAAGTTACAATTGATGGAGGAATGCTATGGGCAGCTGATGGTGGAATCCAGGTCTGCGCTCCAATGGTGAGTTCATGTCAGGAACTGTTGGCTGTGTGTGTGGAAGTGCAGCCAGGCAATAAGCATTGTGTGCAGGTGGTGTACCTGCTAAAAGGAGAATTTTGTTTTTTCTGCTGTGAACTGTGTTTCAAGTTGTTGTGTGCATGACTGCAAGGATGGGAAGATCAAAGCAGAAAAAGGAGGCAAGATTTGCTGAGATGAGAGACAGAGCTCTATGGCTGGAGGGGTTGTTACCGACCGAACAAGCCCCAGACTGGTGCACGATGCATATGGCCACACTAGAGAGGAAAAGTCTGTTTGCAAAAAGGAGGAGCTATAGTGAAGATGTTTGTGCAAAAATGTCTGCTGTTACCACTGGCAACAGGAAACCTGTTTGGTCTGCAGCGGATGTTGGAGAGTCCAAGAAGGCTGCAATGTCGCCCTATATCCATGTGGGGGCATCTGCAAAGTTGAGTGTTGTTGCCCGTGGCAACAAAGTCAAGGTCAATCGGGAGACCTATGGTAGATGGTGGAGTGATCATGATGAGACTTCTGAGTGGTGGGCTCAAGAGAAACTGTTACAGCCAGTGGGAGAATGCTGGAGAAGTTCTGTGGGGAGAGTGCGGTCTCCCATGGCAACAAGGGACAAAGTGTCATCTGGATGGTGGAGCTCTAGTGGAGAGGGCTATAATGTCCAATAGTCAGTGATGCCTAGGAGGGCATCTGTTTCACCCTGTGACCGCATTGGGAAATACATCAGGGAAAGGGCTGCAGAGAAATGGTTCCTGCAGCGACGCATACAAAGTGCAAAACACATTGCTTGGAATGGTAAGACTGTTCCTGTTTCTTGTATGAAAGAGACTGATTATTTGTCATGTGCCGGTGAAGTGGTGGCAAGTCCGATGGGGAGATCCGCTGCCAAGAGAGACTTGCTGCTGTGTAGTACCCTGCATAATGGGAAAGCACGGGTTAATACTGAACAAGACTGAGGTCTGATAAGGACTGCTCTTCAGGCAGTGTGCTGTGTAGCAGGAAGACCAGGGATGAAAACAAATCATGAGCTGTTTTCTAATGAGATTAAAAATGCCAAAACTAAAATGTGTGAAAATGCTCATGGTGATAATGAGTTAATGCAGTCTGTCAATGAAAATGGAAAGGTTGATGTCTTGAATGAAGCTCACAGTGGTGAGGGTGGGATACTAAAACCTGCTATGATTAAAAAGGTATTGCCACAGTGTGGTTTAAACCAAAGTGATCGATGCAATGGGTCTGCTGCTTAACCACTCTGTCTTGTGTCTCCTTTGGTAGATGGAGCAGTGCTGTGGAGTGCTGCTGATTGGAGCACAAACAAGGCAGACTGGGATAGTATGGCTAGAAGGATATTAGCATGGTGGAAAGACATTTCTGAAGGTAATAGTGAGGTGGACACTATGGCTGCTGTGACAAATGGAGATGCTGCAGAGCCAATATTCACAGGTGCATTGGCTGTTGCAGAGATTAACCCTTTCATGACTGAAGGTCCGAGCGAGTGTGAACGCACATCAGAAATTTTGTCCACAATGCATACAGAGAAAATGTATGTGTATTTTGTGACAGACATGCTAAAAGCCGGTGTATATCTTGCCATCCTCACCTGTATTTGGAGAACTTGTACCATGGGGTATGCCTGATTGGAGCTGGATATTGCAGGCTGTACTGTGCAGAGATAGCCAACGGTGGAATCATTTAATGCAATGTTTTGTGTTGATGTGGAAAGTTGTCTCTCAGTGTGCTGGATGGGTTCATACAGAGGTTGTGTATGAGAGGCACTCTGAAGCACTGTTGGACAGGTCAGAGGTATTGAAAATACCAGAGGTAACAGAAAGAGACTTGTGTGGAAAAATGTTTCTTGGTAGAACAGTCGCTGATGGAGTGTTGGACAACAGGGAGCGATGTGAAACTGTGGGAATGTCCCATAGAGAGTAACTGCTTGCCTGTATGAGGTCCCTCCACAGACACTGTCCTAATAAGCAATGCTACAATTGTTCTCAATGTTTTTGACAATGTTGATGATGTGTATATTTCTGAAGAATTTGTGGCCAAGGGTAACCCCACAGGTAGTAGTGAAACTGAAACACAGATAGTGCTGGTTGAGTCAGAGAGATCAATGGGCCCCCAAAGGTCAGGAAGAAGTGCTCGTGGAAGCACACCCTGAAAAAGAGGTGGGTGGAGTGTCCCTTTAGGAAGAAGGTCAGACAGGTTTGGACCCCTGGGGGTGGTAGTAGGCACAGAGATGCCAGTGTGAAAGGTGATGTGTTTCTTCCTCCGGTGTGAAACAAGGTGGGGGATATGTAGAGAGGCGACCCCGGGTCACTGTGTGTGTGTTAGCAATCTACCCCTGGTTTCGATTGTCAGGCCTGCTGATTGCACTCCTTTGGGCTGGGTTCATATTATTCCCGGGGTTAGCACTCAGAGCTCCCAGTTGGAGACAGCTGCACCCAGGCAGACAGGAGGTCTTCCCCAGGAGTCAGGAGGACTCCAACCGACAGACATGAGGTCTGTGTATGGGAGTCAGGAGGGCTCCCACCTTCCCTGAGAGAGAAAGAGAGAGAGGCCGCAGTTGGCAGCCAGAGCTTACAGGTCTGCAGGAGGCAGATGTATTCTGCAACAGCGCAGTAGGAATCTGATCCCAAGGAAGCTACAAGGGAGCTTGACCAAAGGATACTTATGTTGGTCTGAGGAGCAGGCCTAAGGCCTAGGTGTGAGGCCTGAAGCAGCCATATGGCATGTGAGTAAGCCAGGAGGCTGAGTTTAACAAATATACAGTAATGATGGAACCCCCTGCAAGGGAAAATTGCTGTTTTGTGAACTTTCTTTATGGCTTTAAAAAAAGTGGGTTGCCGTGCCCTTAAAAATGCAGTCTGGACTGGCAATACTTCTTCAAATCGCATTCACCACTTGAGTTGAATCGCCCCGAAAGTTACAGTACCTATAAATTTATTGGCCAAAATGTCCAAAAAGAGGTACACTAGTGAAGAAGCCTACACGATGCTGAGCATGACAGATGAGAGTGATGGGGAAGACTCACTGTCAGAATCAGGCTCAGTATTTGAACCTGTTGAGAGCAGTGGCACCCTGACAGATGGCTCTGACGACGAGTAGTGGTCCCTGCTAAGGTCAGGCATACTCGACCCCGTTCTTCTGTTGCTGGGGTGCAACGATCGCATGGTTCTTATATGCAGCAGAGTGTCGGTACTAGTGCCGCTCAACCTTCTGGTGAACTGGCAAGCACCAGCGACCTAGTACATCCTGGTCATAGTCAAACCAGTTCTGCAGTAACACTTGCTGATGTGGTGAGTCTCATTAATGCAGTTCCATCTGATGCGGTGGCTAGCACAAGTAGTATCCTGCAGCAACCAATAATTAGAAGAGAGGCCAGTAGAGCCCATAGTGCCCTTCCTAATGCACTTGAAAATCCTGATTCGGAGCCCACCACTTCTGCAGCACCCGTACTTCCCCCATTCACTGGCCAACCCGGAATTCAGATGGAAACAGCCAATTTTACTCCCCTTGGTTTTTATGAGCTGTTTTTCATGGAAAACTGTACAGATCTATTGAGGACCAAAGCAATTTATGTGCCAATTAATTAATCGCCACAAATCCAAATTTGACCTTTGCCACAGAATTTGCATGGAAACGTGTCACTGTTTCAGAATTTAAAACCTTTCTGGGACTATCCCTCCTTATGAGCATTATTTAAAAGAGTGATTTGCGGTCAAATTGGTCCACTGATCCAATTCATCATATTCCCGTTGTAACAGATCCCCAATACTTGGACCAAGTATTTCTGTCTTAGGTCCCCAGAATGTCCGGTGATGCAGTCCTGGCCCCTCAATTCCCCCCAAACATCAGCCTCCAGCTTGATGAAGGTTAAAACCGAAATGACACTTTATTCACCAACTCACTTGCAATATATACAGTTTTAGGAGCTTGATTACATCATGCAAATGTATTATGTACAGAACGTAATTAACATACCTTGGCCTTCTGGAAAGAGACAATAGGTGAATGAGACTGCAACATTACCATAATTAATTCAACAAACCACAAACCCAAAACATAGCCAAATACACATTCCTAGAAGTGTGAACACACTTAACCTCTAAACAGATGAAAGCAGGAGACATAGGCTCTCAGACAGCACGTCTTCGCTTTCAAAACACCTTACTATAAATGTCAATACACATCCCCACAGCAGACAATAGCTGAATTTGACGTCATTAGCGTCTCTTTAGGCTGCATTCACATGTCAGCGTATGATCGCAGGCAGAACCACCGCGGTTCCGCCCGCGATTCGGAGATTTATTGCAAATCGTGGGACGCCTAGCGTTGCCCGATGATTTGCAATAGCCCCCCAAACGCCGAGCGATGTTGCCGCGATTTACGCCAGCCGAATCGCGGCAACATCGCGCAAACAAAATCGCGGGACGCAATACGCTCCAAAGCAGCTCTTGTACTTTTTTGGAGCGTATTGCGTCCTGGGATTTTGTTTGTGCGATGTTGCCACGATTCGGCGGGCGTAAATCGCGGCAACATCGCTCGGCGTTTGGTGGGCTATTGCAAATCAACGGGCAACGTTGGTGTTAATTATTTAATTAGCGCAAGTATAGTGTTCTGCTACTTTCACACCTATATATGTGTATGGGTATATATACATATAAGTGTGTGTGTATATATACCCCTATACAGAAGTTCAGATGTTTTGCCTGCCTCCAAAAAAATGCCCAAAAAAAACGCCTGCGCCAAAAAAAAAAACGCCCAGGTGTGTTATTGCAGGGTTTTTTTTTGGGCATTTTTTTGGGGTTCTTTGGAGGCAGGCATGACATCTGAACTTCTGTATAGGGGTATATATACACACCTACACATATATAGGTGTGAAAGTAGCAGAACACTATACTTGCGCTAATGAAATAATTAACACCAATATGGCTCCGCTCCTATCACACCTATATATGTGTAAGTGTAAAATACATATAAGTGTGTGTGTGTATGTATATATATATATATATATATATATATATATATATATATATATATATATACCCCTATACAGAAGTTCAGATGTTTTGCCTGCCTACAAGGACCCCAAAAAAATGCCCAAAAAAACGCCTGCTGCAAAAACACACCTGGGCGTTTTTTTTTTTTTTTTTGGCGCAGGCATTTTTTTGGGCATTTTTTGGGGTTCTTTGGAGGCAGGCAAAACATCTGAACTTCTGTATAGGGGTATATATATATATATATATATATATATATATATATATATATATATATATATACACACACACTTATATGTATTTTACACTTACACACATATAGGTGTGATAGGAGCGGAGCCATATTGGTGTTAATTATTTAATTAGCGCAAGTATAGTGTTCTGCTCCTTTCACACCTATATATGTGCAGGTGTATATATACACAGACATGTGTGTGTGTGTGTGTATATATATACCCCTATACACATGTTCAGATGTCATGCCTGGATCCAAACATGTCCTCAAAAAATCCCTATGAACACCTGCAGCCAAAAAGCAGGCTGACCGGTGAGAAGCCATATCAGTGCTCTGAAAGTGACATAAGAGAAACAATCTTTTCTCTATAGCGGTCACCCTGATATGGAAGGGTTTTGTCACCCTGCCATAGCAGTCAGAGTCAGTTAACCCTACACTACACTACGGTCCCCTTACACTTAACACTTTCCCTACAGAAACTGAATAATTAAAGCTAACTATAGTGGCAAATAGCACCCTAACTACATTAGATATCCCTTTCCTCACACTAAAAATTGCTAAATGACACTTTGAAGCAGAAGTAACAGAACTGCTTCCACTCTCTTCCATGTCCCTGTATAACAATGCTAGGAATTTGGCGGCTTTCTCCCATCTCCTGACTGCATCTCTGGAGCTCAGCCACAGTGATCTTTGGGTTCTTCTTTACCTCTCTCACCAAGGCTCTTCTCCCCCGATAGCTCAGTTTGGCCGGACGGCCAGCTCTAGGAAGGGTTCTGGTCGTCCCAAACGTCTTCCATTTGAGGATTATGGAGGCCACTGTGCTCTTAGGAACCTTAAGTGCAGCAGAAATCTTTTTGTAACCATGGCCAGATCTGTGCCTTGCCACAATTCTGTCTCTGAGCTCTTCAGACAGTTCCTTTGACCTCATGATTCTCATTTGCTCTGACATGCATTGTGATCTGGAAGGTCTTATATAGACAGGTGTGTGGCTTTCCTAATCAAGTCCAATCAGTATAATCAAACACAGCTGGACTCAAATGAAGGTGTAGAACCATCTCAAGGATGATCAGAAGAAATGGAAAGCACCTGAGTTAAATATATGAGTGTCACAGCAAAGGGTCTGAATACTTAGGACCATGTGATATTTCAGTTTTTCTTTTTTAATAAATCTGCAACAATGTCAACAATTCTGTGTTTTTCTGTCAGTATGGGGTGCTATGTGTACATTCATGAGGAAGAAGAATGAACTTAAATGATTTTAGCAAATGGCTGCAATATAACAAAGAGTGAAAAATTTAAGGGGGTCTGAATACTTTCCGTACCCACTGTATATCTTTGTAAAGGGTTAGATTCAAGGCTGACCCACAACACTAGTATTTACAGCCCTAACTCTACACAAGTCAGCTTTTTAAGACACTTTCACAACTCCTCGCAGGCCTTTACCATGCTTGGGGGGGGGGGGACTTCAATGTCGCACTATCCCCACTACTAGACACCTCATCAGGTTCTGCCATATAAGGCCCTCAGTCAAATTAAATTAAAAAAATCCAGGATTTACTTTTGCATGACACGTGGCGTACCCTTCATCCCAACAATAAAGACTATACAATTTTCTATGCTCCAAATAGCAAATACTCCATCCCAGAAAGACCCCCCCCCCCCTTTTTAACTAACGCAACAATTGAAGCAATGCTACTATTAGATTACCACCTGATAACTATGACTAACTTTTCCAGGCAAAAACATTTTTACAAGAATTTGGTGCTTAGACTCCTCTCTGCTGACACCGGAAGCAGACATCAACCATATACGTAACAGCATACACACATTTGTCTTGGAAAATGACACCCCTGAGACAGCTTCACTTACCCAATGGGAAGCTCACATGTGTGTCCTACGAGGAAAAATCCTTGCACTTTAAAGCATCACAGAGAAGGGCCCAACAAGCCACAATTGCAGACTTACTCAATAAAATTAAACTTTTAAATAATCTTGCCCACAAACATTCCAAAGCACAGCAGGTATATACTGTAATGACCTGACCCAGACCAGAAAACTCTTACTGGACGAATTGAACTGCAAAACACAATGCAAGTTTGTCCTACACCAAAAACTCTTTTATGAGTTTGGCAACAAATGCGGAAAAATCCTAGCCGGAGCTATTCAATCAAAAAAAGCTGATTCAAACATACACAATATCAAAGACTCTCAGGGAAGATCCTTTGTTGCCTCATCAGACATTGCCGCCCAATTTGAGGCCTATTATTCTGAATTGTACAATCTTCCCAGACAGTCAGCTGGACACATGGGAAATGACAGCCGGTCCTCCTTAACCACTTTAAGATGGAGGATTTTTCTGCTTAATGACCAGGCCACTTTTTTCAACTTGGCACTGCGCAAATTTAACTGACAATTGCGCGGTCATGCAATGCTGTACCCCAACTGTCCTTTGTTTCCCACAAAACGTGCTTTCTTTTGGTGGTATTTGATCACCTCTGTGCTTTTTATTTTTTGCGATTATTAATAAAAAAAGAGAAAAAATAAAAGTTTACATTTTCTACTTTGACAGTTAAAAAATATCCAATATATTCAATGTTTGTCATATATTTAGGACAAAATGTATTTAGCTACGTCTTTGTCAAAAAAATTCTCAATGAGCGTATTTTTAACCACTTTAAGACCAGAAGATTTTACCCCCTTCCTGATCAGGCCATATTTTGCTATTCGTCACTGCGTTATTTTAATGGACAATTGCAAGGTCATGCGATGATGTATCCAAATGAAATTTACACTTTTTTTTCCCCCACAAATAGAGCTTTCTTTTGGTGGTATTTGATCAGCTGTGCGATTTTTAGTTTTTGAAAAAAAGAGCGAACATTTTGAAAAAAACTTATTTTTCACATTCTGATATATAACATTCACCAAAAAAAATTTACGAATCAAAATTTTTTAACATTGTAGGTCAATTTGTTTTCTGCTACATATTTTTGGAAAAAAAAATTGCAATAGCGTATTTTCGATTGGTTTGCGCAAAAGTTACTAACTACGGGAAAGATTTGTAATTTTTCTTTTGTACTAGTAATGGTGGCGATCTGCGTTTTTTTTTTTTTTTTCCGGGAATGCGACATTGCGGCGGGCAGATCGGACCCCTAACTGACATTTTTGACACTTGGGGGGACCAGTGACATTACTACAGTAATCAGTGCTAAAAATATGCACTGTTACCTGTGAATCTGGAAGGGGTTAACACTGTTGGTGATCAAGGGGTTAAATGTGTGCCTCATGCTTACTGATGTGTGGGGGGGAGGGGGTTGTGTGACACAGACACAGATCGCAGGTTCAGCTATGCTGAATCCTGTGATCTGTTTCTGCCTGTCACAGAGAAGAACCGCCTGCTTTGTTTACATAAGCGGTCGGATTCTCTCATTCTTTCCCCAACGATCGGGGAAGAGAGACGGTGATCGCCGTCTCTCCTCCTCTGGCCTGACTCCCGCTGTGTCGCGCCGCCGAGAAAGCAGGGAATCTAGCGACGTAGGTCTACGTCGCCAGACCCAGGGCTGCCACCTTGCTGCAGAAGCAGCAATGTGAGCAGTCCTAAAGTGGTTAATTAAGAATTTCCTCAAAAAGTTTTGCACTAAGCCCATCCCTAGAGGGGATGCTAGCCACCTAGAAAGTTCCATCTCGGGGGACGAATTTAAAAGAGCGATTTAAACAGCTTAAAGCAGGTAAAAGCTCCGGCCCAGACGGAGTTACAGCCACATACTTTAAAAACTTCTCAGATACACTCTCCGTCCACTTCCGTAAGGCCTTTAACTCCCTTTCCTCATCCACTCTTCTCTTACACAGATTATTAGAAGCTCACATTACAGTTATTCCAAAGGGAAGGACGCCACATCAGTCACCAACTACAGGCCATTCTCTCTGCTTAATGTGGATGTGAAACTATTTGCCAAAATCCTAGCAAATCGACCTTTTTTTACCCTCCCCGATAGGGAAAGATCAAGTTGGCTTTATCCCGGGACAAGAAGCAAGGGATAACACGATTAAGGCTCTGAACCTGTACCATTGGACAACTACCAACAAACACAAAGGATTTTTCCTTTCACTAGACATGGAGAAGGCTGGGCTGTCTTATGACATATTGGCCTCCAAAATCGGATGTTCAATTCAATCATGTCTCTCTATATGACGCCAACTGCTAAAGTTTGGGTCAATCAGAGCCGGTACAAGGGCGGGGCAGAAGGGGCGGGTGCCCTGGGCGGTACATTTATTGGAGAGAGGGGGGGGCGCCACTGCTTGAAAACTTCTTTCACACACTGACTGCTGAGTCTGTGTGTAAATTATTGCTGGCCGGCGGCTGCTAACTGCCTGCAGTGTGCCGAGTGCGCTCCTGCACTCGGCACAGCCTGAACAAGTCTTCTGTTCTGTGAGCAGAGAAAACTCCCCCCCCCCCCCCCTGACAGGGCGCTCTGTAGTCCGTTCCGGCTGTGACGTCATTCACCATAGAGCTCTTTCACAAGTTCAGCCAAAAGCAAACACCTCGGAGCTGCTGAAGAGAGGGGAAAAGTGAAAGTGAAAGCAGAACACAGCTAACGTCACCCACACAGGCACTGTCTCTCTCTGCAGCAGCATGGAAGCCTGCCTTGTAAAGTGAACTGTGAAGTGAATTGGTAATTATTCAGATGGGGGGGGGGGGGGGGGGGAGGGGTGTCTGTCTGATTGAGAGCAGCAGGTAAACTAGTATTTAGATTAGTTGAGGGGGGGGGGGGGGTCTGTCTAGCTGAGAGCAGGTAACCTATTTCAATTAGTGGGGGAGGGGGGGGGGGGGTAACCTATTTAGCTATTTAGATTAGTGGGGAAGTATTATATTTGACAGTTATATGTTTCAGTGAGAAATATTAGTGTAATCCCTTGTTTTTGCACTTTTATATATTAATATTTTGCGTTGATGGTTCCCTTTTTGCTGAAGGCCATGTATGTTGTTTGAGAAATGTTTGTTCTTTTTTGCACTTTTCATATTTATATTAATATTTTGTATTGGGGCACTGACTACCTCAGGAAGGATTACAGTTGAAAGTTACCGTATATACTCAAGTATAAGCCGACCCGAATATAAGCCGAGACCCCTAATTTTACCACAAAAAAGAGGGAAAACTTATTGACTGAAGTTTAAGCCTAGGGTGGGAAATACAGCAGCTACTGGACCCAACTGGACCCCCTAGAGACCCAAAACAGGGGCTGCGGGCATGGTACAGGAGATGCAGAGCTGTGGGCATGGTACAGGAGATGGCGCAGGTCATAGTATAGGCATGTCACAGGTGATGGTACAGGCATGTCACAGGTGATGGTACGGGCATGTCACAGGTGATGGTACAGGCATGTCACAGGTGATGGTACGGGCATGTCACAGGTGATGGTACAGGCATGTCACAGGTGATGGTACGGGCATGTCACAGGTGATGGTACAGGCATGTCACAGGTGATGGTACAGGCATGTCACAGGTGATGGTACAGGCATGTCACAGGTGATGGTACGGGCATGTCACAGGTGATGGTACAGGCATGTCACAGGTGATGGTACGGGCATGTCACAGGTGATGGTACAGGCATGTCACAGGTGATGGTACAGGCATGTCACAGGTGATGGTACAGGCATGTCACAGGTGATGGTACGGGCATGTCACAGGTGATGGTACAGGCATGTCACAGGTGATGGTACAGGCATGTCACAGGTGATGGTACGGGCATGTCACAGGTGATGGTACAGGCATGTCACAGGTGATGGTACAGGCATGTCACAGGTGATGGTACAGGCATGTCACAGGTGATGGTACGGGCATGTCACAGGTGATGGTACGGGCATGTCACAGGTGATGGTACGGGCATGTCACAGGTGATGGTACAGGCATGTCACAGGTGATGGTACAGGCATGTCACAGGTGATGGTACGGGCATGTCACAGGTGATGGTACAGGCATGTCACAGGTGATGGTACGGGCATGTCACAGGTGATGGTACAGGCATGTCACAGGTGATGGTACAGGCATGTCACAGGTGATGGTACAGGCATGTCACAGGTGATGGTACGGGCATGTCACAGGTGATGGTACGGGCATGTCACAGGTGATGGTACAGGCATGTCACAGGTGATGGTACGGGCATGTCACAGGTGATGGTACGGGCATGTCACAGGTGATGGTACAGGCATGTCACAGGTGATGGTACGGGCATGTCACAGGTGATGGTACAGGCATGTCACAGGTGATGGTACAGGCATGTCACAGGTGATGGTACAGGCATGTCACAGGTGATGGTACAGGCATGTCACAGGTGATGGTACGGGCATGTCACAGGTGATGGTACAGGCATGTCACAGGTGATGGTACGGGCATGTCACAGGTGATGGTACGGGCATGTCACAGGTGATGGTACAGGCATGTCACAGGTGATGGTACGGGCATGTCACAGGTGATGGTACAGGCATGTCACAGGTGATGGTACAGGCATGTCACAGGTGATGGTACAGGCATGGCACAGTAGGTACAGGCATGGCACAGGAGATGCAGTGCTGCGGGCATGGTACAGGAGAATGTCCTGTACCATGCCCGCAGCACTGCATGAGGAAATGCAGGAGCTGCGGAGGAGACTCACTTACCTGTCGGTGAGCCGCTTTCGATTTAAAAATCGCGCCTCCCGGCGCCAACACTACGTCACTGCAAATGCGCCGTCGATGCTCGGGAAAACCCGAACACGTTCGGCTATTCCCGGGCATGCCGCACATGCGCAGTGACACGTCGGCACCATTTTTAAAACACAGTGAAGCCAGTGACTCGAGGGGGGGCACTTTCAGCATGAAAAAACATGCTGAAAAACTCGGCTTATACTCGAGTATATACGGTATATATGTTTCAGTGAGAAATATTAGTGTAATCCCTTGATTTTGCACTTTTACGTATTAATAGTTTGTATTGATGGTCCATGTATGCTGGTTGAGAAGTTTCTGATACTTTTTGTTTTTGCATTTTGTGAATATTTAGTTATGTGGCACTACCTCACACAAAATTAATACAAAAACTGAAAACTTAGTATGTTCGCATGGGCCCTGACAGAAAAAACTGTTAACAGGCCTTTCTACAAGCACTTAAAGCGGTTGTAAACCCAAAAAAAAAAAAAAAAAAAAAACCTGCAAGACAAAGGCATAATCAGCTAGTATGCATCGCATACTAGCTGATTATGTATTACTTACCTTAGAACGAAGCCCTGACATGACCCTCCGGACATTGCTGCGGGCGCTGCCATGATCCCTCGGCGTCTCTTCCGGGTTCGGCGGCTCCGGCGCTGGGATTGGCCCGAGCCGCGATGCATGCGCGGGAGTGATTTTCCGGCAAGGAAAACTGAAGGTCTCCCCGGACCTTCAGAGCGCATGCTCCGCTCGCGTGAGCGGCTGCATGCAGTGCCAATATCTCCTAAACCGTGCCGTTTTAGGAGATATTAATTGTACCTACAGGTAAGCCTTATTATAGGCTTACCTGTAGGTAAAAGTGTCAAAAAGCGGGATACAACCACTTTAAAGTGTCTCCAATAAAAATACATATAATTAAAATGTGTGAGTGAACCCTGTTTCTATCACATTAAACCTAATTGAATTAGTATTGTTTTAAGTATTTTCTTGTTTTGAAACTACATTGATTCTTATATTACACCCGGGACAGGGACAGGATCGGGGACGGGGGGGGGGGGGGGGGGCGCAGTTTGCCATCTTCGCCCTGGGCACCAAATTACCTTGTCCCAGCCCTGGGGTCAATGCCCATCTGTCTAATGCCTTCTCCATTAGCAATGGGACAAGACAGGGTTGCCCCCTGTCCCCAATTCTTTTTTTTTTTTTAACCCTGAAACCCTTCTTGCAATGCTTAAGGTCAAATGACAACATTAAAGGCATACCCATAGTGGACTGCATATATAAATTCGCAGCCTTTGCCAACAACATTTTGCTATTTTTAAGGGAACCTCATACATCAATCCCGAATCTCTTAAAATACTTTTTCAACATATATACAATTTTAAAATTAATTTCTTCAAATCCCACGCTTTGAATATTACTCTCCTAAAGGAAATGGTAATGTAATGCCAAAATAACTTTCTATTACAATGGAAACGCGACAGGATTAAATACCTGGGGATCTTCCTAACAAAAAATCTCTCAGACATGTTCACAAAAAATTACCTACTCATTCTCAAAGACATCCCTGACAAACTAAGTAAATGGAATAAACCTCAATTTTCCTGGTTCGGAAAGGGCATTAATCCTTAAAATGAATATCCTTCCTCGCATTCTATACATTTTACAAACCATTCCCATTAAGCTCCCCATGACCTTTTTCCAGTCTTACAACCGATTATGCATGAGGTTTCTTTGGAGGCAGACAAGTCCAAGAATAGCATATGACCAATTGAAGAAACCCAAAACTAAAGCTGGCATCGGTCTTCCAGACCTTAAAAAATTCTATTGGGCCTGGCACCTTTCCAGGATCGTAGATTGGTTACTACATGGTCACTGCAAAGATTGGGTTCAACTGGAAGATTATTTTTCCCCCCTGCCATTACAAAAAATACCCTGGCTCTCTACTCCCTCAGTCCTGAAGGAACACCCCCTCAATAACTCAACAATCCTCTGTTTTAGAGATGTTTGTCAAAAATTACATCTCTCTTTGTTTCCTGGACCCCTTACATCTATAAAACTTAACTCGGTTTTTCCCCCTGGTATGCCCACACAATTCTTGGCAGACGTGTGACAACAAACTGTGTTACTGGCACACCAATTCTTTAGAGATGGTACATTTCTAGAGCGTACCTCTTTAACAGCTAACACATCTAACAATTATTTTCCGTTCTGGACTTACTTCCAAATCCCTCACTTCCTCCGGGATGTTAACCATGACTCTTCAGTGTCACACCCACTTACTCCCTTTGAACATTTATGCCCACAATCTACCCCCCCCCCCAACAGCACACAATCTTCTACATGTTCTTCTCAGACACTCTACCTAAATCTGGAAAGGCATGCTGAACTTGTGAAATTAAATTGCAACTGGATATATCAGAAGATCAATGGGAACGTATATTTACAATAGCCCATATAGGTTCTCTTAATGTCTCGATCCAGAAAAATAATTACAAGGGCCTTACCCGTTGGTACCGAATCCAAGTAGTTCTTAACAAATACAACCCCACTTTTCCTAATAAATGCTGGAGATGCTCCAGGGAACCAGGTACCCTGTTGCACATCTGGTGGTCATGTCCACTAATCCTACCATTTTGGCCAAGAATTCACAAAATAACAACACAGATCTCTACTTACTCTCTGGAACACACTCCTGCTGAATTTCTTCTCCACCATTCTGACATACCGGCACACCAATAAGGTAAAACCTTGGTCTTACCAATGCAGCTAAAATGTTTATCCCACTCCATTGGGGATTAACTCTTATCCCGACCATACCTGAATGGCTTAAACAAATTGGCAAAATTGCAGAAGAACTAATCTCTATAGCCCGAGACTCCAAGGCTACGTTTTCGTGCATGTGGGCTTGCAGAACCCACGGATAGCTATAAGTCACTAATGAGACCAACCTAACCCGATCCCCCGCTATAACTTACGCTCAAGTAGTGTAGAATTTCCCTGTACTTTATTTCCAACCCCCCTCTTAATACCACAAGACATGTGACCTCCCACCCCTAAACAAGGGTTGAGTTCCGGAGGACTCCTGATGAGATATTTATATTGGAGCTCAACAATAAAAACTATGATCCAATTTTGCATACCCTCACACTTTACTACATCACTATATAAACACCAACCGATTGCCAGCAGAGACTGAGGAGTGGATCAGCCCCCCATCCTCCCCACGTACCCCTTTCATACTTTCCCTCCCAATCTATATCCCCCCTCCCTCACCCTCTTATTTCCTATTATTCTACCCTTACAAATCTCCTACTTGTTTACTAGATCTTCGTGTTCCTGACAGCTGACAACCAGCCATTCCTTGCCGTACGCCCAGTTGGCATTATAAATATCTATTTAAAAAAAGTCATGGGGTCCCCCAAATCCATACCAGGCCCTTCAGGCCTGGTATGGGTTTTAAGGGGATCACCACGCCAAAATAAAAAAAAACAATTTAAGGTCCCCCCAAAAATCTATACCAGACCTTTATCTGAGCATGCGGCCCAGCAGGTCAGGAAAGGTGGGGGTCAGCCCAGGGTTGAAGGGAAGTGACCCTTATCCCCATCTAAGCACCCACCATGTTGAGGGCATGTGGCCTGGTATGGTTCAGGATTAAGGCTTACCTATAGGTACTGTAAATATCTCCTAAACATGCACCGTTTAGGAGATATTTAATTTGCATGCAGCCAGTGAAATCATTGGCGCATGCATTCTGAAGGAACGGCCACTCGTGCCATTGCTTCAGAGCCCCGTGCCGTGACCGTCGGCTCCCGCGCGCATGCGCAGGAGTGACGTCATTGCAGCTCCAGCCAATCACATGGCCAGATGCCGCAAACCCAGAAGAAGGGTGACACAACATGTCACCCATGAGAGAGGTGAGCGGTCGGCACTTCGGGGCTTCGTTCTAAGGTAAGTATTTCATAATGAGCTAGTATGCGATACATACTAGCTCATTATGTGTTTGTCTTTCAGGTGTTTGTTTTAAAAAAAAAATTCTGAGGTTTACAACCTCTTTTAGGACGCTGAAGCCAGCTTCCTGACCCACTCCTTAACAACCAGCTATTCTTCACACAAAATTTGAAATCTATTATTTTTGGACCCATCCAAATTCTAAATTGGAATTCATTAGAAAATCAATAAATGAAACAAAATTTTACAAAAATGAAACAAATTTAATGAAAAACTAAATGAATTCCAAAACCAGACTAAACAAACTCTGAAATTAAAAAAAAAATGAGTAACATAACAAATCCAAAGCTAAGCTAAGCAAATTCTTCTGCTCTGCACATGTCCAGCAATAAATGCTGATACCTTAATACTACAGTCAGATGGCACCTCCCCTTTCATTCCCCTTTTTTTTTGTCTATCTCACATTGTTTGAACACAGTCTCAGGATGGCTGCCTACACTAGCTTTTAACCATTTATGTACTTGGACTAATGGACTATATATACTCTCTAAGTAGTTGCTCAAAGGAATTTGTTACTTAGGGGCATACACCTTTCTGTACAGAATTTCACTGAATGCATTAGGAATAGTGTTGAGCGAACACGGACTGTATTATTCGGGTTCGTACCGAATAATTGGATTTTTGTTACCCGAAAACTTTACTGTATGTTCGGGTTTAAAATCCGTGTTCGGTCATTTTATTTCCGGGTTTGTATGTATTGGCGTGCTTTTAATTGCGGGCTTTCAACAGCCAATCAACAAGCGTTTAACTGGTGTGCCTTAAGCCATCCCAGCCATGCCTACAAATGTATTAGTAGCTGTGATTGGCCATCTGAAGCATGTGACCAAGTCTTTATAAGTTCGAGACCGAGTGCCGCTGCATCATTCTGCTGTAGTACAGGGACAGAGCACACATCATACGTGCTGGCTGCTGATTAGGGACAGACAGTCATAAATTATATTGTGTCCGAAAAGAATTCAGAATCAGGGACAGGTTGGAGTGCTGCAGGCAGGGCGAGTTGTTAGGGCATTTTAGGGCGAGGCTGGAGATAGGCAGGGTCAGTGTTCTACAATCGATTTTGCTGTGTGGGGGGGGGGTTTGCAGTGCCGGCAGTGACCGATCTTATCGATCATTTTAGGGCCAGGCTGGAGATAGGCAGGGTCAGTGTTCTACAATCGATTTTACTGTGTAAGGGGTTTGCAGTGCCGGCAGTGACCGATCTTATCGATAATTTTAGGGCCAGGCTGGAGATAGGCAGGGTCAGTGTTCTACAATCGATTTTGCTGTGTAAGGGGTTTGCAGTGCCGGCAGTGACCGATCTTATCGATCATTTTAGGGCGAGGCTGGAGATAGGCAGGGTCAGTGGTCCACATCGATTTTAATGTGTGTGGGGTGGTGTGAACACAATCTTTTTGCCCGCTGAGGAGGAGGGAGAAAAAAGTCTTTTTTATCAGTCAGTCGTGTGCAGCGTTTTTCCTTCAGTGCTGCTGACTGTGATAATACACTGCTGTGTTCACATGTGCTATTATTGAGTGATTTCAAAAGTTATACACTTTTGTTTCTATTCCACTATTCAATATACACCCTTTTGGGTTAAAAAAATTAAATTGTGGCATAGTCTGTACTAATCTACTTAAAAATTACAAACTTAAAAGGGGAATTTTCTTTTTTTTCCCTCCATAGCCTGCAGCAGAGCTGACTGACATAAGACACTGCTGTTCACATGTGCTATTGAAAAATCACCAATTTTATATCATATTTTCTATTCCGCTATTCAATCTACACCTTTGGGGTAAAAACAATTAAATTGCGGGATAGTCTGTATCGGTACGTGTGAGATACACCTTTCCAATTTTTGGGGCGCATCTCATACCGCCGAGGATTGCAGGGTGCTTCAGTCTGCCTCCTGCCTGTTCCGAACTCCTCCTACTCCTCATCCTGCCTTTGGGGGTACAAAAAATAGTAATTTGGGCCTAGTCTGGGTCTGTACGTGTGAGATACATACACCTTTTGATATCATATTTTCTATTCCGCTATTCAATCTACACCTTTGGGGTAAAAACAATTAAATTGTGGGATAGTCTGTATCGGTACGTGTGAGATACACCTTTCCAATTTTTGGGGCGCATCTCATACCGCCGAGGATTGCAGGGTGCTTCAGTGTGCCTCCTGCCTGTTCCGAACTTCTCCTACTCCTCATCCTGCCTTTGGGGATACAAAAAATAGTAATTTGGGCCTAGTCTGGGTCTGTACACGTGAGATACATACACCTTTTGATATCATATTTTCTATTCCGCTATTCAATCTACACCTTTGGGGTAAAAACAATTAAATTGCGGGATAGTCTGTATCGGTACATGTGAGATACACCTTTCCAATTTTTGGGGCATATCTCATACCGCCGAGGATTGCAGGGTGCTTCAGTGTGCCTCCTGCCTGTTCCGAACTCCTCCTACTCCTCATCCTGCCTTTGGGGGTACAAAAAATAGTAATTTGGGCCTAGTCTGGGTCTGTACGTGTGAGATACATACACCTTTTGATATCATATTTTCTATTCCGCTATTCAATCTACACCTTTGGGGTAAAAACAATTAAATTGCGGGATAGTCTGTATCGGTACGTGTGAGATCCACCTTTCCAATTTTTGGGGCGCATCTCATACCGCCGAGGATTGCAGGGTGCTTCAGTGTGCCTCCTGCCTGTTCCGAACTCCTCCTACTCCTCATCCTGCCTTTGGGGGTACAAAAAATAGTAATTTGGGCCTAGTCTGGGTCTGTACGTGTGAGATACATACACCTTTTGATATCATATTTTCTATTCCGCTATTCAATCTACACCTTTGGGGTAAAAACAATTAAATTGCGGGATAGTCTGTATCGGTACGTGTGAGATGCACCTTTCCAATTTTTGGGGCGCATCTCATACCGCCGAGGATTGCAGGGTGCTTCATTGTGCCTCCTGCCTGTTCTGAACTCCTCCTACTCCTCATCCTGCCTTTGGGGGTACAAAAAATAGTAATTTGGGCCTAGTCTGGGTCTGTACGTGTGAGATACATACACCTTTTGATATAATATTTTCTATTCCGCTATTCAATCGACATCTTTGGGGTAAAAAAAATTAAATTGCGGGATAGTCTGTATCGGTACGTGTGAGATACACCTTTCCAATTTTTGGGGCGCATCTCATACCGCCGAGGATTGCAGGGTGCTTCAGTCTGCCTCCTGCCTGTTCTGAACTCCTCCTACTCCTCATCCTGCCTTTGGGGGTACAAAAAATAGTAATTTGGGCCTAGTCTGGGTCTGTATGTGTGAGATACATACACCTTTTGATATCATATTTTCTATTCCGCTATTCAATCTACACCTTTGGGGTAAAAACAATTAAATTGCGGGAAAGTTTGTATCGGTACGTGTGAGATACACCTTTCCAATTTTTGGGGCGCATCTCATACCGCCGAGGATTGCAGGGTGCTTCAATTTGCCTCCTGTTCGGACCTCCTCCTACTCCTCATCCTCATCCTGCCTTTAGGGTACAAAAAATTGTAATCGGGGCCTACTCTGTGTTTGTACGTGTGAGATACACCGTTTTTTAAAAATTTCCCTATTCCGCTATTCAATATACACCCTGTTTGAGTGTAAAAAATTAAATTACGGCATAGACTGTATCGGTACATGTGAGATACACCTTTTTAAATTTGTTTGGAGCATCTCCTTCCACCGCCGAGGATTGCAGGGCGCTTCAGTTTGCCTCCTGTTCCCAACTCCTCCGACTCCTCTTCCTCATCCTGCCTTTAGGGTACAAAAAATTGTAATCGGGGCCTAGTCTGTGTTTGTACGTGTGAGATACACCGTATTATAAAATTTTTCCTATTCCGCTATTCAATATACACCCTTTTGGAGTGTAAAAAATTAAATTACGGCATAGTCTGTATCGGTACATGTGAGATACACCTTTTTAAATTTAAAGGATTAAAGTGTTTGATATACGAGACATGTTAACAAAGTACCGACATCCCAGTTGAATAATCAATATGTGGTAGAAAAGGACTACCAAAAAAAGTGGATGGGGGCTCGAGGTGTTCGAGCCTTCATCCGGAAAATACATGGAAAGCCATGGATGAGCATAGAAAGGAAAGAAATGTAGAGAGGGGGAAAAACAAAAGCTGGGTAAAAAAGGGGGGACGAGAGACAGAAAATGAAGAAAGAGAAAGAGGGAGGGGAAGAGAAGGGGAACAGGAAGAGAGAAAAGAAAAAAATATAAGGAAAAAGAGAAAAGAGAAGAAAAAAGAAGAACAAAGAGACAAAAATAGAAAAATGAGAAAAAAAGAAGAAAAAAAGAAGAACAGAACAAAGATCCAAGAAAGAATATTAATGAGGGCTGGTGGGATTTTGTACCATTAAAATCCCACCAGCTCCTCTTCCTCATCCTCCCTTTAGGGTACAAAAAATTTTAATCGGGCCTAGTCTGTGTTTGTACGTGTGAGATACACCGTTTTTTATCCTTTTTTCTATTCCGCTATTCAATATACACCCTTTTGGGGTAAAAAAATTAAATTGCGGCATAGTTTGCATATTTGACTTTGAGATACACTCGTGCGATACTGTTGTTCTTTTGTTCTGCTATTCAATAAACACCTTTCTAGGGCAAGATCATAAATTACAGAAATATGAGGAGACTGTCAAATAGGGGCCGTGGCCTGGGTCGTGGTGCTGCTGGTAGAGCTCCTGTTGCAAGGAGAGGACGTGGTCGATCTGTGCCAGCTACACGCACAAGTGAAACACCTTCCTCAAGTGTGAGTAGGCGACAGAACCTGCAGCAGTATTTGGTAGGGCATCATGCGCCTCTAAAAGTGATGAGGCCAGAAGAAGTACAGGCGATAGTAGATTGGGTTGCTGACAGTGCCTCCAGTTCCTTCAAATTGTCTCCCACCCAGTCTACTGCAGAAAGGTCAGAGTTGGCACCTGCAGCCAATGTCCAACCGTCTTTCACCTCACCCCCTTGCAAATCAGGCAAGCCCCAAGTCATGCAGCAGTCTCTTCTTCTTTTTGATGACTCTGTCAGCAGGGTTTCCCAGGGCCATCCACCTAGCCCTGCCCCAGAAGTGGAAGAGATTGAGTGCAGTGATGCCCAACCACTTATTTCTCAAGATGAGTACATGGAAGGACCATCGCAGCACATCTCCGATGATGACGAAACGCAGGTGCCAACTGCGGCATTCAGACCGACAAGGAGGGCAGGGGTGAAGACTGGGTGGAAGATGATGTGGAGGACGATGAGGTCCTCGACCCTACATGGAATGAAGGTCATGCAGGTGACCTGAGTAGTTTGGAGGAAGAGGCGGTGGTCTCACAGAGCCACCAGCACAGCAGAAGTGGGAGCAGGGTGCAGAAGCGGAGCGGCCGTGCCCTAGACACTACGCCTGCTACTGCCCAATGCAGCAAGGGACCAAGCGCACCAAAGCCAGCTCAAAGGAGTTCTCTAGCGTGGTTTGCACCCTGTGCAATCAGAGCCTGAAGCGAGGCATAAACCTTCTCAACCTGAGCACAACCTGCATGATCAGGCATCTAAGTGCAAAGCACGAGCTGCAGTGGAGTAGACACCTTCAAAACCAAGAAAGGTCTCTGGCTCCTCCTGCTTCCTCTTCTGCTGCAGTCTCGGCCTCTCCATCCACATCTGTAGTGATACCGGCACCTGCCACCCCGCAAACAGACGATCTGTCAGCAACACCACCACCTGGGTCACCAACCATCTCCACAATGTCCCGTGGAAGCGTTCAGCTTTCCATCTCCCAAACACTTGAGAGGAAGAGGAAGTACCCCCTTACCCACCCGCGATCCCTGGCCCTGAATGCCAGCATTTCAAAATTCTTGGCCTTTGAAATGCTGTCATTCCGTCTGGTGGAGACGCACAGTTTTAAAAGCCTTATGTCGGTGGCTGTCCCACAGTACGTCGTGCCCAGCCGCCACTACTTTTCCAGGCAAGCCATCCCTTCCCTGCACAACCAAGTGGGGGAAAAAAATCAGGTGTGCACTGCGCAATGCCATCTGTGCCAAGGTCCACCTAACTACTGATACGTGGACCAGTAAGCACGGTCAGGGGCGTTATATCTCCCTAACGGCACACTGGGTAAATGCAGTGGCGGATGGGACTGAGGCGGATAGCAATTTGGCGCATGTCCTTCCACCACCGAAGATTGCAGGGCGCTTCAGTTTGCCTCCTGTTCCTAACTCCTCCTACTCCGCTTCCTCATCCTCTACCGCCTCCTCATCCGGTCAGCGTAACACCTTCACCACCAACTTCAGCACGGCCAGGGGTAAACGACAGCAGGCAGTTTTAAAACTTGCCTGTTTGGGTTAAAAACCACACACCACGCAGGAGTTGTGGAGGAGCATGGAACAGCAGACAAATGAGTGGTTGCTGCCAGCGAGCCTCAAGCCTGGCCTGGTGGTGTGCGATAACGGGCGAAATCTCATAGCAGCTCTGGGCCTAGCCGGTTTGACGCACATCCCTTGCCTGGCGCATGTGCTGAATTTGGTGGTGCAGAGGTTCCTTAAAAATTACCCCGATATGTCAGAGCTGCTGCAGAAAGTGCGGGCCGTCTGTGCGCACTTTCAGCGTTCTCACCCTGCTGCTGCTCGCCTGTCAGCGCTGCAGCGTAACTTCGGCCTTCCCGCTCACCGCCTCATATGTGACGTGCCCACAAGGTGGAACTCCACCTTGCACATGCTGGAAAGACTGTGCGAGCAGCAGCAGGCCATAGTGGAGTTTCAGCTGCAGCACGCGCGCGTGAGTTGCTCTGCGGAACAGCACCACTTCACCACCAATAACTGGGCCTCCGTGCGAGACATGTGTGCCTTGTTGCGCTGTTTTGAGTACTCCACCAACATGGCCAGTGCCGATGACGCTGTTGTATCCCACTTCTATGCTTCCTTCAAAAAACGATTTCGGCGATGATGGAAGAGGATGTGGCACAGGATGAGAAGGAGGATGAAGAGGTAACATTTCCAAGGCTTTCAGGGCAGTCATTCGCAAGGGGCTCCGAGGGTGGGTTCCTGCACACACAAACGCCAGGGACACAATTGTCCAGCAGGGACACAGTTCTGGAGGATGAGGAAGATGAGGAGGAGAAGATGGAGGAGAAGATGGAACCATGTTCACAGCAGGGTGGCACCCAGGCCAGCTCATGGCCATCACTGGTGCGTGGCTGGGGGGATACAGAGGACACAGACGATACACCTCCCACAGAGGACAGCCTTTCGTTGCCTCTGGGCAGCCTGGCACACATGAGCGATTACATGCTGCAGTGTCTCCACAACGACTGCCGAGTTGCCCACATTCTAACTTGTGCTGATTACTGGGTGGCCACGCTACTGGATCCCCGTTACAAGGACAACGTACCATCCTTAATTCACTCACTGGAGCGCGATCGCAAGATGCACGAGTACAAGCGCACGCTGGTAGACGCGATGCTGCTGGCATTCCCACCTGACAGCGGGGCCACAGTGGAAGCACAAGGCCAAGGCAGAGGAGGAGGAGAAGGAGGAAGAGGTCGCCAACGCAACCAGGGCACCGCCAGCACCTCAGAAGGCAGGGTTAGTATGGCCGAAATGTGGAAAAGCTTTGTCAGCACGCCACAACAAACAGCAGCACCAGCAGCTCATATGGAACGTCTTAGCAGGAGGCAGCATTTCACCAACATGGTGGAGCAGTATGTGTGCACACGTCTACATGTAGTGAATGACGGGTCTGCCCCTTCAACTTCTGGGTCTCCAAATTGGGCACATGGCCTGAGCTTGCCCTTTACGCCTTGGAGGTGCTGGCGTGCCCTGCAGCCAGTGTATTATCTGAACGTGTATTTAGCACGGCTGGGGGCGTTATCACAGACAAGCGCAGCCGCCTGTCCAGAGACAATGTGGACAAGCTCACGTTCATTAAAATGAACCAGGCATGGATCCCACAGGACTTTTCCGTTCCTTGTGCAGAATAGAGATGGATACCGACCTTACCCAGCCATTGTTCTATTTTTGATCTTTCTCACTCTTTTGGGGTGTACCCTCATTTAAAATGACTGAAAAAAAGCAGTGTTGGCTACCTCGTCCTCCTCTACCGCTGCTTCCACCTACACCGCCCATAGGTGTGCGCAGCCTATTGCATTAGGGTGTGCACCCCAAAGTTTAAATACACATGCATGTGTTTGCCTACATGTATATGGCCCCGGTACATTACTCTCCCTGCTGGCAAAGTGAAATAGAAGTGTGTGGCACTTCTCTTATGGCAGAGCAGGTCCGAGGGAGATCTTTCCCATCTCCTCACTGGCAAACAGAGCGATAATGCTAATGTGCCCTAGGTGATTAGGGTGTGCCCAGGCACACCTGGCACACCCTGTGCACACGCCTATGACACCGCCACATCAACCACCACCTCAACCTCCCTCCTACTCCATATGGGCCTCGTTCCTTCACAGATGAAGAACATTGTTTTATTTTTCTGTTTTTTTTTGTTGTTTTAAGTTATTTCCCTATCCACATTTGTTTGCAGAGCACTCGCCATGCTCTTAACTACGTTTTGCTGCCATTTGCAGCATTCTAGCCCTTTCCATTGGTGTTTTAGAGCCATTTTAGCGCCTGAAAGTTCGGGTCCCCATTGACTTCAATGGGGTTCGGTGTCCGGGTAAAGTTCGGAAAAAAGTCCGGGACTAGGACCCGGACTATTTTTTTTCAAGTTCGGCCGAACCCGCCGAACACGGACATCCAGGTGTCCGCTCAACTCTAATTAGGAACAATCGACATCTGCTTTTATGTAAGTAAAGGCAAAGAGGTGAAATCTTTCTGTATAGCTGTCACGTACCTGGTAGGTGAGCCTGACGTGCAGAGGAGGGCCTTTCGGCTCGTGGGCCTCTGATAGTGAGACAGCAGCCACAGGAGCAGGTGGCTGTAGGAGTGACGTAGGAGTGCCTATAATCAGTCCAGTAGTAGCGTGGCCGCAGTGAGTGGGCTGGTATGAGGCAGCTGGGAGCAAGCTTGCTGGGCTGGAGTTGTAGCAGGCCCGGATGAGCAGGGTGCAGGGTCAAACAAGCCGGGTAGGTAATGGTCGGTCAGGAAGCACATAGACGATAGGCAGCAGAGTAATCGGGTCACAAGCCGGGTTGGTACCAGGAGAGCAGCAAGGCAGGATAAACAGGCAGGAGTGAAATCCAGAAGACAAGCCAGGGTCAGGAAGCAGACAAGCACAAGTTAGAGATAAGCCGGATCAAGATCAGAGGTCACACGGAGTCAGGAACAGTACACAGAAGCTGCAGACCAAACAGCAATGAATCCATGCAGAGAGTCAGTTTAAATAGCCAGCTTGGCACAATCTAATGGCGGGAAGTTCCAACTACCTTATGAACCAGACTTCTCTGACATTAGCTTACATTTTTTCCATCAAGAGTAAAAATAAAGTCAACTCATATAAGTTTATTTAAACATGCTCACATTATTCCAAGCCAGGTTAGGACCATTAAAGTGAGAAAATGTATCATACAAAAGAGGTCATTTTAACAAAGGCGTGTTGTTTTGGATGCCAGAGGCTGTGTGCCTACATGTGGTTGTGAGTCTAGCACCCCATGGGTCTGGTATGGGTTTTTAAGTTGGAACTCCATACAAACAAGAATAGAAAAGTGTTAGCTCCTCCACAAAATAATCACCAGACCTTTATTTGAGCATGCAGATTGCCTGGTCAGAAAAGGGGGTAGTGACTGTGCTCTCTTGAACCATTAGGCCACATGACCTCAACATTGGAAGGGCACCTTGCCCGGGAGACCCCCTGTCAAAGCATCTTTTCCCTGTGATGAGGGCAAGGGCCTCCTTCCCACATCCCTGGCCCAATGGATGTGGAGGTATGCAGGCAGGGGTAACTTAGCAGAATCTACAAGACTCTAGAAGCCCCCCCAGATATCCCACTTCTTTCTTTACGTTAAGTAAGAGGTACATGGTATTAATTTTAGGGGGGTCTGTGCTATCCCTACCTTTTTTTGTTTACATTCACCTATTGACTAGGAAGGAGACTGTCACTTTTTGCTAGAATGCCATTGGTAGCCTGCTCTCTGACAGCCAGCCTGAGCAGGAAGCTGTCACGTTTAGCAGAGGAACATGAGTATGCCCCAAATCACGCTTTTGAAAAAGTACTGTAATATATTAAAACAAGAAAAAGTCCCATGGTGTAAATCTATTGTGAATTACATCATACAGTGATGGAGTTCCACGTAAATCTCAATGTTCACTATAATATAACATGCCAACTACCCTGTTTCCCCGAAAGTAAGACATCCCCCGAAAATAAGACCTACTTACAGTTTTGCCTCTCGCTGAAATATAAGGAATCCCCCCGAAAATAAGACCTCCCCGATAATAAGGCCTCTCTCGAACATAGGGTCTCCCCGATAATAAGGCCCCCAGAAGCTACCATAACTTTGGACCGTAGCGGCGGGCGCCACCACGCAGCTCACTGTTGGCCGCAGCGCAGCCGGAGCAGACAGGAAGTTCGAGGCCCCTTTAATCAGAGAGCCAGCCCCGCAGCCAGGACAAGCTGCCGCCTGCTGCTTGCTCTGCTCTGACAGAGTCTGGCTGACTCACAATTAGACAGTGAGTCACAAGGGGCAGGAATCGGGCACATTGTGTGGACACACAGGGGTGACTGAGGTGGGGGGGAATGTCTGATAAAGGGGTGGGGTGGATATCTGGTGAAGGTGTCCACTGGCACAGGGGTGGGGGCAGTGGGATCACTTGAAATGACAAAGGAGGATCAGAAGGGGGGGGAATCAAAATGACACAGGATGAGGTAATTTTCTGGTTTGTGATGATAACTACTACCGTACCATACACAGGTAATACATTTCCTTTTTTTTTTTTGTTCAACAATAAATGTGTACCGTATTCTTCTTCATGGAAAAATAAGACATCCCCTGAAAATAAGACCTAGCGCATCTTTGGGAGCAAAAATTAATATAAGACACTGTCTTATTTTCGGGGAAACAGGGTAGTGATGAGCCAAACACCCCCCCTGTTCGGTTCGCACCAGAACATCTCGAACAGGGGAAATGTTCTAGCGAACATGCAAACTCCATTAAAGTCTATGGGACATGAAGAAAAAAAAGTCCTAAATTTTAACGGCTTAAATGCAAGTTATTGGCCAAAAAAAGTGTATGGGGACCTGGGTACTGCCCTGGAGGACATGAATCAATGCAAAATGTTTTATTTATTTTTTTAAAGCAATCATTTTTTTTACAGGACCAGTGATTTTAATAATGCTTAAAGTGAAACAATAAAATGAAAAATTCCTCAATTACTAACGTCATGTAATTTATTCACTGCACAAGAGCAGTGTATTGTGGGGCAGCTTGTGACGTTAGATCCTTATAAAAGAGCTGTCAAACTCAAAACAGCTCATAGCGCGGAAAGCGTCCAAAGAAGCAGGAGCTTCTTTTTTTTCTATTTTTCGGGCGGGTGACTGATCATCGGGGGGACACTATTTTTAAATTTTTTTAATAAAGGATTTATCCAAAACTGGCTTTTGTCTTTATTTTTTTTGTACATTTTTTCATGAATGGGTAAGGGTATGATGTACTCGATATTCATTCACATGGGGGGCAGGATCTGGGGGCCCCCTTGTTAAAGGAGGCTTCCAGAATCCGATAAGCCTCCCCCCCACAGACCCCCACAGCCCAGGGTTGTCGGGAAGAGACCCCTGTCCCCATCAACATGGGGGCAAGGTGCTTTGGGGTGGGAGGGGCAGAGCTCACTCACCCCTACCCCCATTCTGGCCAGCCAGGCTGTGTGCTCGGGCCTGGTATGGACTGGGAGGGAAAAAAACAATACCTTTCCTGCGCTCGAGTGGTATGTGGAAAGGTGAATGTTCTAGGTGGTTTTATGGCACAAATGAAGTGGTCTTGCTGCCCCCTTCAGGACCAAGGGTATCCAAAAGGCACTACAAGAAAACAACAAGAGAAGGGGCGCACCGACCTTGTGCATTACCACTTAAAAGTTTATTAAAATCAAAGTAGGGTAGCGTACAATATACACACAAACGTTAGATATTAACAAACATGTAGGGAATGGGCACCGCTCACTTCCAGAACACTTCTCTACTGCTGGATAGCGTGATGGCGTCCTCAAAACCTGGTGTGGCTTATGCGTTTCGAGGGAAGACCCAAAATCTCCACTGACCCACCATGCACTCCTAGGAGGGTATATAGCCAGTGTGCATTGCCCACACCACCCCGTTCCCACCCTGGGAGAAGCACAAGGGAACGCACAAGGAAATGTGCATGGCCAGACATAACGGGCACTGAGGGGACAGGGAATATGCACTGTCACCACAGTGGAGCATGAAGAGTGCTCATCTAATGACCTGGGGGGGACCCCACGTCGTTTTTTTTCAGCAATAATGACATAAACTGATATAAACTGAAGGGTATATATATATATATATATATATATATATATATATATATATATATATATATATATATATATATATAAACTTTGTGGTATACACTGCACTATCAACACTGATCTCAACAGACTGTAAAAAGCAAAGATCTCTCTCCCTGCCAGCAATGTATTATTAACTATAGAATTTCACTTATAAATCACCCACTGGCCAAGGGATTCAAACCCACAACCTCGCAATTGCAAGTCTGGTATGCTACCACCTACGCCACTGTCAAGCAGGCTTAGATGAACACACTCTCCCTGCCTGACTAATTAACTAACTAACTTCTATCTCACCCTACACACAGTGCTATACACAGTGGATGAGATAGAAGTTAGGGAGAGTGTGTTCAGCATAAGCAGGCTTGACGGTGGCATAGGTGGTAGAATACCAGGCTTGCAATTGAGATGGTTGTGGGTTTGAATCCCCTGGCCAGCAATGTGATGTATTGGAATCAGAGGTCAGAGTCCATGATAATGCAGGAACTCAAAGTTCCCACAAAGAAGCCCATTTGTTCATCATTCGATGAACGAGCGAACAGCCAATGTTCAACTCAAACTTGAAGCTGATCGCTTATGCCAACCATTACCAGTTCTTCTACCAATGGGCTCCTCATTGAGAATTACATTTTCCCAGCCAGCAGCTGAATGTAAACAAAGTGATGCGGTATCCCATGTGACATCACTGACTAAATATGGTAATGACCATAATGTGAATGTGCAATGTATATGTAAAAGCGCTGCGTAAAATTGACAGCGCTATATAAGAACCTGAAATAAATAACTAAACATCAACATGTTTGGTTAATGATGTCTGCAATACTCTACCCTTTTGTTTACATTCATCTGCAGAGTTGGGATCCCTCATTCATGGTGAGGAATCTATCAGGAACAGATGTATATGTGGGTGAAGATTGAATTCATTAGTGTGTGGCCACTTTTTTATGGACTTGCAACATGCTGGAGAGAGGACAAGCTCCCATGGCCAACACAATTCACACCTCAGGCTGGAGACTGCAGTGGTGCTCCTCACAGACTATCTTGTAAGAGGCAGGTTGGGGTTGTCGTTGATCATGATTGATGTTGATCTGCATTGCTGCAATATGTGATTGATGATAAAGGTACACCAAAGGACATTTTTTTTATTTTCAATCATTTTTATTGGGTTTTAAAAACAGAAATAACAAATGAACAAACATTAGGGAAACGTCAAGTCGCATAAATACAGCGATTGAAAGCACAAACACCAGCATGACTACACAAAGTTAGAAAGTGACATCATACTTAATGAAAAAAAAACACATATAATGAAATAGTACTAAGGGGCCCGTCCAACGTCCTCCCTGATCTCTCATCTATGATCAGGGAGGCACTCGCCGGAAAAGGCCCGGATAGATTCAGGGTAAACAAGCGTGTCTGTCTTATAACCAATAGAGATTACTTAAGAAATACCAACTTTAAACTGTCAGAGACAAGTTGGGAAAGGGTGTAAACGTCACAGGTCTGTCATGGATTGTAACAGGCAGTTCCAGAAGGATATTTAGTGATCCGGGGTTCCCAAATCAGGGAGGCAGTCTGATATTTATTAACAGATAAAGCAAACAGTTCGTACCTTGCGTGGGTTTGGATAGTTTGGATGGTCTCAGCAATGTCAGGGGGGGTCAAGTCGTTTCCAATGTCTAAGGAGAACCAAGCGTGATGCTAGCAAAATGTGGGTGAACGCTATTCTAAGGTGTCTGGGTATCTTTTCTATGCCTAGGGAGCAAAGTGCCAGTGGAGGGGTAAATTGGAATGGGGATCCCACGACGTTGGTCATGAGGCTTGAGACATCCCTCCAGCATTTCGACAATCCTGGACACCTCTATAACATATGAAAGAGGGAGCCAGGTTCACCGCATCCCCTCCAGCATAGTGGAGAAGAACGCGGCAAAAATGTTGCTATGCGTTGAGGAGTGAGATACCACCGCAAGTTAAGCTTGTGTGTCAGCTCCCACAAACCGGCACATTTGGTGGCCGCGTATGTCGTAGTCAATGCTCTTTGCCATTTCAAGGCGTGGAATTGTGCACCAAAGTCTCTTTCTCATTGTAGGTATGGAATGGTTTTAACAAAAGTGGTTGTATTCTGGAAAGCATTGTAAAATAAAGAGATGCCTTTCGTTTTAAGGACCCGTGCTGTGAAGAATTGAGCAATATGCCATGGGAGGGTTAGAGTGGTATTGGATGTCTTTTGGTGGAAGTGGTGGATCTGCATATATTTGTAACGGTCCTGAGCTAGGAGGTTAAATTCAAGCTGTAGGGAGCTGAACGACTTAACTGCAGGACCTACCATAAGGTCCTCTACATCCGATATACCCTTAAGGGACCAGGAAGTAATAATAAGATCAGGGATAATAATTGGTAAGCTGTGTATAGGTAAAGGAAGGGAGCTGGTCGGACCGCATGTAAGTAGATGTGATGTAAGTATTCGCCAAGTGGCGATCGTAGCCCCAATCGTTGGCGAAAGATAGTTTTACTCTCAGGTCTCAGAGTGATGGATGTGTCCAATCTTGTGCTGCGCTCATCAATGTAGTAATCCGCAGTACTCTTCCCCGGTCAGACTCATAATAGTAAAGATCAGCCAAATGCCAACTGTGGCACCCCAGAACTCCTAGATGATGGAATCTTCAATGTTCCAGAGAGTCGGTGTTGTTTTTGGCAAGTGGTCCATGTTCTGCTGCTGATAAAGGAGTCGGTTCCTGGGAGACATGCCAGCACACTAACCTACGAGCCCCGTGAAGGCACAGTGTATATTACCTTTGGGTACGTGAGTACTACCTAGGGGGACCACAGAGGTGCTGTGAAGGTGCACTTTTTTGTATATTGAGCACGGAGGACTTGTTTACATTTACTGTCTACAGACTGTAACATCACTAATTTTAAATATCTCCTGTTTATTTGATTTATTCACTGGAACTTAAGAGACTAAGTCTTTAGTGCTGCTAGTGTAAATTTGTTTCTTCAGGGGACACCTGGTTTCTGAACATTTACACAATTATTATTTGATGTACATGCCATTAATAGCAGCTGCTGTATATATATGAATTTTAACATATTGTTGTGTCAATATAATATTATATATCCATAGCACTGAGTGAGTGAGCTATAGAAGTCTATTGGCTATTTATTCTTACTCCTTCCATTATATATATATATATATATATATTTTTTTTTTACATACTGTCACCAGTCAGTGTCCCTGATCACCGCCACACCACACCAGTTATATGATAACGCTGTACTGCACCGGTGACAGTAAGAAAAACATTTTTATTTTTTAAATTTCTTAATTTTCCTAAAGATTGTGACAAACAAATTACATTTTCAAAAAACTTGCCATGCCTTTTGCTAAATGCTTCGAACTGTCTACTTTCCAAAAAGTGGTAATTTGGGAGATACTTGTACAGTTCTGGTGTTTTTTGGCCTCAAGAAATTAGATCGGTCAGTACATCTTAATTTTCCTAAAGATTGTGACAAACAAATTACATTTTCAAAAAACTTGCCATGCCTCTTGCTAAATGCTTCGAACTGTCTACTTTCCAAAAAGTGGTAATTTGGGAGATACTTGTACAGTTCTGGTGTTTTTTGGCCTCAAGAAATTAGATCGGTCAGTACATCAGCTCTGATCGATTTTCAGATAATATATCATAGTTTGTTGATTCTTCCTACAGACTAAATAATAAACACTGATTTGGGTTATTTCCACCAAGGAAATGTAGCAGAATACATTTTGACCTAAATATATGAAGAAAGGTTATTTATTTGCAAAACGTCTTTTTTTGTTTATTTTAGCAAAAAATAAAGAACCCAATGGTGATTAAATACCTCCAAAAGAAAGCTCTATTTGTGTGAAAAAAATGATAAAAATGTCTTATGGATACAGTGTTGCATGACTGCGCAATTGACATTCAAAGTGCAACAGTGCTGAAAGCAGAAAATTGGCCTGGGCTGGGAGGGTGTAAAAGGGCCTGGTATTGAAGTGGTTAAAGAGGAGCTTCAGTCATGTGTAAAAATTAAAAGTTAGCAGCTATAAAAACTGTAGCTGTTAACATTTAATAAACAGACACTTACTTGTCAAGTGATTCAGCAATTTCTTCACCAGTCTTCAGACCCCGGCATCCTAACCGTGGGCAGCTGGCTGGGACTCCTTGAAGCTTTACAGCCGGCCTCCATGCTGCACTTTGTTAATGGTACCACAGCTTTCTGGGACCTGTAATGTGTCCTAGAAGGTTGCAGGCAGGGAAGGAGGAGAACAACCTCCACTTAGATCTTCAAGGACAAACCCCAACCCCCCCCCCAAAAAAAATAATATCTAAATGTGGCAGGGGGTGGTGAAGGAGGAAGAGCAGGACTTCCCCTTTTGGGTGAAGTTCTGCTTTAGGTAGCCTTAAATGTTATTGTTTGCTATGAGTTACTGCATTTTAAATATTATAATTTCTCCTGTCTTTGTACGGACCTGACAATGGTGGGTTTCACACACAATCCGGTGGCTGCAGCCACCGGGATTGTATGTGAAACTGACAGGCAGACTCCTGCTTATCAGGTGAAAGCATTCTGGTGGCTGCACTGCCTCCCTATTGCTCACACAAGCCCCTAGTACTGGTGTCGCCCCTGTGCACGCACACCAGTCATCTTTGCTGGGGTCTGTTTGCCCATATGCGGGCCCATGACCAACATGGTGGGTGCCGGCAGCTGGGAGGAAGTAGAAGAGCGGACACATGTCTGCTCTTCTTCCCTTCTTGCAGTGACCTGGAAAGTGACCTCTATGACATCACTTCTGGGTTAGCCTCTCGGTGTCCCCAGCTAGTTTAGCCAGGAAGGTTTTTTTTTTAAATGCAATCTGCTTTGCAAAACATTCAGTTGAGCTCAGAGGAGACATGAAGGGTCTTTTAGATCCTGCGTGTCTTATTAAACAGAACATGTCTCCTAAAAACATCACTTTATGATGAAAAAAAGTAAAGAAAGTTACACCCAAGCACATAAACCCTCCTCCCCCTCTCTGAGGACCCCCCACAAATATGCACATACGAATGTAAACGCATGCGCTGGGGGCACCTACGCATGAAAACGTTGATTGCAATATATGTTACATATCACCGCGCACACCTGAGTGAGAGCAATAATTCTGGCAACAGAATGTTACCTCCTCCGTAACACTAAACTAATATCTATAGGGGGCTTTTGAAGCATCTATACCTATAGAAAATATAGGGTACTGAAGTTTGTCGCCATTTCACAGGCGTACACAAATTTAAGGTTTGGCATGCTGAGTATCTATTTGCTTGGTGCAACCTTGTCTTTTATATTTTATAAAAATGTGGGTCATTTATTGTGCTTGTTTGCCCTAAAATTCACTTAAGTGTGTATTATACTGTAATGTTTTGTTTCCTAAATATTTGGGGAAATATCATGTGACCAGGGCTTTTTTTCTCAGAAAAAAAGGTACAGGAACTCAACCACTACCCTGTGTTTACAAGTGATAGGGTTGAGCAAGGAACAGAGGGTCTGAGCCAAAGGTGGTGGAACTGAGTTCCTCCAAGTTCCAGCTGAAAAAAAAGCCCTGCATGTGACATAAAAAACTGGAACTATCACTATTTTAGGGGTTTTACATCATCTCCAGGGCTAAAATTATTTTTGAAACATTTGTGCAAAAAAGGCAAAAATGGCTCTGGCAGTGAAAAGGTTAAACGTATACCACTATAACTTCCCTAAGCAGAAAGTATTCCTAGTGATTTTCAATAGTGATTTTTGCTTTTATGGGCATTTTATAAGCTTTATGCAAGTGATTTTGCATCTGTAGCAAGCTTTAGGCATTTGTTTCCTGGAATGGGCAAGAGGTTTTTTAGGTGTAAAAACACGCGTGTTAAGCAAATTCAGGTCCATCCATTGAAGTTTATGGTGAACAAAAGCACATGAATAAAAATAAATAGATAAAAAAAATAAATAAAAATAAAACCCTTAAAAAAAAAACACTTTTTTGAGCATAGGGTACAGAGTGTAAGGTGATTGAGCATAAAAGCGGGAACCAGGACATTTAGAAAGAATGAGATTCATGTGATGCATGTTGAGTGTAGTCAGGCGTAGTGAAACAAGCTGAAAAACGCTTAAAAACCAATGGTAATGTTCTAGTGATACCTGTGCAGAAGGTGCTAAAACCAAACATGAACAATCGGGACCATACTACTTCAGCTGCTCTGGTGGCAAATGTTAAGATGTATGGTGATGTCACTGCTGAGGCATAGATGAAGGTAAACAATATAAAGAAACAAAAAGAAGGAAGCTCAAAGTAGTTCAATATGGGCAAAAATAACAACAATAACATAAAATTGCATTAAAACGTAATTATTGTTTAAGACTTTGTACCTATTACCAATAAACATTTTGACATAACTTGTATTTTTAATGATATATGGAGGGGAAAAAAAAAACGTCTTTTTCACAGCTCGATTGCACAGAACATATTTGCAAAGCATTTCACAGATGAAGTGAAACATTCTGAAGTGCTATCTGTCATGTCTGTGAAACTAGAAGCCAGTTTACAGCAGTTTAATTAGAAATGCTGCCCCAGAAACAGAAAGTAATGAATTACTTATATATAAGCAAAGATATCAATATTTTATAGGCAGTGCAAATGCAACCTGCATTGTGATTGCATGCTGTGAGGCTCATTTAAAGAGGTAGAATAACTCAATATTGACCTAGTTTAATGTGACAAGGAGCACTTTCATTTGTGTTAAATATAAAGTTACTAATGGTTACAAACCTTTAATTTTTTTAGAGGGATATTCTACTGGAATGCTGGACAGATATTATCAGAAGGAAGAGGGGCACATTTGTTTTTATATTGTGATGTTAAAAAAAAAAAATACTAAAAATCCTAATGCTAAGGACAGCAGATCTCTATGGGCAGTGATAACACTTTCACTGTATAATGCTAAATGTTACAGTAAATAACATTGAAAACTGTTGCACATAAATAAAGTGCTATAGTCAATAGCAAAAAAAAGAAAAAATATTTCTGCAAGATTAAAAAATGAATGCAAATTTTGGAAAAAAAAACATTCTATCAAGTCTGATCTACTGTTACCATTCTTTGGATCCCCAGCTGCTAGCTGCAAGACACCAAAGATGGATTTATTTAGTTTTTCTTTAAGCCACGTGACCCAGGAGTATAATTAGGGTCCTGAATGACCTGAGACATCCTAATATGTTGTGTAAAACGGTGGTGTTTATAATATCCTATGCATGTTCCAGCACATCCTATTGCATTCTCCTTAATATGAAAAAAGGGCTAGTGGAAATTAACTAATAACCCCTTGTTTACCAAGATATGTAACATCTTGTTATTCAAGGGGTTAAAACAAATATTTGATTTTTAGAGTCGGTGAAGGGTTAATGTAAAAGTGATCTGAGCGACTCTAAGGCCATCTGATAATTTTTACAGGCCTCTCAATATGCTTCTTCTCCTGTGCTACTGGCACCCGCAGTGGTTCCTGGGCTCTCTCATTCCTCTGGTAAATGCCTGTATCACTGACTGTGGGAGGTGATTGGGAAAGAAATAATGAACAACTAATGAACCTTAAAGTGATGTGCCATTCCTCAGCTATTTCCCAACTGCTGTTCCCAGGGAAGTGCTAACAATTTTTTTAAAAAATAGTAAAAAAATAGTAAAATCTAAAAAAATGAAAGCACCCTCAACAACCATGTACACACCCCAATGCAAATGCACAGTGTAGGGTGTATATGTGTATGTAAACATTACTAGCATCACACATGTGAGGTATTGCCATGACTGTTAGAGCAAAAGCAACAATTGTAGGGCAATCATGCATGGTTAATTAAAAAAAAAATGATAAAGGCTTTTAAAGCATTGCCAATAGAGAATTTTTTTGTGATTTTACGAGTGTACACCATTTTAGGTCTTGACATATTTGGTACCTAGCTACTCAATGCAACCCCGTCTTTCATATTTACTAAACATTGGGTCTATATACTTGTTTGAGGGTTTAAAGTAATTTCTAGAAAACTAAGTAAATTTTAACATGTGTGTAAAAAATGTAAAATTTGCCCGGTTGACAAGTGGTTAAAGTAGACATGAACTCAAAATGTAAAGTTATTCTGTGGTATAGGGAACACTTAGAAATTTTAATTGTATTTAAATATAACCCTAAAATGTACCTTTAATTTTGTATTCCTCCTAAAAATAGCAGTATGCTTCCTGAAAGGGGACGGAGCCTAGGCAGCCTCATAACTATACAACTGCTGTATGAATCTCTTAACACTGGAGACTTATGATTGGGCATTTCTGTGTCTTGGGGCAAGTCCCATCTAGGATACAATCTAGCAAAATCCAGAAGCATATGGGCGGGTTTATTGGCTTCTTCCTGCATCTGATTTGGTATGTGCATATAGCAGGGGTCTAAAACGGGGGTTTATTCATAAAACAGGGACTGATGAGAATAGTTCTGTAACTTTCTATGTAACAAGTGCATGCACAAATGAAAGGAACACCAGATCAAACAATAGAAGAGTCTAGATTAATTTATTGACGTGCACTAAAAGCAGCCAATGCAGAAAACAACCCATCTTTATCAGGTATTTAGTTAAAATAAGAAACTTGAGTGAACTCATAATAGGAATCTCCTATGTAAGGTACATTCCCCAATCCAAGCATTCAACATGGATAGGGAATCCCTCCCACTGTCCTATTGTGTTTTTACGGCAAGGAGCCATCCCCGCTATCAGAACACAATGATCAGTATTGCCAGCTATAGCCAGAGGCACTGATTATTTTGAAAAACCCAACAGGGTGGTTGTACAGAAGTTGATCGAGAGAATGACTTCTGTACAACCAGGGTCCCTACTGAACCACCCAATTTTTTATCCATTTAATGCTTAAATCTATGTGGGGAGGTTAATTGTTGCACTAGGAGACTTACTAGCCAGTAGCATCTGTTTGAACAACTAAGATATGAATATTTGTATTCTGGTAACCTGCTGGCTACCTACTAGAGGGTAGCCATGTCTGTTGTGAGCAGCCTAACTGGAACCAGTGAGCTCTCCATTTTTTTTTTTTTCCTTCTCACTACTTTGTATGAACTCATATGGAAGTCCCAGCACCTCTTGGGTGCTTTTTTCTTTGTTGCTTTAATAACTACATGAAGCTTTAGTGGACTGAAAGCTGAAATCCAAAAAAATGTAAGTTAACTCTTTAATGCCTGGAGGTAATTCTATGCCTATCTAAATGTTTTTTTTTTTCTTTTTATCATGTATACAGATATTGTTTGGTACACTATTTTCATTGCTCTTGTTTCTACTGTAGGATGACAGGGGGATAAAATGTAATATAAACTTCAAAACCTTAATAAAAATCTATTGAGAAAAAAAAAGTGTGCATGCCTGCAGCCTTCATGCCTGTCAGTGACAGCCATGTTTGACAGCTAGCGGGCTTACAAACTGTTGGTTGGTACCTGTTTGGCTTCATGTACACTGGCAGCTCCTACAGATGAGTTTAGGACCTTTTTGGTGTTTTTTTGCCAAAGCCCCGAAACTCAACTCTATAAAAGCCTATGTGTCCATGTACACATAAGCTTTTAGCAGAGTTTAGGAGCTGCCACATTTAGGTGAGGTTGAACCTCCCACTCCTGAACACGGAAGAATCACGTTCAGAATAGAAATGTTTTTGACCATTGTCCATGAGAAAATGCAAAGTGTAGCAATGATCAGGGTAGGCTAGTGCACATGTAGCCTAAGAGATTTTTTTCTGCCTGTAAACCCTTATGCCTGTATACTCCTGAAAATGCCTATAGTGTGCATGGACACATAGGCTAACATAAAGGGTAGTTAACAGGCAGAGAAAAGCAAAAACTCAAAACAGCTCAAATGCCTGTAGGAGCAGCTTCTTTGAGCTGCAGTGTGCATGAGGCCTTAAAAGGATGATATTTAAAAACATATTCTTAGCATGGGACATTGTGCTGAGGAATGCTTAAAGATAAAACTGTGTATAGTTTTATCTTAGGCTGCATGCACACTAACTTACACACTAACTTAAAAAAACAATTCTAGTTGTTTTTTTTCTGCTTCTAGAACCAAATCGTGTTATCCTATCTATAGAGAAAGTACAGTGCTCAAACATCAAATATCATATACAGTACGTGATAAATATTAACACATGTAACACTAAATGTACATACAGTAAATAACAAATCTATGTGCATGGAAAATCCTGTGAATAAAAACCAAAACCAATAAAAATAAATAAATAAAAAACAAAAGTAACAAATCAATCCAAGTACATAGGTGAATGATAAGACATGCCAAAAAGACTTGACAAGCTAGCAATTCTTCTTACTCCAGTATGTAAAAAAACCATCATGTGTTTGGAGAGTTTGTATGATAAAAGATTCCAACCAGTAAAGGAAAAAACACCTGTGTGAAGACATACACTGCAGCTCCTTACTAGATTGAAATGACCCCTGTACAAAACAGATAGTTCTAACAGCACGTTAGCAAGATGAATGGACCATATCCACTGCATAACATCCTCCAGTAAGCTCAAAGACAAGATACAAGAGACAAATCCATAGTGTAAAACCACTTAAGGAAGTTTAATAAAAAGCAATAGTAACACTAACATTTTAAACAGGCTAAAGAAGTGCATCCAAGCAGCAATAGGAGCATTTCTATGGGTTGCTGTGATCGGGATACCAGCTTTCCAACTAATCAAGCTTTGGGTGCATGGTGCCATCACCGCCATGGGTCCCACCCTATGCGTTTCATCGTAGATTACATCACCTGGGGTCCAGTGTATGCTCTCCTTTACTGGTTGGAATCCTCCAGCCCCCCCCCCCCCTTCCCACGGCCTGCTAAAGTGTATGCTCGGATAAGGGTCTGGTATTAATTGTAAGAAGAACCCCATACCAAAATGTTTTTTAAAAATGGCGAGGGTCCCTGTAGGCTAGCAAAGGGGGGACAGGAGAGCCCTCCCCCTCTTTGGGGCTGGGAGTTCCCCCTCAAAGCACCTTGTTCCTATGTTGTTGGGACAAGAGCATCTGCCCCACAACCCTGGCTGGAGGTTGGTGGGGTCTGCAGGCAGGGGGATTATTGGAATCTGGAAGCCACCTTTAAAAAGGGGGCCTCCAGATTCTGCCCCCCCCCCCCATGTGAATGAGTATGGGGTACATAGTACCTCATACTCATTTACCAAAAAGTAGTAAAGATAAGTAAAAATGCAGAGACAGTTTTTGAGGCCTAGAAAAAAAAAAAGAGTGTGTCAGACCTGTGCAATACCTTTAGTAAAATGTTATTAAATGAATTACTTCAAATACTCTCAAAGGTACTTGTAAAAACTGCATAAAAAATCAGCATTTATCCTGGCGGGGATCACCTCATGTCTCTACAATACAGGTAATCAACTAGAGAATACACAAGCACATTTTATTGCCCACTGGACTTTAACAAGTCACACCCCAAAAAGTATAAAATATACAAGAGAATTTATTGTTCCAAATCAGAAAATGTTATATACATTTAAAAACATATTGTCATATATAGTTTCCAACAATAAAAGTACATAAGTGAGACGCATTAGAACAGTTAAAGTTGTAAACCTTACATCGAAATGGATGATCTGTGCTGGTTTTCTTTACACATTTCTAGAGATAAAAAACTGGCTTCCTCAGGAGAAGCACAGATGAATATCTGGAGAAAAAAATGGACTAATTTAAAAAGTAATAAAACACAAAAAAAAAAAAAAAAACACAAGACGCCCAAGCTCACAATCCTGACTTCCTGAGAACTCCACATATGTACAATAATCAGATAGCTGAACAGATGAACTTAGTAGGTCTTCCAAGTGGGACTCGATTTATCAAGCAGGACAGAGTTACCCAGTAGTACACCAATTTCACCCCGGGAGTTGTGGGTGGGGGGAACCAGACACTAACACTGTGTACCCCTTATGTGACACCAAAAGGCGCAGTTGGATGTCTAACCAGGTCCTGAAACTGAAAAGTTTCCTGATAAACCTTCAAGCAAAAAGGGGGGATCCAATAAAACAAGACACATAAATGTGCCCTAATGTGCTCCGAACTGTGCCCCATACAGAGTAAATAAAATATTGTAGAAAGAAAGTGCACTAGCCAATACAGCTGCCGAGTGAATATGTGGCCAGTCTTAATAAGTGATAGTGAACAGAGACCAGTAAGTGCTGGCATAAACCACAAAGTAGCTGCCTATAGAGCTAAAACAGGTGACTGGAGTTAGGACGATCCCGTAAAATCAACCGCTTATGTGAAATACATGTGAAGTGTGACAATCAAAGAGATTGGTAGTGAGGAAAGAATTCCCAGATATCTTTATGGACCAAGACACCAAGGTCTATGGAAAGGGAAAAGGGGGGGGGATCAACCAGACCCAATAAAGTACAAGCAAAGATACATAACAAGTTAATATGTGCTTGGGTGATAGAGGACACAGTCAGCAACCTTCTGTCACTGTTATATTTATGCAACCTTCTGTCATTGTCTCAGTTTTGTAAAATAGCAGACAGGAATGTCTCCTCATGAGATTTTAGATAATTTTTGTGCCTAGGATCTCATTAGGCTTCATGTATACTACAGCTCCTAATCTTGAGTTTAGGAGCATTTGACTTTGTTTGGCAAAGCTCCTAAACTCAATTTCATTAAAGCCTATGTGTCCTTGAACACATAGGCTTTTAGCAGAGTTTAACAAAGCAGCGAAGAAGGCGCTTCAGAGTGCAGTAATAAAAATTTTAATGACAAAGGAGGGTTAAAAACACTCCAACACAATTCCAACACAAGATGGAAGTGAAAAAGAGGCATATTTTTCTTTTAGCAGAGTTTAGGAGCTGCTGCAGTTAGGGGGGGGAGGTTCAACTTCCCTCAACCTCCCTCTCCTGAAAACGGAAGAATCACGTTCAGAATAACAATGTTTTTACTGCTGGGCACAAAATGTGGCAAAATCATGGTAGAATTGTGGCACACTTTTTACACATTTCATGTTTTCCCATGGCCAGTGGTCAAAGTAGGCTACAGTATGTGTACATGAAGACTCAGAAGGGTTGCAATGACACCCACTCCTGCATGCTATGGGTGGAAGGGTTGGTTTGAATCTAACCTCAACCTAACCCCAAAAACGAAATAAACCTTTAAAACTGAGCCCTTCCAAGTGGCACTCACTTCCAAGTGGCATAATCAGCTCCAAATCTGATTATTCGGAAGCAAGATTGTGACCCTACAAACAATAATTGCAGGACAGAAATTACTATAACATTTTCTTACATCATAGTTTAAATGGGAGACACCAATAGAAAAATAACAGATTTGTAATAGCTAAAATTAAAGGTTACTAGCAGCTAACACAGGTGCCTAACGCTGCTATGTGTACATTTAATTATGCATTTAAATTACTTTATTTATATCATACAGCTTTATAGAAGACCATGTCTATTTTCACTCACATTTTTATTACCAGTTCTTAAGGCCTATGGTAATATTCTTTCACACATGATAAAATAGGAAAACTTTTTTACTATAACTACTGCTTTGTCTTATGGAGAGGATTTAAACTTTAAGACATCAATTCATTATAACTAAAGATGTGAAGCTGTTATGGCTCTTCAAAAGTGAAGCGATTGACAAAAAAACCTTCAAAGGTTTTCTACATGATTTTCAAAGCCAATCTCCAGATAGATGTCAAACAATAATGTAATCCACAGTGACTAAGCTGCTAGAAAATTGTTGGGAAAATAAAGCTAATCGATAAAGTGTCAAGAGCCTGAAATAGAAAATATTGAATATTCATTTCTGACTTTTCAATAAGGATTACCAGTAAAACCATTCGCTAGTGAGATATTTTGTACAGCCCTACATTTGCTGCATGGTTTGTATAATGTACTGATGTAAGGGACAATTATGATATAGAAGAAAAATGCAAAAATATTTCATATTAGCAAAATGTTATTAAAAACTAGTGTCATACACACACAGTTGCATACATTTACCTACCTTTTATTTGTTTTCTAAAAATAATCCCACTAACATGTTCTTAATTCCTGACTTTGAGGCATGGAATAGCTGTGACAGTTAGTCAAAGGAGTCTGTTTCATGGGTCGTTTGCCCACTATTCTCCCAGAAATTATTCATAATTCTTTGGTGAACATACATTCTATGTATCAAGGCAAATTAGTAGAATCTTGCCCATAATTTTCCCAGTTAAGACTACCTTCCCTGTATAAGAAAAGGGTAAAAAGTAGTATCTTGGCCATAATTTTTCCAGGTAAAACATCTTTACTGTATAAGAAAAGGGTAAATGTTGCCTTCCCTGCACATTGAGCTATCATTCCTTTGACCTGTTTTGAACTAAAGTTCACCCCATTAAGCAGTTAAATCAATGGATTGTCTACCAAAAATGCAACGATTGTCTATGAAGAGTGCAAAGAAATGCTTAGAAGTAAGAACCCCATCACAATTGTGTTGATTTCTGTGTCCTCACCTGAAAAATGTATCCTTTTTTTTTTTGTCCCGCTAGCCATTTTTAGTGGGATTAAAAGTAGGGCGAATTAGAAATGTTGAGGTGTCCTTGGATCTCCGACCATAGAAGCGTGGCCTTATAAGTCTTTAAAGGAAGTAAGCTCTACAACTTCTGATCCCCGTACGACTCCTCTTTGCTATGTTCACAACCAAACATCTTGCTCCTAAAGCCATGGATGCCTAGCATATTCTCAACCATCATCACCACATGGGCATAATCAACACATGTCCAACGGAAACATGCTGAAGATATTGTCCAGTTATTACCGAGGAGGCTGCTCACATTCCTATCTGGACAACGAGTGATATGTCTCCCTACAGTTCGAATATAATCCTACGTTAGATTATGGTATGTTATACCAGCCTTTTTCAACCAGGGTGCCATGGCACACTGGTGTGCATCTATGTTTCTTCAAGGGTGCCTTGGCAAAATGCCTAAAAATTGGCTGGAAATTTTAAACAAGCCACAAGGTGACTCAAAGCTGCCTTTCAGTTACACAAAGTCGCAGGTTTTCATTGTGCACCATTACAACCTTCCAGCTGCTGGCACCCTAACAACCAATGACGTCATCAGTAAATCGGTTGAAACATCCTTGTTTGCTCCTTCCCTGTCTCCCTCTGCCAGCACTGGGGTGACATTAGTTCAGTAAGGGAGAGAAACAGAGGGAGAGGATAAACACTGGAATACTATTCAGTATCAGAGTGAAAAGGTGCATTTGCTTTGTAAGTGTAAATCACCTCTAATCTCAGGTGTCCTACAGGTGTGGATGTTGCTGCAGTATTAAAAACTATTTGTTTTGTTTTTTTGCATTGTGGAATGGGGTGCCTCGAGATTGTACATAAATTTAAAGTGTGCCTTGACTGAAAAAAAGGTTAAGAAACACTGTGTGATACCATACTAGCAAGCAACATGTATCCAAATTGTTCCTCCATACCTCATGATCGACTTCATGTGACAGATTAGAGTTCCTCACTAGGAGATACCAGCCAAGTGTACCTCTATCTGGATGCAGTTAGTTCCCATTAGGGGTATCCGGATCCTAAGGTAGTTAATCTAGGAGAATTTAAGATAAGAGGGACTTAACCTTGCAGACTGCTAGCATGGTTTAACCAATGTGCTCGTTACTGTTGTATGAACTTTACAAACTTATATATTGTGTATACACTTGAATATGCAAGTAATATGTATAATACTGTTTATACACTTGAATATGCAAGTAATATGTATACCTGAAATTTCAATTGTCTGTACTTACTTTTCTTGAAAAACCTCAATAACATTTTGGTTAAAAAAAAAAAATGTAGGTGTCACTAGCACAGCAATACGGGGGACATTTGATGGGGACAAATGTTTTGGTGATAAATGTCTCAGGCTGGGTTCACACTGGTGGGAATTGGATGCAGGTTTTCAGGTGGGAAGTTGAGACCAGCTTTAAATGGAGCCAGTTGCAAAGAAGTTTGCAGAAGGGTCCTTTGCATCTTTTGGTCTGTTTCAGGTTCGCATTCAGCCAAAAAATCGGACAGAATTTGGACCTGAAACGGTAACAGGGACACACCAGACCCCTTGCTGTGAGCCACTTTCCACACAGTGTGAACACAGCCTTAATGGAGATTTTCTTCACTTTGAAGACATTTCTTCTGACCTCCTGCTGCCTCTACAGGACAGGAAGTAAAGAGAAATATCCCCAACATGTTATCAATGACTAACATGTATTGTGATTTGAAGCCTTATATACAGAAATAAATCCAATTTGTATGTACATGATCCATGGCAATTACAGGTGCATTTATGCATGCAGCTGCAAACTAACTAGAATGCTGTAAGCAGCAATTTTAATTCGCTAATATTACATTTTATTAGTCGGCTGATTTACTATACAGTGTATAAAGGATGTCCTAAAAAGTATTTCCTACTTGCATTGTATTATATTAAAGATAGATCTTTGCTGATATGGAATGAAAAAGAGGTCCTTGAATTTCACAATTAACTGCACGAAATCCCCTGTGTAAAAACACGTTAAAAGGAATGCACTCACCTGGTTTTATTTTAGTGCTAATCCTTGAACACAGACATTTGGTATTCCTTGGCGATCCAAAATTATGGCCAGAAAGGTGAAAACTGTGGTGGAAAAAGCAAGCTATATAATTGCCATGTGTTTGATACTTTTGCGACATAAACCTTGTTCAGTTTTGTAATGACCCTTAGCACATCCCACCATGTAATTTAAATGTACTGTGGCTCAAGTGAATTGAACTGAATAGAAAAATGAGGTATTCGGGGTAGAGTGATTTTAAAGACATGTGAATATGCAAAAATCAAAGACGTCACTTTCAAAAATGTTTACTTTTTTGTGTCTAGACTACTGGAATGTTACAATGCTTACGATTGTATTTTATCCCAAAATACAACCGATTAGAAAGAGCAAGAAGAATTTTCACTGCCTACTCCCCTTATATTGTTCACCACATGCATGGATCTTTACTAACATGAACCACAATGATATGTAACTTATTTATTCTCAGCCATATTACACCTCTTTTTCCTTTAGGTACTTGGCTATTGTATTATTAGGTTTGTAACACCCTGAAAAAATGGTTAGAAGTGAGTTTGAGTATAATAATCTTGTTAGTGAGAATTATAATGTTGACACTGATAAAAATTATATTAGAAGATAAAGGTACTCAGGTGTTTAGTGAGGGGCCATAAAGAATCTGATATCAATAGTAATAAAAGTTGCTTCCATTTTACGCATCATTTGAGATAATTTATTAATTTGTGACTGCCCTAGGTGGTAGTAATGGACATTTCTAGCTCATATGTTAAACTGATGGACAATCCTTGCCCTTTTTTATACATGGAAGAACCAAAGTACTATGTAACACTATGTAAGTCACTGAAGAGAGAGTAACATGACCCCTTAACAAAATCTATTCAAGTTAAAACAAATATTTTTCTGCTTGTTGTCTTTTGGGGGAAATATGCCCATCTATGGCTCATCTAGGCAGTAGCGGGGGTTTCTGCCCTGGGTGCCACACATTGTAGGGGTGTCACTGCAGGCTGGCACTGCTTAGGGGTGTCAGGCCAGCACCACTAAGCCCCGCTCTGCCTCCAGCCTGATACACTGGACGATCCTCCTCTTCCTGTCCGACTCCAGCACTGCCCAGGTGCTGGACAGGTCTGTACAGCGGCCTCCCGTGTGGCCCCTTGTTGCAAGTTTAGCACAGAACTTTACCCAGCAGGCAGGAGCAGTGCAGGAGCCAATGTGTGAGAGAGAGGCCCTGAGAATCTGCTGTGCCTGGGCTGTATCTTGCTGCTTGTGCCCCTGGGACTGGCCTGGACCTACAAGGAGGAGGTGGAGAGTGACCGGTGAGTTCCTGATCTCTGACAGGCCACATTGTTGGGGCTCCAGGTGAGGGGCCCTTACCAGTCATCCTCATCATCACCTCCCCTGGCTTTATAGGTCGAAATCCTTCACACAGTCCAAAAATACAGAACACATTTCCAGGGGTCAGCAGTTGTCAGATAACCATGATATTACCCCTACAGTACAGGAACCTGTCATAGGTGTAGTTGAGGAACACACAATACAGAAAATACAGAACACAATTCTAGGGGCTGTGATAGCACTGAAGAAGTGCAATCAGACAGCTGCAGACCCCTGGAAATGTGTTCTTTACTGTGTGCTCCTCATCTACACCTACGACAGGTTCCTGCACTGTACGAATGCTATTACTGCCCTCAGCTGCAGAACCCTGGAAGTGTGTTCTGTATTTTCTGTACTGTGTGGTCCTCATCAACCCCTATAGCAAGTTCCTCGACATTTTGCAACTTTATCTGAAATCACACAATTTCAAAGCTGCATGTTAGTGCACTTCGGGTGTGACTTTGAAGACATCTGTACGGCTTCATGCACAGATGTTTATGTAAGTTGCACCTGAAATCCACAAACATAGTGTTGGAACTACCTTTCCAATTTGGTGCGGCACTGCAAGTCGGTGTCGCACCGATTTAATCAGTGTGATTGCGGGTAATAGGATGCGACTTGTCATGCCATTTGACCTGTCCAACCTGCTTTAATGTGAATGAGGGCTGAAGGCTTCATTCACAGGACTGTAAAATGTTTACTGATGGTGTTACATATGTGTTTTCTAGTAGAAAAGTTCCTGCTCAATGATTTGTAAAATACTTGCATTTAAACACGTGCAGCACCCTCCTTGGGAGGTGCTAGGAAAAAGCATTTATATTGCTCTGTCTGCTTATCAGGGGAGGGGAAGGTTGAACATTCAGCTAGGCTGTCATGTGTTTCCAGGGGTGTCTGTTGAGTCTGGGGTATCTACCCACCGTGTCCAATGAGGGCTCTTGTTGGGCAGTGGAGGAAACCTGACCAATAGCGCCCTGGGACTCATATCTATCTCAGTGGGCAGAGTCTGCAGCAATGCATCCTGGGATGGGGTATAAGTCTGAGGGGAGTACATGACAGAGCTTCTTTGGCGGGAAGCAGAGTCCCAGGAGGAGGCTGATGGCTGTCTCTCCTCCTGTCAGAGCTAGAGAAGGTGTCCTGGGCAGTCAGCCTAGAGGATGAAGGTTGAGCTGGGCTGCAGAGAGGGATCCAGAGTGTTGTGGACCGAATGGAGCTGCTGGGCAGAAGTTTCCAGGAAACACCGTGTTGTGAGTACTTGAAACTGCCCAGGGGTCTGCCTAGGAGAGGGGACCACTCCAGAAGCTCAAAGGAATCCAGGAGCCAGCTAACCAGTAGAGAAGGCTTAGAAAGGGGGTGCCAGAGTCTAAGCCCTGGAGAGAAAGGGGGCGCCGGTGCGGGCCCTGAAGTTTTTTGCAGTGCAGCAGTGTATACAAGTAGCTACCTCAGCAAGGAGTGCTTAGGGGAGCTTAAAGAGGACTTCTTTATTCAGGAAAGCAGTCAGAAGTCAGTTCAGCCTTAACAGGCAGCAGGCCAGCATTAACCAGCGTTAATCGGCGTTGACCGGCATCCAGCCAGCGTCAAGTCAGCGCCAATTTGCATTTTTCAATTGTCCCTAGCAATTTGTGCATAGTTGAGCCAAAGGAGTATCCCACTTATCCCTAAGTTACAAAATAAATACAAAAACCCAAAGATACTGGACTGGTCATTGTCTCAGTGCTCACACTTGGAGAACATGCTTAAATGTGCTGTTGTTGCTAGCGGTAACCCAGGCGGACCCATATCCAGAAAAATGGCTGAGAATTGTGCTACACACATAAAGACGCTTATGCGCACACATTTGTGCAATAAATATTCTTGAAAACATTACACATTTTTGTGGGTGTTTTTACATTTTAAAGTTGGGGGGGGGGGATATAGAATCTGCCCCAGGTGCCAAATGCTCTAGGTATGCCCCTGCATCTGGGGTAGTGCTGAACTCTGGGGAGGGCAAGATAATTTATAAGGAAGCCACAACCTAAAAAAAGGAAAAGCCTAAATAAAACGTGCAGTGCTGGTATTCTTGTCAACACAGATAAGGGATTTGTAGTAGCAAACCCATGCCCAGTACACCATATGCTAATTGCTTTTGCTTTTATTTTAATTTACCTAGATTGCTGTAATATTTCCAGGCTTCGTATTGCAATTTTCCTGAATATACTTACATACAGGGCCAGGACAAGGGGTGGGCAGAAGGAGCACATGCCTTGGGTGCAGTGGCACTAAGTGGATAGGGTCGCTGAGAACCGATGAGCGCTCAGGCCTCCAGCTACTTGAATACCAGGAGTAACAATGCAGTCAATCCTGTCATTCAGAACTGAGAACAGTGCAGGGCTTCAATAGTTGCTGGAGTTTTCCTCCCTCCAGAAGCAGTGTAATGTGGGTGGGAGAGAAGGCAGGGCAGTGCCATGCTGAGAACACAGACTTCCTATCTTCTCAGCACATTGTTTTTTATAACAAGCACAGCACCACCACCTGGCAGCCACTGTGATAGTGGTTGCCAGGACCGCTCAGCATCCTAGCCTTTAGCATTTAATGGAGGAAGGAACTTTTTCCTCCAGACCTGTAGCTAGAGCCTCGACTCCTAGCTTTTCCCCCTAGCTGAAGGACACACTGAGAATGTAAGGGAGTGGACTCTTATGCAAGGGGTGGAAGAGAACTCTAAAGACCCTGATTTATTGTTGAGGGGGGTGACCCTGGGTGTCCTGATGTAAGCAGGGGGACTCTGGGGATCCTAATGTAAGAAGGGGAGACTCTGAAGATCATGATGTTAGGGATGGTGACTTTGAAGAAACTGTGTATGGTTGGGATGACTCTGGGCCCCTTATGTAAGGGGGGGGGGTAGCTGTGGGGAACATGATGTAAGGAGGGTGGCTCTGAGGAACCTTATGTAAGGGGTTGAATGTGGGGACCCTGATTTGAGGAGATGGCTCTGGGGATCCTGATGTTAGGGGTGACTCTGGGGACCCTGATGTAAGAGGGAGTGACTCTGGGGACCGTGATGTAATTGGGACAGACTGACGTCAGTTAACCTCTTGCCAGCCAAGTAACACATACAGTATGTGTGACAACAAAAGTGTTCACTTAAGCACACATATACCACACATATGCTTTGCTGGGCAGCCAATGTTTCTGTGCTGGGAGCCAACTACTGATCATGTGACCACTGTAACAATGTAATCGGCTGATCTTTCCCACCCCCGGGGTTCAGAACCTTTTAACCACTGTAAGACTGGAAGGATTTGCCCCCTTCCTGATCAGGCCCTATTTTGCGATTCAGGCACTGCATTACTTTAATGGACCATCGTGCGATGCTGTACCCAAAAAAAAGCTTTCTTTTGGCGGTATTTGATCACCTGTGCAATTTTTATTTTTTGCGCTATAAACAAAAAAAAAAAATTTTCACATTCTGCTATATGACATTCTCATTTTTTTTTAAAAAAAAAACAAAATTTTTTAACATTTTAGGCCAATTTTTTTTCTGCTACATATTTTTGGTAAACAAAAATCGCAATAACCATATTTTTATTGGTTTGCGCAAAAGTTATTGCGTCTACTAACTACGGGAAAGATTTATGTCATTTTTATTATTTTTTTTTTTACTAGTAATGGAGGCGATCTGCTATTTTTTGCTGGACTGCAACATTGCGGCAGACAGATCGGACCCCTGACTGACATTTTTGACACTTTTGTGGAGACCAGTGACATTACTACAGTAATCAGTGCTAAAAATATGCACTGTTACTGTAATAATGAAACTGGCAGGGAAGGGGTTAACATTGTAGGGGATTAAGGGGTTAAATGTGAGACTATGGGGAGTGATTCTAACTGTGGGGGGGCGTGGCTTGTGAAATGACCATAGAGACATGTGATACAATATAGTAGGATCACATGGGCTTTTTGATCATTCCAGGGAGAAGAAAGGTTGGCTGTGTTTACAACAGCTGACCGTTCTTCTCTCTCAGCGGGGAACGATCGCGGGTGTCAGGCGGCAATCGGAGCCTGCTGCATCGACTTCCCCACTGACGAGCGGGGGCGGGAGCGTGCCCCCTAGCCTCGTGCTCACGAGCGCCGTACATGTACGGCGATTTGCCTGGGAGCGGCTGCCTGCCGCCATATAACTGCGGTGGGCGGTCGGGAACAGGTTAAAGAGATGACTGGATGGGCAGGAAAGGGTTAAGCTGAAAAGGCAGCATGATGGTGTAAGTTTGCCATGGCAAGAATTCATTTCCCTGCTGTATTTGGCAGGCAGTTGCAGCCACGAACAACCTACAACTCAATAGGGCCGCACTGTAACAGTGTTCAAAGCAAGCAGATGCAAGTGACGGTGACATAACACCTCGCTACCGCCTATCAAATGCCCTCTTAAATGCAATCCACAGCAAATCCCTCTTCAGAGGGATATCACGAGTGTAAATGAACTCTCAAAACCACACACCGCCCCATAGTTAAGTGTTCCCTACAGAGCCCCATTTTTTATTTAATGTGACACCACAAACGTAGGGCATTTTTTCCTTCCAGTGACACCACAGATGCAGGGGCATTTTTCTTAACAGTGATATCCACAGATACAGGGCTCCTTTTTTCTTTCCAGTGACACCACAGACGCAGGGTCATTTTTTTTTCTACCAGTGACACCACTGACACAAGGACATGTTTTCTTTTTTGTGACACCACTGACTCAGGGATATTTTTCCTTCCAGTGACACCACAGAAGCAGGGGCATTTTTATTAACAGTGATATCCACAGATACAGGGCTCCTTTTTTCTTTTCAGTGACACCAAAGACGCAGAATCATTTTTTTTCTACCAGTGACACCACTGACACAAGGACATGTTTTCTTTTCTGTGACACCACTGACTCAGGGATCTTTTTCCTTTCAGTGACACCACAGACACAGGGACATTTTTCCTTCCAATGACACCACCACACATAGTGCAGTGATTGGTGTTTTTCCACAATAGAGGAATGCCAGTCACTGCTAGAACTGACAGAAAATAATTGTTTTCTGTGTGTCTTATTCACACTGTGACACAGCTTGGAGCTGCACTGCAATGATCTACAACATATGATAAAATGCAGACATGCTGCATTCTATTGCAGTGTACTGGACAGGATCACATGTCACTGTACAGCAGTTCAATGCACCGCTGTGCTGTACAATGGCAATAATGAAGTGTCACTTTCATACACTTCAAAAAAGTTTGTATAAGAAAAGAAAAAATGGAGCTCTGTGATGCACTGTAATGCACATAAAGCAGGGATAGGGGATAGTGGTGACATCATTGCCCAAATATGGCCATGTGACCATATGTAGGCACTGATGTAAGGCGCCATTCCAATTTAATTTGCTTACAGGGATGAGAATTTCTTAGCCATGCAAGTGAATGGGGCAGGTGACATCAATGATTGGACATATAGTGGGTGCTTCCTTATCTATCATTGACAGCCAGGATAGTGGTGACATTTTTACCCAAATATGGTCGTGTGACCATATTTGGGCAATAATGTAACCCTTCCCCACCCATTTGCTTATATGGATGGGACTACCGGACATTTTGGAGAATGGGCCTAGTAATATCATCTGAGGAAGTCACGTGATGTGACGTAACGCGTAGGAGGTGCCCAAACAACCGGAAGTGACGTGACGGACGGAGCGATGTCCCCATAGCGCTGTTTAGGCTGATTTTATGCTGATAACAAGAAAGTTAAATGTAAGTGCAATACTTTATTTGTGGAATAAATTGTTTATAATACTGCACCATGATGGTCCTCTTTATTTGATGAGCCCCTGAGGTCGTAGTAGTAAATAAAGAGTCCGCGATGCAAGGAGTCCTAAATAAGGAGCCCTAGAGGTATACCAAGGATCGGGAATATGCACAGGACCCCCTAGGAAGGTCCCGGGAGCCATAAGGAACCACGCTAGAGGAAAAGGCACACAAACACAGGCGTTTTATTTCTTTATTTGAGGTGAGAATTTAGAGCACCTAGAAGTGACACCTGGTGGAGGAAATCAGTCACAACACTTTATTTGCACGGAAGCACTTTTTTTGGATCGTTTATATTGGGATTGAAGACGCACCTTTGTTTGATTGGACAATCTTTGATTATTTTAAGAGGACTTTTTTAATCACACAATTTGGCAATATTTTATTATATTTTGAAATTGATATAATTTGAAGCACCAAGCACTTTAGAGATTGATTTCATCACGTTTTAAATGTTTTATCACAATCTGCATTGAAGCACATTTACAACCTAATGGGAATTATGAAAATTGCTTAGTTAATAGAGTAAAAAAGTCCCATCTAACAATCACGACACCAACACTTATACATATTTTATAATAATTTAATCATTTTAATCCATCCTTGAAGCGCACCATCACCCCATTTTAACAAATTAAAAATATGTCACTTGGTGTGCTGCTGACATTTCTTCTCTTTTTTTTTTTTCACTTCACTTTCACTATTTTAATAAGGAATTGCTTGTGTTTATATACAACTGACTTTTTTGTGAAGGTGCTTAAGGGTGATATGCACACCTTACTCATTGATGTAGGAGGTTAGACATTTGGGGGTCCCTTATCTTAAATTGGGCTTCCAGAGACTGATATTTCCCCCATATTCCTACTACCACTGGGCCAGGGTTGTGGGAAAGAGGCCCTACCATTATCATGAGCACCCTATGTTGAGGGCATGTGACCTATAATGGTTCAGGGCTGAGGTTAGCCCAACTGCCCCCCAACCCTATTTCCTGGCCTGGATTGGATTTGGCACTGGCCTTGGATTAAGCGTCTGGTATGCATTTGGGGGCCCACTCCATTTATTGCACTGCGTTTGCCCTTTAAATCCACACCAGTTTCACCATGTTACTTTTTTGTTAATTTGCATGGAGGCCCCTCTACAAATGATATCAGATCTGAAGGTTCTGGTATTGATTTTATGTGGGACCCCATGTATTGTTTTTAATATTTATAGCAACAGTGACATATAGAAAAAAAAAAAAACCTCACACATACAAATTCACTTTTTCCTGCCAGCTCCTTTTATTTTGTAAATAGTACAACTGGAACTCCCCAAAAATACATGCCAGACCCTCCTACTTGATGAGGATCTGTTATGTATGTTGGGGGATCCCCATTGCATTACATATAAAATAAAGAAGACTTGCAGGGAGTGTGCATTGAGAGCATTTAAACAGTCTTTGTAAATGTCACTTTTGCTATACCAATTTGTGTATCTGATGGAGATGCACCACTTCACAGGCAGGTTTAAGGGACTTACTTTTTCACATGACTGTATATATTTGTAAGCGGGACAGGCTCAGTTTGTATAGGCAGTGGAAAACAAAGTATGAGAAGGGGACACAAAGGAACAGTGTTGGGTGTCTCTATCTCATGCGTGGTTTACTGCCTATACCAATTAAGCCTGTCCCCCTTACAATATACAGTATGTAAGGTTTGTCCTGAACTTTTACTCAAAAAGGCAGCAAACACAATTCAATGCAGGACAGTTACTTGCAAAGCAAGTAACATAGGATAAAGCAAACAAAACACTTGCTAATCTGGGCCAGTGACTGAACTCATGCCAGTTCCAGGCTAACTTGGGGCCCCCCAATGAAATACCCAAACACACAGGCTGCTCTTATGCATTTTTAGTGTTCTTTCAGTGTCTTTTCACCAATCATAAAGTCAATGATTACATGGCGCTCTCTGATTTTGGTGGGTGGCATACCATGAGGTAAAGAGGTAAAAATATAGAAAGTAAAAAATGGGTAGAAAATTTAAAAAAAGGATGAGGTGGAAGGGGGGAGGGGGCCCACGAAAGCAACTGCCAGCTGGAGCAAGGAGAGGCTCTGAGGAGAATAAACAGAAAGAAAGCAGCGCCAGCTTAGTGAAGCATAAGGTTTATTAATACTAAAAACACATAGTGACTTATGCCCCGTACACACATGCAGATTATCTGAAGACTTTTGTCTGCAGACTTACCAAAACCATATAATATGAGGTCAAACCTAAACACTTTCAATTTGTATGCAATCCGGCAGGACCTTGCACTACATAGAAAAGGTAAGTCTGCAGACAAAAGTCTTCAGATAATCTGCACGTGTGTACGGGGCATTACTCTAAGGTAAGTAAAGGCTGGTACGGTAGGTGAATGGGATCATCCATCTTCTTGGATGATCCATCTTCTAACATAGAGTGTTACCAAATGCTGTAGCTAAAGTATGTGGCTTCTGCTATGCCTTTTGCACATTTTTTTGGATTGGCTGTTAACTCTTATAAGCCTTATGAATGGAATTCTAAACTGCATGAACCTTCTGTAAAAAGGTATCCTAGTCAAGACTAAAAAATACATCATCTAAATATGCCAAAGCGTTTACTTTGTGGGGCTTAAGAATGTGGTCCATCATTCTTTGGAATAAAGCCAGGGCCCAATGTAAGCAAAAAGGGAGGAGTACATACTGGTACAGCCCATATGATGTCACAAAAAATGTTTCTTTACTTAGTCTGGTAAGGAACCCTGATAATATTCTTTAGTAAGATTGAGGGTTGTCATGTACCAGACAGGACCCAACATTTTTATTGTTCACCCAGCGCATGTCATAAACAAAAAAGTACAATACGTTCACACCCATGCACTATTTTGTGCGTTTTCCATTTTTCAGAAATGCACTACAGTCTATTTAACATGGTTTCCTATGGTACACATTCACATCTATGTTTTTTTTTAGCCAGTGTGTTTTTGGAAAGCGTTGGGGGCTTTTTTCCAGAAGCAAATTGTGTTTTGCGTGTAATAGACTTCGATGGAGTTGCACCAGAAATGCAAGTGTTGTGTTTCTGATGCATTTTTTAATGTGTTTTTCGTTTTGTATTTTTTTTTTCCCTTAAAAAACACTGTATATAGCTGGATGCCAAGAAGTGGGCTGGATAGCCGGCCGCCGCCGCATCCTTAACAACTGATGAGTCATCAGTTGTCAGCGGGTTTCCCGGGAGGGCAGGGATCTTGGGGCCCCCTTGTTAAAGGGGGCTTCCATCTTTCGATAAGCCCCCGCCCGCAGACCCTCGCAACCACAGTCCAGGGTTGGGGGGAAGAGGCCCTTCTCCCCCGCAACATGGGAACAAGGTGCTTTAGGGTGGGGGGCCCACAAACCCAAAATCACCCCCCCCCTCCCATGTTAAGGACATGTGGCCTGGTATGGTTCAGGAGGGGAGCACTTGCTTGTCCCCTGCCTTTCCTGACCTGCCAGGCTGCATGCTTGGATAAGGGTCTGGTATGGATTTAGGGGGGCCCCATGCCATTTTGTTTTTAATTTTGTCATGGGGTTTTCCTCCAAATCCATACCAGACCCAAAGGGCCTGGTATGTGGTGGGTAGGAAAGTGCGCTGATTCAATATAGGGTGTGCTGCTACCTTAGAGTGTATGTTGTAGAATAGGTAAAGAAATCAGGTGCGCTGCCCTAGTGCATATGTGCAACATACAAAATGATGTAAACAAATAAACCAAAAATGCAATAATAATGCAAAAAAATGAAAACGTATGCAAATCGTGTAAAACAAAAAATGTCCAGAAGGTGACTAGTGATACACCAATGTGCAATAAACGTCCATATTAAAAGTCCATAAATAAAGTGCAAAAAATGGTGACAAAAACTTCCAGCTTGGGGAAAGGTGAACTGTGATTGGAAGGTGCAAAGTCCCACCACCAGCTTGGCCTCTTACCAGAAGTTAAACGTTAAGGGCATATATGAATATGACCGCTCCAAAGGTCATGCAGCCAGGTAGAAAAGTTCCCAGAAATACAGAAGGCACTCTGACACACTCGTGCTCCCTAGACTCTTACCGGACAAAAGCCAAACAAGAAGCCTGGTTCTATGGTGATGAGTGGTCCTGCCGGGGGTTACTGGACTCTAGGATGGCTGATGTAGTTGCTTGTGTCCAAGAGGAACAGACCCAGTCAGAAAGCCTGACGAAAGAAGATCCTGCCAAAGGTGGCTAGACTCTGATTGGCTGCTGTAACTCCTTAGTCTGGTCGACCTCAATAATAGGGGACACAACAGAGGGGACCGCAATGGTGCATTACCAACAGTAGATTTTTATTAAAACAAATGGTTGCACTTACAGTTGTGAAGACAATAATAGCGAGTTCCCTCACGGAGGAGCTGTATGGCGGGGTCCGCCTGCAGTGCGGACCGCTACCTGGTCTAGATGTGATGACGCGGCGCCTCCTCTCTGACGCGTTTCTCCCGATAGGGCATCCACTTAGATAGGAGGTAGGTACCTCCTATCTAAGTGGATGCCCTATCGGGAGAAACGCGTCAGAGAGGAGGCGCCGCGTCATCACATCTAGACCAGGTAGCGGTCCGCACTGCAGGCGGACCCCGCCATACAGCTCCTCCGTGAGGGAACTCGCTATTATTGTCTTCACAACTGTAAGTGCAACCATTTGTTTTAATAAAAATCTACTGTTGGTAATGCACCATTGCGGTCCCCTCTGTTGTGTCCCCTATTATTGAGGTCGACCAGACTAAGGAGTTACAGCAGCCAATCAGAGTCTAGCCACCTTTGGCAGGATCTTCTTTCGTCAGGCTTTCTGACTGGGTCTGTTCCTCTTGGACACAAGCAACTACATCAGCCATCCTAGAGTCCAGTAACCCCCGGCAGGACCACTCATCACCATAGAACCAGGCTTCTTGTTTGGCTTTTGTCCGGTAAGAGTCTAGGGAGCACGAGTGTGTCAGAGTGCCTTCTGTATTTCTGGGAACTTTTCTACCTGGCTGCATGACCTTTGGAGCGGTCATATTCATATATGCCCTTAACGTTTAACTTCTGGTAAGAGGCCAAGCTGGTGGTGGGACTTTGCACCTTCCAATCACAGTTCACCTTTCCCCAAGCTGGAAGTTTTTGTCACCATTTTTTGCACTTTATTTATGGACTTTTAATATGGACGTTTATTGCACATTGGTGTATCACTAGTCACCTTCTGGACATTTTTTGTTTTACACGATTTGCATACGTTTTCATTTTTTTGCATTATTATTGCATTTTTGGTTTATTTGTTTACATCATTTTGTATGTTGCACATATGCGCAAAGGGCCTGGTATGGATCGGGGGGGGGGGGACCCCACACCATTTTTTTCCTGATTTTTTTTTTTGCCAGCAATTTTTTACATTCAGCTGTCAGAGGGAAACCCACCGAAATTGATTCACTGGTCCACTCCTTAGCAACAAGCTATATACAGTGTTTTTAAAGGGAACAACGCTTTGGGCCATATTTGGACATTTTGACTTAGGGGTGTACTCCATTTTGTTGCCAGCGGTTTAGACATTAATGGCTGTGGGTTGAGTTATTTTTAGGGGACAGAAAATTTACACTGTTATTCAAGCTGTACACTCACTACTTTACATTGTAGCAAAGTGTAATTTATTCAGTGTTGTCACATGAAAAGATATAATTAAATATTTGCAAAAATGTGAGGGATGTACTCACTTTTGTGAGATACTATATATGTATGTTGTGTATACACCGAGTAGGCCTAGGATCTATTTAATAATGCCCCTTTTAGCCCTTCTCACTGTAAAATGTGGCTAAGCTCATCCATCATCAGAGGTGACCCAGGTCTTTCACAATTGTGGCAATGTCCCTGTTCCAAGTCCCATTAAAAAAACCATAACCAAAGTTATTTTCGCCCATCGCCATTAAAGCATGCACTAAAGCTCACCAAATGGGATTCCCTGTTCAAGGAGCCGAAAAGACACTCAACTCTGTGTAAGCTCTAACTGGAAATATGACTTGAGTGTACACAATTCTGTTTTTCTTTGCTTCCTGCAGTAGAACAGAGCAGCAGAAGATTAACAGGAAGTTAAATATGTGTAAAATAGATGTAAGCACTAATTGAAAAACATTTAATTTTTCAAAACATTATATCATAAACAATTGTATTTTTTTTTTAAATAATAAACTTGTGTTCACCTTTTTTCAAGGTTTATTAGCTCTCAATGGTCCAGATCCACTTCAGCCTCTATGCAGCCACTCAGGGACACATTTTCCACTGCGCACATCAGGCATGTTCCTACAGATGCCCTTCTTAGAGGGGCGACCATCAGTATGAGTTTTTTTTCTCTTCTATTTTAACCTTCTTAGCGGTATTCCCGAGCGTGGCTCGGGGTTAAATTTCAGAGCCAAAAGCGGTAACCCCGAGCCACACTCGGGGTACCGCCGGAAGCATCGCTGGATCCTGTAAGAGAGGTTACTTACCTTGTCACCGGGATCCAGCGATGTGTCTCGGCGGTGTCTCGTGGCGGATCTTCCTCCCGATCGTCTCCATGCCCCGGCTTCTGTCTCCTGCGACGTGGCGTTCGCAGGGGGGTGGAACCGGCGGCAAATTCAAATGTAAAAATACACCAAACACACTGATACCATTCAAAATAAAAAAAAAATCACATTAGTTTGCCCCCAGTGCCCTTTCCTGCAGTTTTACTGTACTTTTTATGCAAATTATATATATATATATATATATATATACACACACACACACACACACACACATATATATATATATATATATATATATATATATATATAAAATGTATACAGTTGGTTTGGGCTGCTCATTCACAAGAATTACATGCAAAATAATGGTACCGCTTTCAGCACCTAAAATCCAAAAGAATCATACCGCCAGGGAAGTTAAACCCTTTTGCTGCCAGGTCCGTACATCCTAAGCTGCAGTCACCCCCTTCGATACAACCCACGTACCCGCAGCCCCTCCTTCCCCGTGCGCGCCTACGTCATGTATTCCGGGCTCTGCTTGCCCATCTGCAGGCCGGTGGGTGGAGGGGATGGAGAAAAAAGGGCACACATCCGCTCTCCTCCTCTTGTTGGCGACCCTGAAAGCAATGGGTATGATGTCACTTCCAGGTCATGCTGTCATTTTTCTCGGCTAGTATAGCCAGGAAGGAATGCATTGCAATGCAATGTGCATTACAATACATCCAGTGGAGCCCAGAAGAGGCTCGTTAGGCAAAATTATCTCTTTTTGCAAAAATGAAAGTTACACCCAAACATATAACCCCCCCCCCAAAAAAAAAAGAAAAACTTTGGAGGTCCCTCACCCCCACATATATGCATGTACCAACATAAACATACACGTTTGGGGCGCCTATATGTGAAAGCGTTGATTGCGATACACATTACATGTTGCAATGTACGCCAGAGTGAGAGAGATTTTGAAGCATCACCTATGGAAAATATAGGGTATCGAAGTATGTCGCTATTTCGTGCCCTAAAATGTACTTTAGTGTGTTTTTTTTAACTGAGATTTTGCGTTGCCTTTGAGGTCATTTATCAAGAAAAAAATAAGTCGGCCTTACGGGGGGGCAGTACAGAATTCTCTGCCTATAGGCTCCCGAGATTTAAATCCAACCCTGCAGCCGCTTCTATTTTTATGCACTACAGGATGGCATTTTTCAGCATAGAAGCCCTAGTAAAAAAGTCACAAGGCAGGAGAACAATTCGGAAAAAGGGAAAGCACACTTTCACCCAATAAACTGGAAGTGATTGAACAAGGTCCTTCATAGCAGGATCATCAGGTATTATTTTAATGAAAAAGCTTGAAAATGACTTGTGTAGTTGAATTACCATGTTACAGATTATAGAGGATTTTAATGATTGCATTGATTTACATAATATATTTTAAAATCGTTGGATTGTAAAAAAAAATGAATGTACCAGACAGAGACAATAAAATTGACTGAAAACACTTTTCCCTGAATTTATTTTTTTTTTTTTTACGTCAAACAACCTGTTTCTGGCATGGGACAGGTTAAGACATTATACTTTCCCAGTCTTCGAACATAAAATTCAAATTAAGTGAACAAAAAACAGACTTCCGCAAAGGAGAGGAAGAACAGTAGTGATCTTGAATTCTGCCTATTGAACTTCTGTTCCAGATGTATTTTTGCCTTAAGAAGGTTTCACCATCTGTTGTTGTCTGAAGTCTGTAATTATTATGTGAATTTGGGTGGCATTCCTTAAAAGTCTTTATTCTCAGGAAACACACAATCCGATTACCTAAAATATTCTTTGTTTAACTTGAGAGAATACACAGCTTATATGCTATTAAAGTGGCATTATAACATGCAATTTCTTGTGGTTGGATTGATCTCTCATGAACCAATAATGCAAGGAGCTTGTAATCAAACATTGTATTACATTACACAACAGCCTGAGAGTGATCAAACATAATTTTGTTCTGTATGCTAAATGTCCATTAGTGAAAACAGAAAAAAAAAAAAAAAAAACGTTATAACAATGCTGGTAATAAAAAAACATAGGAACTACAGTGTATATATATATATATATATATATATATATATATATATATATATATATATATATATATATATACACATACACACACACACACTATATTGTCAAACGTTTTGGGACACTTGCCTTTACATGCACATGAAGTTTAATGGCATCCTAGTCTTAGTCCAAAGGGTTCAATATTGAGTTGGCCCACCCTTTGCAGCTATAACCGCTTTAACTCTTCTAGGAAGGCTGTCCACAAGGTTTAGGAGTGAGTCTATGGGAATATTTGACCATTCTTGCAGAAACGGATACATGGATGAGCGAGTTTGGGGTGGAGGAACTTGACTAGCCTGCACAAAGTAATGACCTCAACCTGATAGAACACCTTTGGGATAAATTAGTGACTGTAAGCCAGACCTTCTTGTCCAACATCAGTGTCTATCCTTACAAATGCACTATTGGAAGAATAGTCAAACATTCCAATAGACACACTCCTAAACCTTGTGGATAGCCATCCCAGAAGAGTTAAAGCTTTTATAGATGCAAAGTGTGGGCCAACTCAATATTGAACCCATTAAAGTTCATGTGTGTGTCAAGGCAGGTGTCCCAATACTTTTGACTATATATATATATTTACAGCCATTGTCAAAAGTTTTGAGATTGGCACAAATATTAATTTTCACAAAGTCAGCTGCCTCAATTTATAGGATGGCAAATTGCATATACTCCAGGATGTTATGAAGAGTGATCAGATGAATTGCAATTAATTGCAAAGTCCCTCTTTGCCATGAGAATTAATGTAATCCCATAAAAAAAATTCCACTGCATTTGTGAAGAAGGCTTCAGGATGCCCAAGAAAGTCCAACAAGCGTCAGGACCATCTCCTACAAGTAATTCAGCTGCGGGATTGGGGCACCACCAGTGCAGACCTTGCTCAGGATTGGCAGCAGGTAGGTGTGAGTGTATCTGCACGCACAGTGAGGCGAAGACTTTTGGAGGATGGCCTGGTGTCAAGAAGGGCAGCAAAGAAGCCACTTCTTTCTAGGAAAAGGGAGAGATTGATATTCTGCAAAAGGTACAGGGATTGGACTGCTGAGGATTGGGGTAAAGTAATTTTCTCTGATGAATCCTCTTTCCAATTTTTTGGGGCATCCAGAAAAAAACCTTGTTGAAGTAAAGGTGAGCGCTTCATCAGTTCTGTGTCATACCAACAGTAAAGCATCTTGAGACCATTCATGTGTGGGGTTGCTTCTTAGCCAAAGGAGTGGGCACACTCACAATTTTGCCTAAGAACACAGCCATGAATAAAGAATGGTACAAAAACATCCTCCGAGAGCAACTTCTCCCAACCATCCAAGAACCGTTTGGTGAGAAACAATGCCTTCATCAGCATGACGGAGCATGTTGCCAAATGTGATAACAAAGTGGCTTGGGGAATAAAACATGGAAATTTTGGGTCCATAGCCAGGAAACTCCCCAGACCTTTAATTCATTGAGAACTTGTGGTCAATACTCAAATGGTGGGTGAACAAAAAAACCCCCACAAATTCTGACAAACTCCAAGCATTGATTATGCAGGAACGGGCTGCCATCAATAAGGATGTGGCCCAGAAGTTAATTGACAGCATGCCAGGGCATATTGCAGAGGTCTTGAAAAAGAGGGATCGACACTGATATTGACTCTGCATAAATGTAATGTAATTGTCAATAAAATCCTTTGACACTTATGAAATGCTAGTAATTATACTTTAGTATACCATTGTAACATCTTACAAATAGATCTAAAAACACTGAAACAGCAGACTTTGTGAAATAAAAAAAAATAAATAAAAAAAAAAAAAAATATATATATATATATATATATATATATATATATATATATATAATGTATATTCCCCTGGGGATGGGACTTTGCAGGCACGAATTGCAAAAAATCTAAAAATTTGTATGAAAAGAAATGTGGCACGCCTCTAGAGGCCTGTAGCAGGAACACACACAGAATTATATATATATATATATATATATATATATATATATATATATACACACATTATATATGGGTGCCCATGCTGACCCCCATCCACAACCAAAAATGCCTACAATGGGCATGAGAGCATCAGAAGTTTGACCTCGGAGCAACGGAAGAAGGTGGCCTGGTCTGATAAATCACATCTTCTTTTACATCATGTGGAAGGCAGGGTGCGTGTTTGTCACTTACTGTACCTAAGGAAGAGATGGTAAAAGAATGGGATGAAGCAAGCAAACAGAGGCAGTGTGATGCTTTGGGCAATACTTTATTGGGAAACCTTGGGCCCTGCCATTTATATACTTTAAAAGCTACTTGAAATTTACCACCTACCTAAACATGGAAACAATATTCTCTGATGGCAGTGGCCTCTTTCAGCAAGATAATGCACCCTCTCACATGGCAAAGATAGTTCCAGAATGGTTTGAGGAATAACATTGAGTTGGAGGCATTTACTTGACTTCCAAATTATCTAGATCTCAATCCAATTAAGGATCTGTGGGACATGCAAGAAAAAAAAGTCCAATCCATTGAGGCACCCCCTTAAAACTCACAAGTAAATGCTTCCAACTTATTGTTATTCCTCTGTTCTTGAATTATTTTTGCAGTGTAATAGGGTGTAATATCTTTCTGAAGGAGGCAAAGAAATTGAGAGGAAATGCCCAGGGAAAAGTCAGGAGTGTGTTGGAGAGGGATGAGAGACCCTGGAGAAAAAGATAGATCAAAGTTTTTGTAAGCTATCTTAAAGCAGCATAATAAGGGACCCTGAGTTCTTAGGGAATGTGTTGAGTAGGTAGCCAAGGGGCCAGGAGGTATAGCAGTACCTTTGCCCCAGTGTTTTCCAACTTGACCCATCCCTTTGTCATTTTATGTAGACCAGGCTTTTTTCTGACATTTGTTGTTTACAAGAAAATATCAGTATTTTTTGCTAGAAAATTATTTAGAACCCCCAAACATAATTTCCTGACAGACTCCATGGCAGCATACGTTCGTTCGGGTAGGCCCTGCCTCCTCTCCTACCTCATAGGACCCCACTCCCATAAATCTTTGCTCCCTTTCAGCATCAGTGTTCTTTTTTCGTCCTCCTCATACATATGGTTTTATGTTACTACTGTTTCAGTCCTATACATGGAAGCAGAATGGGTCGTGGAGCCTCCGCTAAGCCCTGGCTATTAGCAGGGTATGGAGGGGGCAATAGAAGAGACCCTCAGCAGGAGCTCTGTGGTCTGGCCGAGAGAGCCCAGCTGCCGCGGGTGGCCTAATTTTGCCCGAAGAGACAGTCCGGTGGTGTGCCTCTGGGACCCTTCTCTGCTTGGGCAGGGTGGTAAGCCCTGTTATGGGACCTTTTTCATTTGTTTATTCTTATTGTTGCTGTGCTATTTGTGTGCTAGTCTGTGGCTATTGTTCAGGCATATGTCAGGCCGTTTTTACTCACTGTCTGGTGTTTGGTCTGCCGTAGTGTCCTTTTCTGCATTGTCCAGTGGCTCCCCGGTCCCGCCGTGGCCGCGATCGAGGCCACCGCTTCCGGGTTGCGCGGCGCTTCTGCGCATGCGCGGTAGCTGCCGGGCACTAGATTCGGTGCCCATGCGCGGGAGTGACGCGTGACATCACTCGCGCATGCGCGGCAGCGATCGGCGGCCGCGAGGCAGCATATTTAAATCCCTCAGTATGTCAGAGCTGGTGGGAAGGTCGGCACATACATACAGCCTCCCCCAGACTCTGACTGTCGTTCTGAGAGGTAAGAATCCTATTTTTAAAAGGCTTATTGGCAGTTTTTTTGCTTGGGGTTTAAGCTTAGCTCTATGTGTATTCCTTTTGCTTAGTTGTGAAGAGTTTCTTCGCCCCTTCTGTTGCATCGATATGGACGCTTCTCCACCCCCTAGTGGTCAGCCCGCTCATACCAGGTATGTGCTGGGCATTGAGGGGGGGGGGGGATTTGTGTGTTTTTCCCTTATATATCGCTACATGTGTGTGTCTCCAGCTCTTCCAGGTCTGAACACCAGCCTAGCGCACGCAGCGAAGACAGACATTCTAAGTCGCATCACCGGCACTCCTCGTCTAGGTCCAGGCGCAGCTCTCCCCATAGTATGGGACGTGATGGCAAATCTTCTGGTTCAACACATCATGGCCGTTCAGAGCACCCGCATGGGAAAAAATGCTGGGGATGTGGTACCATGGTAACGGATGGCTCCTCTCTGTGTAAACCCTGTTATACCCAAGCTGGGTGAAAGGGAGAAGTCGGACCATCATATTGAGGAGGTGGTGCGCAGAGTCCTCAAAGACTCTCTAGCTGAATTACAGAAGCCAAGTACTTCTGCAGGGCCATCCCGCTCTCTGGAAAGAGATCTTCTGGTTCAAGATCCTTTTGAGTCCTCCCAACCCAGCCATCCTTCTATCCTTCCGTCAGAGTCCGAATCTGATTCAGATGACTCCGGTTCAGGATTTGAGTTCAGCCTTGTCTCCCCTCTAGTGAAGGCGGTGAGAGAAGCCCTTGAATGGGAAGAACCAGCTGTCTCCTCCCCGAAACAACGAAAATATTTCAAGCAGCTATGCAAAGAGCGCTTGGACTTTCCATTTCTAGGGGAGCTGGGAGATATAATTACAGAAGAGTGGAGCAAAGTGGAAAGGAAAAATTCCCTGACCACAAAAATGGCGAAGTTATATCCATTTAAACAAGATAAGGTGAAGTACCTGGAATCTTCCCCAAGTGTGGATGCAGCTGTGATGCGTTTGGTCAAACATGTCACCCTTCCAATGGAGGATACAGCCTCTTTTAGGGATCCGTTAGATAGGAGGATCGACGCTGACCTTAAACGAGCATATCTTTCGGCCGGCATGGCCTGTAAGCCAGCTTTGGCTTTGGCTACAATTTCTAAAGCCATGGAAGTCTGGATTAATGCCCTCGAGGGCACTCTCGGAGGAGTTTCGGAAGAAGTGCTCCAGAGCTCCCCAATCCAGGAGCTGAAGATGGCTGCGGGTTTTCTGGGGGAGGCATCTCTAGACTCCATTCGCCTTTTGGCTCGAGTTATGCTGGCTTCTGTTACGGCTAAACGCGCCCTGTGGCTTAGGCCTTGGGTTGCTGATGCTGCTTCCAAACAGGCATGGTGCCGGATTCCCTTTGAGGGTTCTTCCCTCTTTGGGAACAAATTGGATGCAGCCATATCTCGGGCCACTGGTGGAAAATCTGGGTTCCTCCCTCAGGATAAACGCCCAGACGCTCAGAAGCGCTCTTTCCCGAGAAGACAAACCACCAATCGTTCCAGGGAAGCACGCAGCTACAAACCAGGCAAGTCCTATGGAAGAGGTTGGAAGTCAAGGCAATCCACCTTCCAGAAAGGCTCAAAAGGCTCTTCGTCTGGTGACCGGGAGGCCACCAAATCCTTTTGAGGTTGGGCCCGTCCAGGCCTTCCCGGTAGGGGCCAGGTTGTTCTAATTTCGGGATGTCTGGGCGGCCTCGATCCAGGGTCTTAAACATCGTGTCCCAGGGACGTTCGTGGGCGTTCGACAACGTTCCCAAACCCAGGTTTTTCGCAACCTCACTTCCTCCTTCGGCAGAGAAAAAGAAGGTTCTTCTCGCTTACGTGGACACCTTACTGGCTCAGCGAGCTGTTGTGCCAGTTCCCGATACAGAACGAGGATTGGGAGTCTATTCACCTTTGTTCCTTGTCCAGAAGAAGAACGGCACCTGGCGCCCGGTAATAGACCTTACATATCTCAACAGGTCTATCCATCAAGAAAGGTTCAAAATGGAGTCCCTAGTCACAATACAGCATTCGATTCTCCCAGGAGATTGGTTGGCATCGATCGACCCAAAAGACGCGTACTTCCGCGTACTTCCACGTTCCTGTGGCAAGAGAGTACCATCAGTTCCTCCGGTTTGCTGTAGGTCATGCTCACATGCAATTTACGTGTCTTCCCTTCGGGCTCTCAACTTCGCCTCGCACGTTCTCCAAGACCTTGCTGGCAGTTGTGGCTCTCATCAGGACAAGAGGCGTCAGATTGCATCATTATCTGGACGATCTCCTCCTTCTGTCTCAGGACAGACGTCAGTTACTCTTGCATCTGGATCTGGTGATCTCTACGCTTAAGGAATTCGGTTGAATTCTGAATCTAGAAAAGAGCCATCTGGTGCCTACGCAGTCGCTGGTGTTTCTTGGGGCACTGTTCAACACGGTGAAATGCACCATTTCCCTACCAGAAGAGAAAATTCCAGTAGTCCAGAGCAGGGTGGCTCGCGCTCTCGCTGCCTCTCGTCTCACTGCTCGTCAGTGTCTAAAGGTAGTAGGGATGCTCGTAGCCACCTCACCCATGGTGAAGTGGGCTATGTGGAAGCTGAGACCCTTCCAGAAGGGGTTTCTCCAACAGTGGACGACGGAGAACTTGTCAAAAGTTATTCACCTGACCCCATTCATGAAGGGATGCCTTCCCTGGTGGTTACGCCGTACAAATCTGACCAACTGCCACTCAATCGCTCCAATTTCCTGGATTACGATAACCTCCGATGCCAGCAGTACCGGTTGGGGAGCCCACTGTCTGTCCGAAGTGGCACAAGGCAGATGGAACTTTCCTGGTCACGGAGTGGTGTCCAACATTCTAGAACTACGAGCTGCCCTCAAAGCCCTTCAGGCTTTTCACCATCTAACGCAAGGGGCCTCAGTGCTGCTAAGGATGGACAACACCACGGCAGTGGCTTATGTCAAGAGGCAGGGAGGAACACGCAGCATGTCTCTCCTCCAAGAAACAGAGCCGATTATGACATGGGCCCAGCATCATCTGGCCAATCTTTCAGCGGTCTTTGTTCCGGGAGTGTTGAATGTGGAAGCAGACTTCCTATCCCGTTTCTAACTAGACAACAACGAGTGGTCCCTCCATCAGGAGGTATTCAACTGGGTCCTGTCCCTGGGGATTTCGCCTGAAGTGGATCTGTTTGCGAGTCCACGCAACAAGAAGCTTCGGAAGTACTACACGAGGTTCAGAGATCCTCGAGCCTTCGGAGTGGATGCCCTCACGGACAGATGGAACTTCCAGTCTGCTTATGGCTTTCCACCAGTACCAATAGTACTCCAATTCCTGCGGAGACTGAAGATGGAGGAAGTAGAGATCGTGGCAATAATCCCCTTCTGGCCCAACAGGCCATGGTTTCCCTTGCTGACCCTTCTCAGCTTCAGGGATCCAATCCCTCTACCTCTCAGGTCAGACCTTCTATCTCAGGGTCCTACTCTGCACCCATGCCCTGCACGTCTGCACCTCAGGGCTTGGTTCTTGAGAGGGGGAGGTTGGAAGCTCTCGGATGTCCAGAAGAGGTAATCCCGACTCTCATGAGTTCAAGAAGACCTAGCACCAACAGGGTATATGAAAGGATATGGGCCAGGTTCATGAGTCATCAGGCCCAGAGGTCAGGTCCAGTAGGTACACCTACTATTCAACAGATTCTAAGTTTCTTGCAATCTGGTCTGGATCTGTCCCTCTCAGTTAGTTCTCTCCGGGTGCAAGTCTCCGCCATTTCAGCCTTCACCGGAATTCAGTGGGCAAGTCGTCATCTGATTCAGCAATTTTTTAAGGGCGCAGTCAGGCTCAGGCCTCAGAGAAGGCAGAGATTTCCAAAATGGGATCTTCCATTAGTTTTGGACTTTTTTTCTTCGAAGGAAGTTGCCTCCATGTCATTCAAGGAGCTTACGTTGAAGACAGCATTTTTGGTGGCCATTACCTCTGCTAAGAGGGTTTCTGAGATACACAATTTAGGTTACAAAGAGCCTTTTCTGACCTTCTTTCAAGACAGAGTGGTCCTAATCCCTATGCTGGGGTCAAATCCAAAAGTGACCTCTGTCTTCCACGAAAATGCTGAGATAGTTCTTCCCACCTTCAGAACTGATGAGGAATCTCCAGTCCATCCTCTAGACGTGGGCAACACTCTAAGTCAATATTTAGAAGCCACATCCTCCTTCCGCCAATCGGATTTCCTTTTCGTTCTTCTCCATGGCAAAAAGAAGGGTATGCGTGCATCTTCTAGAGCAGTGGCTGCGTGGATTGTTCAGGCTATCCAATGGGCGTATAGAGCAAAGGGCTTGGCTCCTCCAGAGGCGATTACAGCTCACTCTACAAGAAGCGTCGCTACGTCTTGGGCAGCTTCCAAACACGTTGCGCCTGACGTGATCTGCAAAGCAGCATCCTGGTCATCTGTCAATACCTTCCTTTCCCATTATTGTATTGAACCTGCTGCTTTATCTTCCGTTAATTTTGGCGTTCAAGTCTTGTCAGTTGACAGTGCCAATTAAAGTTTTCTTTGTTCAGCATCTTCCCACACGGGAGTGTATAGCGAGTTATTTCCCGAACGTATGCTGCCATGGAGTCTGTCAGGAAAACGGAAAATTGATATCAAATACTTACCGTAATTTTCCTTTCCTGATGGACTCCATGGCAGCAGGAGTCCCCTCCCAATTCCTGAGTAGGCTAGTTACAGAACACTGATGCTGAAAGGGAGCAAAGATTTATGGGAGTGGGGTCCTATGAGGTAGGAGAGGAGGCGGGGCCTACCCGAACGAACGTATGCTGCCATGGAGTCCATCAGGAAAGGAAAATTACGGTAAGTATTTGATATCAATTTTCCGTTATATATATATTTTTGTTTTAGCAGAGACCCTAGAGAATAAAATGGCAGTCATTGAAATATTTTATGTTACATTATATTTGCGCAGCTGCCTTGAAAATGCCATTTTTTTGGGTAAAAATACAATTTAATGAATTAAAAAAAAAAAACAGTAAAGTTAGCCCAATTTTTTGTATAATGTGAAAGATGATGTTATGCCAAGTAAATAGATACCTAACATGTCATGCTTTAAAATTGTACACACTCTCTATAGGCATCGCTTTAAAATTTTTATAGGTTACCAGTTTAGAGTTACAGAGGGGGTCTATTGCTAGAATTATTGCTCTCACTCTAACGATTGTGGTGATACCTCACATGTGTGGTATCACATATTTAAGTTTGCTTCTGCATGCGATCATGGGAGATGGGGCACTTTAATTTTTTTTTTCTTATTTATTTTCCTTTTTTTTTTTCACTGTCCCTTTATTTTTATTTTTTTTTATCACTTTTTTTGCTGTCAAATGAAATGTAAACATTGTGACAGTAATAGGCAGTGACAGACACTCTTTATGGAGGGACCTAGGGTCTATAAGATCCTGAACCACTTCTCTGCACTTGAAAGTATTCAAAACACCAAGATTGGCATTTTTGAATACTTTTACATTTTTAAAACAGGCGCCTTTAGGTAAAACTGGAAGTGACATCACTTCCAGGTTACTACATCGAAGACCCAATTTAAAAGCCAATTCCAGCTTTGTTTGGGTCTCTGGCCAGCCGGTGGACATGCCAACTGATCGCTCGGGTCTCCTGGTGGGACAGGAGATCTCAGACAGAGCGGCGGAAGGTGGCAGGATGGGGGGACGTCTCCGCCTGCTGCTTGTAATAACAGCCGAACGGCTGCTTAGACACATCAGTTGTTATTACTAAAAAAGCCGACTGTCAGGTTTTAAATAACGGTACCCTGGTACAACCACTTTAATCGGAATGATGTACAGGTATGTGATTTTGCGGAAAGGGCTGGGTATCTTTATTATGGCTATTCTCCCAAGCCAGGAGAATAGCCCTTAATGCCATAAATGCAGACCCTGTTGAATGTCAGGAAGAATGGGTACATAATTTAGCGCATAAGATTAGTGAGTGAGAAGATTAATCCTTAGGAACAGTATGCGATGGATTGTGACTGCCAAACAATGGCTTCTTTTGGTAGGGAAACTTTTAAAGCAAATGATATTGGGAAATTGATTTGTAGGTTGGATAATGTTTCATAGTGTGTGAAGTCAAACCAGGCTCTGGATAGTATTTTGGGTTTCCGATAAAAATAGTAGTATGTTATCGGCAAAAGCCGCTATTTTATATGGGCAGCCATAAACATCAATTACCTTAATGTTGTTTGCTCTGATGTGTCTGGGTAAAGGTTTAAATGTGAGAACAAAAAGAAATAGGGATAATGGGCACCCTTGTCTGGTGCCATTCGATATGAAGAAGACTTTCAACAGGCAGCCATTGACTATCTCTAACTCTTGCAGTCAGTATACAGATCACTTTTAAAGAGGAAGTAAACCCTCCTCTGACACTTCCACCCATAGGTAAGCCTATGATAAGGCTTACCTATAGGTACTGTAAATATCTCCTAAACATGTACCGTTTAGGAGATATTTACCTTTCATGCAGCCAGTAACGTCACTGGCGCATGTGCTCTGAAGGAACGGCCGAGCATACTAGCTCATTATGTCTTTCTCTTTCAGGATGTAAAGAAAAAAATAATTTTTTTACACTTACTTCTACACTTTAACACTGCTTGCAAATAGTCCCAGGCCACTCTGTCAAACAGAATTTTTCAGGCTTGTCTGTACTGTCAGAAAACAGGTAGGTTCTAATGAGCTTACGAGTTTGACAAAATCTTTTGCATCTTAGTTAGATTCTACTACATTTAAAAGTTTACATAACATGCTTTATGATTTTTATTACTGTTATTGTCCTGAAGTAACCAATATGCATTTTAATTTTTGGATTAAGTAATTAACTTAGTGCAAAGAAGCAAATTAATGTATAAAAGCTATGTATGGTAGTCAATCCGCTTCTAACTTCTAACCTATTCAATAGAATTGAGCGTACGGTTCGGGCAAAGCAAAAATTTGGCCCAAACATAGCTTGTTTGCCTGCTTGGCGAACACCCGAATTTGCGGGGCGTTTGGCGGAGTGCTCGCCCACAAAGCGCCTCACAATGCACTGCAGTGCAGTTTTTGACAATTCTTTTATGAAAAAAACAAACAATGTCCCCCGATGTAGATCCATCATCAATCACGATTCCTGCCTTTACTGCTTGACCCAAAAAAAAGTAAAAACAATGACCCGCCCATGACAAAGACTAACCACCATTTTCCTGCTCTGCCGTTTGGCAATTCTGATATAGGTAAGAGGTGGGGCCATCTGGTGGCGTCACCTGGTGGCATCTCCCTCTTGTGACGTCGCCGATTGATGCAAGCTGGATCGGTGATGTCACTAAGGGGGCGGTGCCACCAGGTGATGTCGTCAGGTGGCTCCGCCCCTTTTCTATATAAGGACTGTCAAACGGTGGAACTTGCAGTAGGTGGTTAGCCTTCATTAAAACCCTTCAGGCAAAGCATTTTTTTTTAGGTCCAGTGAAAAAAAAATGTGTATAAATATATATATATATATATATATATATATATATATATGAAAAAGATTTTTACATTTTAAAGCGCTTGTATACTGCCGAAAAAAGCAAAAAAAACAAACCCTGTAAGACAAAGGCATAATGAGCTAGTATGCAGCGCACACTAGCTCATTATGTAATACTTACCTTAAAACGAAGCCCTGATATGGACCCCGGACACTGCTGTGGGAGCTGTCATGCTCCCTCTGCGTCCCTTCCGGGTTCAGCGGCTCCGGCACTGTGAGTGGCCGGAGCCGTGATGACGTCACTCCCGCGCGCATGCAAGTGCCCAGCAAGGAACTCTGAAGGTCTGCCCGACCTTCAGTGCACATGCGCCGCTAGCGTCAAATATCTCCTAAACCATGCAGGTTTAGGAGATAATAAATGTACCTACAGTTAAGCCTTATTATAAGTAAAGTTAAAAAAAATTAGTATACTACGGCTTTAAGGGATTACCATAAGCTCCATGGTGAGTTCAAGGTATATCATTCATGGAGAAGGGCAATGAATGGACAGATGTTGTGTCTGCACTTGAAACATTTCATTTTGTATATCAGTCACTACAACCTGACTGTGATGTGTATCAGATGCATCTTGTGCAAGAAAAAGCTGTACGCTACTTTTCATTTTTTAAATTATACTGCATCTGCAAAGGCTATTAAAACAGTTTTGAGCCATTTCCCATTTTAAACAGATAGCAGCTGTTTTATAAATCATAAGAGAATAATCAGGGGAAAACAGTAAATTCATGAAAAATAACCCATCATTAAAAAAAACAAAACAAAAAAAAAAAAACTTTAGTGGGTATAAATACAGGCATCCTAAAGTCTTTAGTTATGGCTCACTGCCAAGTCTTACTTGCTCCTGCCCTTTTTGTTTCTCCAGCCCATTCCTGTAGGCTAGTAAGCTGCCTATCATAATGATGGACTAGTAGGAGTATGTGAGATAAAACATTTCTGAAACTACTTGGGTCAGAGCTTTGCTTGTCAGAACATCCCACAGTTCAGGCATAACTGCAGGCTTTAGGAAGCTTCTGCAAGTATGTGGATATCTCTCTCTTCACTCACTTCAGTACTAACCTGTATATACTTATTCTTTAGCAGACTATAGTTCAGCATTTTATGATAGTTTGACTGACATCTACCAGATAATGCAATGTCATACTATATATATATATATATATATATATATATATACATATTTTTTTTTGACAGATACAGCTTTATTATAATGGTATTTATTAACCACTTCCCTACCGGTGCATTGTAAAATGACACCGGGAAGGAATGCTTCCTCCCTCCAGGCAGACGTCAGATGACGTCCGCCCGTTCTCGCCGCTTTCCCGCACTCCCGGGGGTGCGCACACCTGGGCGTTTTTGTTGCAGTCGTTTATTGGGCATTTTTTGGGCGTCTTTGGAGGAAGGCATAACATCTGAACTTCTGTATAGGGGTATATATACACACACACATATATGTATATATACACATACACACATATAGGTGTGATAGGAGCGGAGCCACATCCCTGCAAATAATTTTATTAGCGCATGGATGGGGTTCCGCTACTTTCACACCTATATGTGTGTATGTGTATATATACATATATGTGTGTGTGTATATATACCCCTATACAGAAGTTCAGATGTTATGCCTGCCTCCAAAGATGCCCAAAAAATGCCCAATAAACGCCTGCAACAAAAACGCCCAGGTGTGTTGTTGCAGGTGTTTATTGGGCATTTTTTGGGCGTCTTTGGAGGCAGGCATGACATCTGAGCTTCTGTATTGGGGTATATATACACACACACACATGTATATATACACATACACACATATAGGTGTAAAAGGAGCGGAACCCCATCCCTGCGCTAATGAATTTATTTGCATGGATGGGGTTCCACTTCTTTCACACCTATATGTGTGTATGTGTATATATACAGATAGGTGTGTGTGTATATATACCCCTATACAGAAGTTCAGATGTTATGCCTGCCTCCAAAGACGCCCAAAAAATGCCCAATAAACGCCTGCAACAAAAACGCCCAGGTTTGTTGTTGCAGGCATTTATTGGGCATCTTTGGAGGCAGGCATAACATCTGAACTTCTGAATAGGGGTATATATACACACACACATATATGTATATATACACATACACACATATAGGTGTGATAGGAGCAGAGCCGCATCCCTGCAAATAATTTCATTAGCGCATGGATGGGGTTCCGCTACTTTCACACCTATATGTGTGTATGTGTATATATACATATATGTGTGTGTGTGTATCTTTACCCCTACACAGAAGTTCAGATGTCATGCCTGCCTCCAAAGACATCCACAAAAAAGCCCAATAAACGCCTGAAACAAAAACGCCCAGGTGTGACAGGAGCGGAGCCACATACCTGCTCTACTGCAATTCTAAGACAAACAATCTATTTCTTATGGCGGTCACCCTGACATGGATGAATTCGGTCACCCTGGCATACAAGGAGCGGAGCCCCATCCCTGCTCTACTAAAAATTCTAAGAAAAATGATCTTTTTCTTATGGCGGTCACCCTGACATGGATGAGTTCTGTCACCCTGGCATAGCAGTCAGAGTCAGTTCACCCTATACTACACTACGGTCACCCTGACACTTAACACTTTCCCTACAGAAACTAGATTATTGAATCTAACTATAGTGGTATATAGTACCCTAACTACACTAGATATCCCTTTCCTCACATTAATAATTGCTAAATGACACTTTTGCAGCAGGAGTAACAGAACTGCTTCCACTCTCTTCCACAGCCCCTGTATTACAGTGCTAGAGATTTGGTGGGGCTATGTTATATACTGGGGGGCGTATTCACTACTGATTGGCCTCTGGACCCTCTAGTCACTCCAATCACATTCCTAGCATCCTCCTGCCCCCTCAATTGGCTTTTACTGATGTTTCTGGTCCAATCACAGGCTTTTAAAGCCCAGTTCCTGTCCCATTGCATTTTGGTCAGTTCTGGTTGCCGAATTCCAAACTTTTTCCGCAAAAAGTTTGGAATTCGGCCGAATTTCGAACAGTCAATGTTCAGGTCGAACCGATGGTCGACCCGAACCGTTCGATCATCCCTACCTGTCACCAGCCCATCAGATTACCCGAGTATCTGTCACAACCCCTCAGTGTACCCGAGTACCTGTCCCCATCAGGTACTCTAATGACAGGTACTCGGGTACTCTGATGGGCTGGTGACAGGTATTTGGGTACTCCAATGATGGGTACTCGGGTACTCTAATGACAGGTACTTGGGCACTCTGAGTACCTGTCATCAGAGTACCCAAGTACCTGTCAACGACCCATCAGAGTACCCGAGTACCTGTCATCAGAGTACCCAAGTACCTGTCAATGGCCCATCAGAGTACCCGAGTACCTGTCATCAGAGTACCCAAGTACCTGTCACCAGCTAATCAGAGTACCGAGTACCTGTCATTAGAGTACCCGAGTACCTGTCATCAGAGTACCAGAGTACCTGTCATCAGAGTGCACATCATGGGAGTACCCAAGTACCTGTCATTCGAGTACTCGAGTACCTGCCATCGGAGTACCCATGTACCTGTCATCAGCCCACCAGAGTACCCAGGTACCTGTCATCAGAGTACCCAAGTACCTGTCATCGGTATACCCAAGTACCTGTCATCGGAGTAACCGAGTACCTGTCATCAGAGTACCCGAGTACCTGTCATCAGAGTATCCGAGTACCTGTCATCAGAGTAAAGTAAAAAATATATGGGGGTGACCAGCGCTATGGACTGATCACATAGACTCTTGTGGATAGGAAGCAGCCACCAACCAACACCTAAGAAATAGGGGCCAAAGTAGTGTAAGGGAGAATAAAAAGTTGGAGTCGGCGCTACCTAATATATAAAATAATGGTATATCCAAACCTTGAGATAATAAACACTTTTAAAAACGTGTGTGCAATAAAGTGCCAGTGCAAGGTGCATATAAAACAACGCTTACCATGTGAATAAAATATAAATTGGTTTGTTAAAAAGAGATATCACAAAGTTCTTAAAAAGATATTTAATGTGAAGTGACAAGATGGTGTATAAAATATTGTTTGAGATAAAAAATAGCCAGGGAACAATCCCATATAAATAGCTGTGCTCAAAAGGTGAAGGTGAGTATGGTGAACTCGAAGTGCTCGTGGATCAACTTTCCACTAGAGGTCGCCCTCACCCTTAGAAAGATAACCGATAGTGGTTATAAGAATGTTCATAGGGGATTTTTTCCAGTCCGAAGCACCTAGGTCTGGTTCCTGGAAATCCTTACAGATAGGCGGGTCCCATCTAGGTGCTCAAACATAAAAAACCCCCATAGTGAAATATATTCCGTTATAAATATGCAATAATATGTAGTGACTAATGGTGAGGAGTTTGCTGATCGACTCAGAGTGTTAGGCGCAGCGCCAGGAAGCTACCGCGTTCCAACCACGGCAGACTGCAGACCGGAAGAGACGTTGACGCAGAGACCGCCCTACGCGTTTCGTCATTGGATGTCTACTGGATCGGTTATCTTTCTAAGGGTGAGTGCGACCTCTAGTGGAAAGTTGATCCACGAGCACTTCGAGTTCACCATACTCACCTTCACCTTTTGAGCACAGCTATTTATATGGGATTGTTCCCTGGCTATTTTGTATCTCAAAACAATATTTTATACACCATCTTGTCACTTCAAATTAAATATCTTTTTTAGCACTTTGTGATATCTCTTTTTAACAAACCAATTTATATTTTATTCCCATGGTAAGCGTTGTTTTATATGCACCTTGCATTGGCACTTTATTCCACACACATTTTTAAAAGTGTTTATTATCTCAAGGTTTGGATATACCATTATTTTATATATTAGGTAGCGCCGACTCCAACTTTTTATTCTCCCTTACACTGTCATCAGAGTGCCCGTCATCGGAGTACCCGAGTACCTGTCACCAGCCCATCAGAGTACCCGACAGTGGAAAACCACCCACGCCCCCAAAATCTCTGAAGTGGTATATTGGGTTAATACTCACTTCCACTATAAATACATTATTTACCTTAATTCTGATAGCCTAACATAATTTCACTACAAGTGGTCTACATGACCTCGTGAGTTTGTTTGACAGGATCGGTTACTAGAGTGTAAACAACTCAATCATTTCTATGGTACATGGAAACCTGTTTTGTTTGTCCTAACCCATTTTCATTTTCACTCCTACTCTTTTTTTTTATTATCCTGCTAATCTTGTTTCTTTCATTTTCTCTTAGTAATAGTATTGTCACATATAGTGCTTAAGCACATAACCAATTCATATTTTCCATCTGCAGTAATGGGTCCCGAGATTGATGAAGAGTGGTGGAAGTGATGCATTAAGGTTCAAACAGCATTCAAGATGGATTATAGAGATTGGAGTCTCATTAGAGAGAAGACCAGATAAGAAGCTATAGCATAAGTCAAGGTGAGAAATTATGGGAGCATCTATTGGTGATGTTTTGAGTTAAAAAGGATATAGATTGCTCAAGACAGGGATGGGATATTGTCACGGTCTTACCTTGCCCTCCTGTTGACAGCAATCTTGGACATGTGCAGACTGCTGCCTCTTATAAACTCTGATTGCATCATCACTTGGGATGCTTGAGGGTGCATGTGCTCTTGGCATGAGCTCTATGACAGTTGACACAAATGTGGAGCAGTCTGCATTGGTTGAAGCTGCAAGTGCCATAGTTGAAGTTGTTGCAGATAGGAGTCCTGCCTAGTAACTGGACAGGTTGTCCCAACTTGTCCACTTGAAGATGTTGCAAAGGGGCCATGAGCGGCACTAGAGGTAGAGGAGAAGGCCAAGGAAGGTCTGGCATCTGTGTTGGAGCAGCAGTTTGCCATCTCCATGAGGACTGGCAAACGGCGCAAAGCGGGGAATGCAGACCCACAAGGTGGTGGCAGAACAACTCGGTGTCCACGATGCTCCAATTCGTGCCAGTTTGAAACTGGGCGAGTTTGGCTGTGGCTCTTGCTGCGAATGAGCGGTGGTAGTCGTAAAATGCAGAGCCTCAATATTTGTACCCTAAGTCAACCACGGCATGTAGGTACAAATCCATCTCTTTCCTCCTGCTGTAATTGGCCAAACACGTCCCTAAACATGCTGAACGCCAGCACAAACTGGGTGATTGGCAGTTTGCGATTGAGCCTGGGGTCTCTGGCCTTCAGAACCACGGACATGTTCCCCCAGGCATAAGACTTATTCTCGGCCATATCATGGCTCGAGATGAGCAGGGAGGCCAGGTTAACATCCTTTCCCTCTAGGATGTCCTTCCTGATGCCAGCAGGGACAAGATGTGCAGAAAAAATAGTGGAACTAGTGTCCGGCGTACCTGCAGGTGGTAGTGAAAAGATGGGCACTGCGACTGTGTCTAGGGGGGGGTCACTGCTGGGTGCACCTTTTGGATGCCTACTCTCGCCTGCACATCAGAGACTGCTGCGGTCAGCATGCTGATCATGGTGTGAAGCTGGGCGAGAGCTGAGGAGATGGACTGCAGGGATGCCTGATGGGTGCCGAGTGCAGCTGCTGCTAGTGTTGGGAACAGCAGCCTGGATAATTTGGCTTTCCTGGCCGTGGCGGGGGGGGGGGGGGGGTTCATGCACTGACCTGTGAACCAGAGCCCCAGGGGTGGGATTGGGTGGTAAGTCTGGTTGTTGCCTAAGAAGGAATAGTGCGTTCTGTAGTAGGTGACATGTATGTGAGGTATCGAGATGATCCGCAAAACAGTCATATCAGCAGGGAGCATCAATAGTTTAAAAAAACTATTAGATGGGCACCTTAAAGACCACAACATACAGGGGTATATAATGTACGGTTAACAGCAAACACACACACACATCATAGGTTGAACTGGATGGACTGATGTCTTTTTTCAACCTCACAAACTATGTAACTATGTAAAGGGTGCTGCAGGTTGATTTGGAAGAGTATCCTGTGTACTACCCACATGACTCCTGCCTTGATAGAATAGAGGTCCTGGTTGTGGCTGAGCCTAATCTGGTGACCGGGAACCTGAAAAAGGTAACATGGAGGTCGCGGTTTAACCTGGCGTAAAGGAGAGCCCCAAGCCTCCCCCTAAAACATGACAAAACTTACCCCTGGGTAAAAGCATGCGAAGCCCTGCATGTGTGTATGTAACACAAACAACAAAAATGGGGATAAAGGATATACCAAATAAATTTACCAGTGTCCAAACCACTTTTGTGGTATCCTGCTATAAACCAAAAAAGCATAAATATACAAAAAGTTGGTTAGACCAAGGAAGGAAGATACATTCCCTGGTAACCAAGCAGTTATTAAGCAGTAAAAAAGGGGGCAGAGGTTTGTGTTCCAAAATAGGCCTAAACAGGGGAGCCACTCAGAAGGTTTTGGGAGGAAAATTAACCCTGTACTAATGCAATATATTAAAGCATGTCATGGATGGTGACCGTTGGTCAGACAATGTCATATAAGGAAAAAGGGGGTTGTTGAGTTGACAGGCTAGGGTCTGGCAATCTCAAACAAAGAGACCAACTAAGGGCACTCCAGACAATGTGGTATGAAAAATAACCAATGAATTTTATTAGGCACGTATGCCTTGAAAACACATGATCACAGATAGAAAAATCGGGGTGGCAAATTAGACACTACACAACAACACATTAAAACCATAAAAGTACATGAATGCACATAGAAGTTGGGGATTCACCACATGAATAGATATCACAGGACCAGACAGGCATCGGCATACCTAGTAGGCTGTTTTCCCTGAATGGTGGTGTCCTGGTAACCAAGCAGTTACTTAATAAGCAGTTATTAAGCAGTGACAAAGACTTGCTGGTAATCATTCAAATATATTTTATTAAGTGATCAAAAAATTATAAAATGTTATCAAAAAGATTGTGTGCCACATGCACTGAAGCGAGTAACCCCTTCCACCCATAAAACACATGCCACCAATTAATCGCCTGGATCAATGTAAGGCTAATGCCCCGTACACACGTGCAGATTATCTGCAGACTTTTGTCTGCAGACTTACCTTTTCTATGTAGTGCAAGGGCCTGCCGGATTGCAAACAAATTGAAAGTGTTTAGGTTTGACCTCATATTATATGGTTTTGGTAAGTCTGCAGACAAAAGTCTGCAGATAATCTGCACGTGTGTATGGGGCATAAGGAGGCTGTGTAGCTGCACAGTAAAATAATTTCAAGCAAGTTGCTAAGAAGTTTGAGCACAGCTAAAATAGTCCCAAGAACTAAATGTATAGTAGAACAGTCTGCCGACTTCTGGGTCCCAGATTGCTATAAGTGCACTTTTGAAAAAATTAAATAGTGGGAATATATCCCTTGAAAATAATCAAAAAGAGTTCATTATATCCAATAATAGTTCAAAAGGGTCACTCCAAAGGAGTAGTGGATGTGAGCCTGCTTACCCCGTCTTATATGTCCATCTAATATCCAGTTATAGTGGACTGATTACATCCATTCCAAAGGTATCTTCGGGGTCTCTTCCCTCTCCAGCAACCATCTACCACGTGGGAGAGGACTCTAGGGACAGCCTGTGAAGCACTGGTGAACTCCATGCCCAATAGGGTTAATGCAGTGCTGGAAAATAATAGTGGCCACACAAATTATTGACACTTTGGGCCCAATTTGGACATTTTCACTTAGGGGTGTACTCACTTTTGTTTTCAGTGGTTTAGACATTAATGGCTGTGTGGTGAGTAGAGATGGCCTTGCAGTTCGCCCGGCGGTCGGTTCGTGTCGAATTTTGCTTGTTCGCTACCCGCCAATTTTTCGGACACATGGCGTTGTTCGTGACGGCCATATTTGTTTACATTGGGGAGAACTTTGACCCGTGACACAGCAGTCAGGTGGAACGGGACAGCCAATTGAAACATTCCAGCACATTGACAGTCCCCCTACCCTATAAATAGACCCGATCTGGCGGCCATTTCACATTCCGCTTTCTGCCAGTGTAGGGAGAAGTCTGCTGTGCTCATCAGGGAGAGTTTGCTAGACACATATAGCGCTGTGAAGATCCACAAAAGTCCTTTTAAGGGCTGGTATTTTTCGGTATAGGTCTAGTATCTTTTGAGCTTAGGGAGAGGTATCCAGTTGTTGCTTTAGGGGCAGTTAGAAATGGGCTGCAGTCACACAGAAATTGCTTTGTCAATGTCCACAAAAGTCATTTAAAATGCTCCAATGTCGTTCTAGGGTCTATTACAGTCTCTTTACTATAGGGAGAGGTATCCAGTGGTTGCTTTAGGGGCAGTTAGAGATCAGCTGCAGTCACACACAAATTGCTGTGCAGTGCACTAAAAAAGGGGTGGGGTGGGGGAGGGGGGTAATCCACAGTATAATATACTTTGTAGAAAGCGTATTATAGTGGTTTAGTACTATTATTGTGCACTGTGCAGCATTGTGACAGGTGTGGTGGTGAGACTGAGCGTTTCTGCAGCAACACTACACACAGTGACAAAAGCACTTATAATGTATTATAACTGGTGTGATAGACCAATTGCCCCCCCCCCCCCAATGCCATATTGAAGTGGGGTGTTATCTGAGTAAACTTTTTCAAGTGTATTTGTGTCATGCAACAATATTGCCTAGTTTGCTGAGTGAGGTCTGGTACACACAGCGCCAAACTCACTGGCCAATTTTTTGAACTGGTGTGATACACCAAAGCCCCCCCCCCCCAATGCCACATATTGAAAGAGGAAGTAAACCCTCCTCTGACACTTTTACCTATAGGTAAGCCTATATTTAGGCTTACCTATAGGTAATGTAAATATCTCCTAAACATGCACAGTTTAGGAGATATTTACCTGACAGGCAGCCAGTGACGTCACTGGCACATGTGCTCTGAAGGAACGGCTGCTGGTGCCGTTTCTTCAGAGCCCCTTGCCGTGACTGTCGGCCCCCTGCGCGCGTGCGCGCGAGTGACGTCACATGGCCGGATGCCGCAATCCCGGAAAACGGGCGACTGGACATGTTGCCCGTCATACAGGTGAGCGGGCGGCATGGCGGGGGCTCGTTCTTAGGTAAGTATTTCATAATGAGCTAGTATGCGATGCATACTAGCTCATTATGGGTTTCTCTTTCAGGTTGAAGCAAAAAAAAAAAAAAAGTTTCATGGGTTTACAACCTCTTGAAGTGGGGTGTTATGTAACAGTATAATTTTCTAAAAGTGTATTTTAGCCCTGCAAAAATGTGGCCTCTCGCTGTGTAAATAGTGCTACACACAGTGACAACAGTTACTGGGCAATTATTTGTAGAACTGGCGGACTGACAGACCGGCAGATAGGGAGGATAGGCAGGCAGAACTTGCATTGCACAAGAGGTACAAAGCAGACTGCAAATGCATCAGGAGCGAGCCATCAACCATGCAGTCACATCTGGCACTCCCAGGACACCAGCACATGGCTCCGCAGTGTGGGCTTTTTTTTAAGTGTCCGTTGCTGACACCAGTGTTGCCATCAACAGCCTTTGCAGTTAACGCATAAGTCGCGGTAAGCCCAACACTCACCTAGGGACAACCGCCTTAAGAAGGCACCTGAAATCCCATCACAAAGCCCAGTGGGAGCAAAACTGTAATAACCCACAAAGCCACACTCCATGCTCTCACCGTCCAGCCTCTTCTCCTTCTCCTCCCCTTCTCCTTCTCCTGTCTCCTCACAGTTGTCCAACACTCCACCTTCCATGATGCTGTCATCACGTTGTTCTGGAAAAAGGCAGGCTTCTGTGGCTCAAATGTTGGAGCGTAAAAAAAGGTGTCCAACAGGTGTCCGACTACATAGTGTTAACGGCCGATGTGGAAGCTCTGAGGAGTGATGAACCCCTGGACTACTGGGTGGGCAGGCTTGATCTCTGGTCAGAGCTAGCACAATTTGCAATGGAACTGTTGGCTTGCCCCCCGTCCAGTGTCCTGTCCGAAAGGACGTTCAGCGCAGCAGGGGGATCGTGACCGATAAGCGCACTCGCCTAGCTCATGACAGTGTAGACTACCTCACATTTATAGAAATTAATGAGGCATGGATCTCTGAGGAATTCAACACATGTGACCAGTAGACCAGGTTTCATCGAAATTCCTCATGCCAGTCCACAAATATCCGAAAGACCGCCATCCACCCACAACAATTCCTGGTCCCTGGCTTCGCTAAATACAGCGGCATAAAAGGCATTTCATGTCCATTGAATGGCTAATTTTTGCAGCCTATACAGGCTCACACGTACTGTTCTGTGTACTGTGAATGCCTACTGTACCTCTAGCCATCATATGCTACTTTCTTTTTTTTTTTTTTTAATTATATTTTTATTTGCACAAAAGATAATCACATTACAGGAACAATGTAATGACATTAAAACAGACAAAAAAGGGAGTGGTGCCCCCACAAAGAGCAAAGAGGCAAAGAAAAGAACAGTTCATCTACAGGAATATTGAATCAAACAATACAGAACTGCATTAACTGTGGGTAAGAATCAAAGCAACAATTGCATAAATCATACCTCCGAGAAGAACAATGAGATCAGGTAGAGTTCAAAACACATGAGTCCCAATCATCCCAGACAGCATTGAACTTAATAAGTTCATCGTGTACCCTTGCCGTCAAGGACTCCATCTCCTGAATCTCCAAAACCAGCTTCAGAAAAAGGGGTTTGTCAGGGGGGGGGGGGGGGGATTGTTGTAACCAACACAATGGGATAGCCCTCTTAGCTGCCAAGAGGAGGAAAGATATCAGTTTGGTTGCCGTCTTAGAGAGCCTAGGGAACGGTAGGCCCAGCAGGCAACGCAAAGGATCAAGCGGCAAATCCAAACCCACTGCCGCTTATAGCATAGCCATCACCATGGACCAAAAAGGTTGTATAAGGGAACATGTCCAAAAAATATGATAAATGGAGCCCCTCTCCTTCCCACAACGCCAACATAAGGCGGAACAGGAGGGATTCATCCTGTGAAGGCGGACCGGGGTCCTATACCAAAACAGGAGAATCTTGAGAGCGGTCTCTCTCTGTGTCACGCAACGAGATGATTTGAAAGTGGACGTCCATATTCTATTCCATACAGGCAATGTGATAGGTCGATCCAGTATCCCGGACCACTTGCGTATATAAAAGTGGTAGTACTGGAGTGGTAGTAAGCGGAGCAGCATCATGTAGGATATTATAAATTGAAGACACCAAATGACCCTGATCAGGACCCCGACCACACAACAATTCAAAGGCCGTGGGCCTCTCCAGGGTAAGTGATGGCGACAATGTCCTGAAGTAATTGCGGATTTGAAGAAAAAAATAAAAAGAGCGTTTTGGCAAAGCATATTTCTCTCTAAGTTTCTCAAAGGTAAAGAAGGAGCGGGGCACCGGATGGACCAGATTGCGTAGCTGGAAAAGCGGAGGCTGAGTCCAAGCCCATAAACGGCTCACCCGAGTCCATCGGGGAGCAAAGGATTAAATAGGACCGTGTTGAGGGGGGGCATGGCGAAGAGAGAGAGTATTGGCTCACACATTTGCGCCAAATTCCCATGATGACCAGCATTGAGTCCAGACACATGCCCCTCAGGACACCGTCTGTATGCAAGACAGGCGACCAAAGCAATGAGCATGGATGCACCAGAAAAATCGCCCCTCTCTCAATCTCCGGCCAGCCAGGAAGACCAGGAGGCCACCACCCTGAGGTGGGAGGCATAGTAGTACTTCACAATATCTGGGGCAGCCAAACCCCCCCATCTCCGAGGGGCAAACTTCACTGAGGAAGCCACCCTGTGTGCCTTATTATTCCAAATAAACCTTAAGAAAGACTGTTGTAACATTTTAAGTTGAGGCATAGGAATTGCCATCGGGAGGGTATCGAACAAATAAAGCAGTTTCGGCAAAATAGACATTTTCAAAACATTTATACCCCCCAACAGGGATAGAGGCAGAGCGGTCCATTGCTGGAGGGAAATAGATATCTGACGGAATAGGGGGACAAAATTAGCGGAGTACAGCTGGGAGTGGGAGGGAGTCAAGTTAACCCCCAAATATTTGAGCGACTGCAAACACCATCTATAGGGGTATATGTGCTGCAATTGGGACAAGAGTTCCGGAGGGACATGAAGCGGCATGGCTTCCGTTTTTTGATGCATTTATCTTATAGCCTGAAATTGCACTAAAAGAGTCTAGTAAGGCATGTAAAGATGGTAAGGAGACTAAGGGATTCGTTAGAGTCAACAACATGTCGTCTGCGAATAAGGAGAGCTTATATTCCCTATGTCGCATAGTAACCCCAGCAATATCAGGGTGAGAGCGTATTGCTTCTGCCAATGGCTCTAGGCATAATATAAATAATAAAGGGGAAAGGGGGCAGCCCTTCCGAGTGCCATTGGACATGGGGAACGTAGGCGACATAAAGGCAGACGACATGCGGACCTGTGCTGTGGCTGGGGAATAAAGAGCTTCCAGAGCCTTGTAAAAAGGACCTCCCAACCCAAACCTCTGTAGCGTGGAAAATAGGTAGGGCCAACTTAGCCTATCAAAAGCTTTCTGGGCATCTAGACTGAGGACAATTGCAGGGTGGGGAAACCTATATATACTACATTCCTTGCTGTCAGTTCAACCCATGTGAGCTCATTTTTGCGGCCTATAGAGGCCCCCACCTACTTCTGTATACTGTGAATGCCTACTGTACCTCTAGCCATCAAATACTACATTCTTTGCTGTCAGTTCAACCCATGTGAGCTCATTTTTGCGGCCTATAGAGGCCGCCACCTACTTGTGTATACTGTGAACGCCTACTGTACCTCTAGCCATCATATACTACGTTCTTTGCTGTCAGTTCAACCCATGTGAACTATTTTTTGCGGCCTATACAGCTCGCCACCAACATGTGTATACTGTGAACGCCTACTGTACCTCTAGCCATCATACACTATGCTCTTTTCGGTCAGTTCAACCCATGTGAGCTCATTTTTGCGGCCTATAGATGCCGCCACCTACTGCTGTATACTGTGAACTGTACCTCTAGCCAGTTTTTGGCTGTCAGTTCAAACCATGTGAGCTAATTTTTGGAGCCTATACAGACCGACACTTACGGTTCTGTGTACTGTGAACGCCTACCGTACCTGTAGCCATCAAAAACTACGTTTTTTACTGTCAGTTCAAACCATGTGAGCTAATATTTGGAGCCTATACAGGCCGCCACTTACCGTTCTGTGTACTGTGAACGCCTACCGTACCTCTAGCCATCAAAAACAAAGTTCTTTGCTGTCAGTTCAACCCATGTGAGCTAATTTTTGCAGCCTATACAGGCCGCTACTTACTTCTGTATCCTGTGAACGCCTACTGTACCTCTAGCCATCAAAAAATAAGTTCTTTGCTGTCAGTTCAACCCATGTGAGCTAATTTTTGGAGCCTATACTTACTTCTGTGTACTGTGTGAATGTCTAATGTACCTCTAGCCATGATATACCACGTTCTTTGCTGTCAGTTCAACCCATGTGAGCTAATTTGTGCGGCCTATACAGCCCGCCACCAACTTGTGTATACTGTGAACGCCTACTGTACCTCTAGCCATCATATACTACATTCTTTGCTGTCAGTTCAACCCATGTGAGCTCATTTTTGCGGCCTATACAGCCCGCCACCTACTTCTGTATACTGTGAACGCCTACCGTACCTCTAGCCATCAAAAAATAATTTTTTTACTGTCAGTTCAAACCATGTGAGCTAATTTTTGGAGCCTATGCAGGCCAACACTTACCGTTCTGTGTACTGTGAACGCCTACCGTACCTCTAGCCATCAAAAACGAAGTTCTTTGCTGTCAGTTCAACCCATGTGAGCTAATTTTTGCAGCCTATACAGGCCGCCACTTACTTCTGTATCCTGTGAACGCCTACTGTACCTCTAGCCATCAAAAAATAAGTTCTTTGCTGTCAGTTCAACCCATGTGAGCTAATTTTTGAAGCCTATACTTACTTCTGTGTACTGTGTGAATGCCTACTGTACCTCTAGCCATCATATACTACATTCTTTGCTGTCAGTTCAACCCATGTGAGCTCATTTTTGTGGCCTATACAGCCCGCCACCTACTTCTGTATACTGTGAACGCCTACCGTACCTCTAGCCATCAAAAAATAATTTTTTTACTGTCAGTTCAAACCATGTGAGCTAATTTTTGGAGCCTATACAGGCCAACACTTACCGTTCTGTGTACTGTGAACGCCTACCGTACCTCTAGCCATCAAAAACGAAGTTCTTTGCTGTCAGTTCAACCCATGTGAGCTAATTTTTGCAGCCTATACAGGCCGCCACTTACTTCTGTATCCTGTGAACGCCTACTGTACCTCTAGCCATCAAAAAATAAGTTCTTTGCTGTCAGTTCAACCCATGTGAGCTAATTTTTGGAGCCTATACAGGCCGCCACTTACTTCTGTATCCTGTGAACGCCTACTGTACCTCTAGCCATCAAAAAATAAGTTCTTTGCTGTCAGTTCAACCCATGTGAGCTAATTTTTGGAGCCTATACTTACTTCTGTGTACTGTGTGAATGCCTACTGTACCTCTAGCCATCATATACTACATTCTTTGCTGTCAGTTCAACCCATGTGAGCTCATTTTTGCGGCCTATACAGCCCACCACCTACTTCTGTATACTGTGAACGCCTACCGTACCTCTGGCCATCAAAAAATATTTTTTTTACTGTCAGTTTAAACCATGTGAGCTAATTTTTGGAGCCTATACAGGCCAACACTTACCGTTCTGTGTACTGTGAACGCCTACCGTACCTCTAGCCATCAAAAACGAAGTTCTTTGCTGTCAGTTCAACCCATGTGAGCTAATTTTTGCAGCCTATACAGGCCGCCACTTACTTCTGTATCCTGTGAATGCCTACTGTACCTCTAGCCATCAAAAAATAAGTTCTTTGCTGTCAGTTCAACCCATGTGAGCTAATTTTTGCAGCCTATACAGGCCGCCACTTACTTCTGTATCCTGTGAACGCCTACTGTACCTCTAGCCATCAAAAAATAAGATCTTTGCTGTCAGTTCAACCCATGTGAGCTAATTTTTGGAGCCTATACTTACTTCTGTGTACTGTGTGAATGCCTACTGTACCTCTAGCCATCATATACTACATTCTTTGCTGTCAGTTCAACCCATGTGAGCTCATTTTTGCAGCCTATACAGCCCGCCACCTACTTCTGTATACTGTGAACGCCTACCGTACCTCTAGCCATCAAAAATAATTTTTTTACTGTCAGTTCAAACCATGTGAGCTAATTTTTGTAGCCTATACAGGCCAACACTTACCGTTCTGTGTACTGTGAACGCCTACCGTACCTCTAGCCATCAAAAACTAAGTTCTTTGCTGTCAGTTCAACCCATGTGAGCTAATTTTTGCAGCCTATACAGGCCGCCACTTACTTCTGTATCCTGTGAACGCCTACTGTACCTCTAGCCATCAAAAAATAAGTTCTTTGCTGTCAGTTCAACCCATGTGAGCTAATTTTTGCAGCCTATACTTACTTCTGTGTACTGTGTGAATGCCTAATGTACCTTCAGCCACAGAATACTACGTACTTAGATGTCAGGTAAACCCATGTAGGCTAATTTTTGGGGCCAATACTGGCCGGCACTTACTTCTGTTACCTGTGAATGCCTAATGTACCTTCAGCCACAGAATACTACGTTCTTAGCTGTCAGGTAAACACATGTGGGCTAATTTTTGGGGCCTGGAATGGCCGACACTTACTTCTTTATCCTGTGAATGCCTCATTTTTCAGACTGGAAATGAAAAACAATGGGTTTGTAAAGGTTCCGTCAAATTGTGGAATGGATGCAGACCCATTTTGCAGATGTGTGAATGGACCCTATATGTATTAGACAATGTATTTACCGGCTGCTGTCAGTTCTGGCTGATTTATGAAAAAAAAAAATATTTTTTGCTGTAAAAAAATAAAAAAATTTAGGGCAACTTTTTCAATTGCAATACTTCTGTTATGACATTGTCCATGTGCTGGGACTATTTGTGCACAGCTAGTAGGTCTTTTGTGGCTGCAAATATGACCTAAAGGTTTTTAAAGTTCGCCTCTCATTAAAGTAAATGGGGCCCGCCTCGGACTCGCGGTTCACAGACTTTTGAGAAAATTTGCAGCTGGCGTTTGCGAACCGCCCCGGCCGATGTTCGTCCATCACTAGTGGTGAGTTATTTTGAGGGGACAGCAAATTTACACTGTTATACAAGCTGTACACTCACTACTTTTTTTGTATACAAACTTTTATTGAAAGGAAACAGAAAATGGTGGTACAAAGAGAATTGGTACATTAACATGACAAATAATGGTATCACGTAGAGTAAACAGAAATATAACATTCTTAAGTATTTTCAAGTCATCTCAGTTCAAGATATAATTAAATATTTACAAAAAGTTGGTGAGGGGTGTATTAACTTTTGTGAAATATTGTATAGATATATATAATAACAGCAATTTACTAGAAGGTACTGTAATGGTTCTGGAACCTCAATCTGGCTCAAAATGGATTTCTGCTGCTGGTTAGAGATGTCCCGAACTATTCGCCGGCGAACAGTTCCTGGCGAACATCGCTTGTTCGCGTTTTCCTCGGCGAGCGAACATATGCAATGTTCAGTCCGCCCCTATACATCATCATTGAGCAAACTTTGACCCTGTATCTCACAGTCAGCAGACACATTCCAGCCAATCAGCATACCCTCCCTCCCAGACCCTCCCACATCCTATAAAAAAGCAAGGACAGCATCCATCTTAGATTCATTCTAAATCTGCAGAGTTAGTTAGAGCAGGGAGAGTGCTGCTGCTGCTGACTTAATAGGGAAATCATTAGCTAGGCCAGTGTTCTATGTCCACTCCTGCTGTAAGGACAACATCCTGACAGCACCCCAAAAAGCCCTTTTATAGGGCTAATATATCAGTCTGCTTTTATTTATTTTTTTCTATATATATATATATATACAGACTGTACTGTGTGCACACCACTCATATCGGGTGGCACAGTACCGTGCAGATAAAAAAGTAATTTAATTTTTACCCTTTAATATAATTGCAGTTGCCTGCCAGTGTGTGTCAGGCCCACTGACTGAACTGTGCCCACTGCCAGTGCCAACCACTCATATAGGGTAGCACAGCACCTTGCAGATAAAAAATTAATTAAATTTTTCCTCTGTAATATAATTGCAGTTGCCTGCCATTGAGTGTCAGGTCCACAGACTGTACTGTGCCCACTGCCCACCACTCATTTAGGGTGGCACAGCACCTTGCAGATAAAAAAGTAATTTCATTTTTTTCTCTGTAATATAATTGCAGTTGCCTGCCAGTGAGTGTCAGGCCCAAAGACCGTACTGTGCCCACTGCCCACCACTCATAAAGGGTGGCACAGCACCTTGCAGATAAAAAATACATTTAATTTTTCCTCTGTAATATAATTGCAGTTGCCTGCCAATGAGTGTCAGGTCCACAGACTGTACTGTGCCCACTGCCCACCACTCATTTAGGGTGGCAAAGCACCTTGCAGATAAAAAATTAATTTAATTTTTTCTCTGTAATATAATTGCAGTTGCCTGCCAGTGCGTTAAAAGGGGAGTTTGGTCTGTCACTGTGAAGCGGGCGTAACCCTTACACTACCTGATCAATACAACATCATACCTGATCGTATTCACACACTGGATGTTTTAAAGCAAGTTATTCCAAACAATTTAGAAATGTTAGGTGATTTATGCCCTTTATGGATTAAAACCCGACTCTGTGTCAACTACGTAATTTTCCATGGGAGTTTTGCCATGGATCCCCCTCCGGCATGCCACAGTCCAGGTGTTAGTGCCCTTGAAACAACTTTTCCATCACTATTGTGGCCAGAAAGAGTCCCTGTGGGTTTTAAAATTCGCCTACCTATTGAAGGCTATGGCGGTTCGCCCGGTTCGTCCGTTCGCAAACATTTGCGGAAGTTCGCGTTCGCTGTTCTCTACTGCTGGTAGTAAATAAGTAATTTTTTAGTGCATGCACGAGAAATACCACACTGAGACATGTTCAGATAAGTGATACTTCTGTTTATTTCTACCGCATATGTGGGTTATATATTGAGTAGTTTCTGTTGTCATGAGCATAATATTATTTAGTTAAAATTGCAGCTTTCTGGTTGGTTATGTCCATTATAAGGAAACTCCCTCCAAGTTATGAATGTTATCTTCAGGGGAGGGCTCCATACGGAGGCACCATCTTCCTCATAAACATTCCATCTCCGTGGGAGGGGGTGTCTAGTGACGGCCATTTTGAGTAAGGAATACAAAAAAGCATATTTACATGCATAGAAAAACAGACATAGAAAAATAGACATTTTGCCTAATTCATCAGTGTTCATTACATTCCTTCAGAGTACAGTGCCTTGAAAAAGTATTCATACCCTTTGAAATTTTCCACATTTTTTTCATGTTACAACCAAAAACATATTAATTATTTTATTGGGATTTTATGTGACAGACCAACACAAAGTGGCACATAATTGTAAAGTGGAAGGAAATGGATAAATGGTTTTCAAAATGTTTTACTAATAAATATCTGAAAAGTGCGGTGTGCATTTGTATTTAGCCCCCCCCCCCTGAGTCAATACTTTGTTCAACCACTCAACCACCTTTCGCTGCAAAGTTGCAATTACTTTTTGGATATGTCTCTACTAGCTTTGCACATCTAGAGAGTGACATTTTTGCCCATTCTTTTTTGCAAAATATCTCAAGCTCTGTCAGATTGGATGGAGAGCATCTGTAAACAGGAGTTTTCAAGTCTTGCAACAGATTTTCAATTAGATTTAGGTCTGGACTTTGCCTGTGCCATTCTAATACATGAATATGGTTTGATCTAAACCATGGGTATCCAACCGTTTGTCTTCTCTGGGCCACATTTAGCGTAGAGAAATTTTCTCGGGCCGCATATAAAATATATACTATAGTTAAGGTATACAGTATAAGTAATAAAATGCTGTTGTGCCCTTCCGCGTAGCCACCCCCCCACCAACCCCCACGCACTAATTTAACATAACCAGAGGATGATCAAATAAAATGGAATCAGTATACAGAGGTGTGACGGTACTAGCCATCACTATGAGTGAAAGACAGATAAGTAATGGTTTGTTTCGCTTCAATTTTTGACAGCAAAATCTTCATATAGAAATATGAAGATTTAATACCACCTTACACAGTGTATTCCATGCTTGGCTGTGAGAGAGACACAAAGACTTCCCTATTGTTTATGTATTGGGAGGGAATGTGAATTGTGTTAAAGTTTACCTGTCTGTTCCATTGTTAAATGTTGATGACCTCACATTGTTCTGTCCAGATGGCTAGATAATTAGTTTAGTTACTGTATACACTTTCATCTGCATATGCTACTGTAATCAGCCAGAGGGGAGGGATTGTGTACACTGTATGGGAGTGTAAAACCCTGTTCCTATTGGATTGTGAAAGTGACGTCCAGTCTTCAACAAGGTCCACCTGGACGGTAACCTTGTGGGTGAAAACTGTATAAGTCTGTTTTTTGCTCAATAAAGTGGTTCTAGAGTTACTTCACCCTCAATCTAGAGTCCTGTCTCTTATTGTGTAAGAGCTTCTTCTGCTGCACTCTCTGAGGAAAGAGAGTTTCACCCACGGGAACCTAGAGCCTTGTCGCAGATCCAGGGTGGGTAGGAGATGGAGAGACCCTAACCAAGCGGTTCGTGGGATCTGAGGTGGTTATGGTGTCTGGTGGAGTGCTTGGAGCCCTCGGAAAGCACTAGGAGCATCTGTAAATGGAGGTACCCGGTCGGGGTGCTGGTTGATCCATTACAAGAGGTTTACTTCTTCTGAGAGATATTAAAGGAACACTCTAACCACCATGACCACTTCAGTAATTTTAAGTGGTCATGGCGGTATGAGTCAGAAACACTGCACATGCTGGGATATTTATAGTTGTGTGCTGGGGGCTAATTGCACCACTAGCACATATGACTTAGGCAGCCAGAAAATGTCATGTCCTTATTCATACATGTATGAACAAGGACATGACATATTATGACAAAACACAACTTGTTTTTTTAAAAAAAACATATTGCAACAATTTACACACGCTAATGCACATTCCTTTTTTACTTATTTTGCATACTGCTGGCGATTACTGCTGGCGATTACTGCTGTTGAGGTTACTGCTGGCGGGTACTGCTGGCAGTTACTGCTGGCGGTTACTGCTGGTGGGTAATGCTGGCGGTTACTGCTGGCAGATAATGCTGGTGGTTACTGCCGGTGGGTAGTGCTGGTGGTTACTGCTGGCAGGTAGTGCTGGCGGCAGTGGCGGCCTGTGAATAGGGGGCGCAGGGGCGCCGCCCCCCCCCCCCCAAAAAAAAAGGAAAGAAGAAAAAGATTAAAAAAAGAAAAAAAAAGTTAAAAAAAAAAATCCAGGTCGCCGGACTTAGTTGTGCCTGGGGGGGGGGGTTTCGACCCGGCAGAGGCGCCAATTGGCTGCCTTCTGGGGCGTCACCTCGGCGCAGGTCATTGCACTAGGACCCTCCCACTTTCGTGATATCCTGGCTGTGATTGGTCCAGTCTCCAGCCTGGACCAATCATCATTCAGGACATCCGATTCCTGACCCTGCTGACGTCGCAATGGGGGCGGTGCCAGTGCGTGCGTCAGTCACGCACCATCACCGCCCGATCTCCTTCCCGCCAGACGGATCTGAAGATCTACCACTGCCAGAGAGCCCGCCGCCATCAGAGAAGACAGAAGAGGACTCTCGAGGAGGAGAGGAGCAGCACCGTGGACGGTCTCACTCACCGCCCAATCTCTGGACCGTCACCTTCCCGCCGGACGGTTCACGGAATCCTGCCACTGCCAGAAGAAGAGGAGCAGCGCCGTGGACGTCTCGCAGGCAGCCCAGGAGAGCAGGTAAGTGATTGAAGCCGCTGCAGCGTGATGCCATGACCTGTGACCTGACCTGTGACCTGACCTATGACATGACTGTGACCTGACCTGTAACCTGACCTGTGACCTGACCTGTGACATGCCTATACCATCACCTGTGACATGCCTGTACCATCACCTGTGACATGCCCTTACCATGACCTGTGACATGCCCTTAACATGACCTGTGACATGCCCTTACCATGACCTGTGACATGCCTATACCATCACCTGTGTCATGACCTGTGCCATGACCTGTGGCATGCCCTTACCATGACCTGTAACATGCCTATACCATCACCTGTGACATGCATGTACCATGATCACGATCACCTTCCATTCCCGCCCGCTGCAGAGAGAGAGGACATGAGAGCGAGAGCCGCGCCCGCATGACTTGAGGTCGGGACTGAGCTGACTGAGTCGAGGCGACAGAGTCAGATCAGATGTCCGCAGAAGAAGTTGAGTCGGATCGGAAGAAGAAGTCGGAGTCGGATCGGAAGTCCGCAGAAGAAGTTGAGTGTGAGTGAGTGACCGTCCCTACCTCTACCTGAAGGCTGCCCGGTAATGGTAAGTGAATGATGCCTCGGGGGGGGGGGGGGCGGCCCACACACTGTTCTGTAAGTCAGTTGTTTCTGGTGCTATGAAGGGGGCACACACGCTGATCTCTGCATTGGGGGTACCACGTATGCTGGTCACTACATTGGGGGCACGCACGCTGATCTCTGCATTGGGGGCACCACGTATGCTGGTCACTACATTGGGGGCACGCACGCTGATCTCTGCATTGGGGGCATGTATGCTGGTCACTACATTGGGGGCACGCACACTGATCTCTGCATTGGGGGCACCATGTATGCTGGTCACTACATTGGGGGCATGCACGCTGATCTCTGCATTGGGGGCACCAGGTACGCTGGTCACTGTATTGAAAGGGGGCATGTACGCTGGTCACTGCAGTGAAAGGGGGCATGTACGCTGGTCACTGCATTGAAAGGGGGCCTGTACTGTGGGGTTTGTGCTAGGGGTCTGTACTGTGGGATTAGTGCTAGGGCGCCTGTACTGTGGGATTAGTGCTAGGGGGCCTGTACTGTGGGATTAGTGCTAGGGGTCTGTACTGTGGGATTAGTGCTAGGGGGCCTGTACTGTTGGATTAGTGCTAGGGGGCCTGTACTGTGGGGTTTGTGCTAGGGGGTTTGTGCTTGAGGGGTTTGTGTGGGGTTTGTGCTTGAGGGGTTTGTGCTGGGGGAGTCTGTACTGTGGGATTAGTGCAAGGGGGTCTGTACTGTGGGGTTTGTGCTAGGGGGTCTGTACTGTGGGGTTTGTGCTAGGGGGTCTGTACTGTGGGGTTTGTGCTAGGGGGCCTGTACTGTGGGGTTTGTGCTAGGGAGTCTGTACTGTTGGATTAGTGCTAGGGGGCCTGGACTGTGGGATTAGTGCTAGGGGGCCTGAACTGTGGGGTTTGTGCTAGGGGGCCTGTACTGTGGGGTTTGTGCTAGGGGGTCTGTACTGTGGGATTAGTGCTAGGGGGTCTGTACTGTGGGATTAGTGCTAGGGGGTCTGTACTGTGGGATTAGTGCTAGGGGGTCTGTACTGTGGGGTTTGTGCTAGGAGGTCTGTACTGTGGGGTTTGTGCTAGGGGGGCTGTACTGTGGGGTTTGTGCTTGGGGGTCTGTACTGTGGGGTTTGTGCTAGGGGGCCTGTACTGTAGGATTAGTGCTAGGGGGCCTGTACTGTGGGATTAGTGCTAGGGGGCCTGTACTGTGGGGTTTGTGCTAGGGGGTCTGTACTGTGGGATTAGTGCTAGGGGGTCTGTACTGAGGGATTAGTGCTAGGGGGCATGTACTGTGGGATTTGTGCTAGGGGGCCTGTACTGTGGGATTAGTGCTAGGGGGCCTGTACTGTGGGGTTTGTGCTAGGGGGCCTGTACTGTGGGGTTTGTGTGGGGTTTGTGCTTGAGGGGTTTGTGCTGGGGGGGTCTGTACTGTGGGGTTTGTACCACTCTCAGTCAGTGTATCCCATAATAGGGTGTCTCTCACTGTATATCCCTTAATAGGGCCCCTGTTCCCTATTATGGGATATACTAGTACTGATGGACCCCGTAATATGTGATATATTGGGAGAATTTGTTCACGCAAGCAAAATACAGGAGACAAAATGGGTGGAGTCTATAAGGGGTGGGGCTTCTGAGAAATGGGAGGGGTCAAAATGGAATGGCGGGGTCTTGCGCCCCACCATTTTCAAACTTCACCAGCCGCCGCTGGCTGGCGTTGACTGCTGGTGGTTACTGCTGGTGGGTAATGCTGACGGTTACTGCTGGTGGTTACTGCTGGTGGGTAATGATGGTGGGTAATGCTGGTGGGTAGTGTTGGTGGGTACTGCTGGTGGGTACTGCTGGCAGGTAGTGTTGGTGGGTAATGCTGGCAGTTACTGCTGGCGGGTATTTCTGGCGGTTACTGCTGGTGGGTAATGCTGGTGGTTATTGCTGGCAGGTAATGCTGGTGGGTAAGGCTGGTAGGTACTGCTGGCACTGCTGGCGGGTAATGCTGGTCATGCGGGTACTGCTGGTCATGACATCGGGTACTGCTGGAGGAAGCAGCGGCTGCAGTAGAGAGCAGAGCCGCTGCTTCCTGTATGGCTTCTGTCACAGGCGAAGTGCATTTCAAATCTCTCCACCTGTGACAGAGCTGGAACTATACAGGAAGCAGCCGCTCTGTCACTGAGTGCAGATATCCTAAGTCTCCCGTGGCAGCTGGGAAATTGCACAGCACTTACGGTGTCTGTGAGCCTCCGGCCAAAGGCGGGAGACTGTCTGGAGTTCCGCGGCCAATGGGCCGCATTGCCTGCAGGTTCTGGGCTGCATGCGGTGGTATCAGGACAATATCCCCCCGGACAATATCCCCCCGGAAAACATCCCCCGGGACAACATCCCCCTGGATAATATGCCCCTGGGACAACATCCCCCGGGCAATATCCCCCCAGAAAACTTCCCCCTGGACATAGGGTTAGGGCTAGAGGGGAGATATTGTCTAGGAGGATATTGTCCAGGGAGGATATTGTCCGGGGGGATGTTGTCCAGGGGGGATATTGTCCGGGGGGATGTTGTCCAGGGGGGATATTGTCTGGGGGGATATTGTCTGGGGGGATATTGTCTGGGGGGATATTGTCCGGGGGGATATTGTCCTAGAATCGCATGCGGAACACAGGCCACAGGTTGGACATGCCCGATCTAAACTATTCTATTGTAGCTCTGGTTGTATGTTTAGGGTTGTTGTCCTGCTGGAAGGTGTATCTCCACCCCAGTCTCAAGTCTTTTGCAGATTCTAACAGGTTTTCTTCTAAATTTGCCCTGTATTTGGCTCCATTCATCTTCCCATCAACACATACTTGTCCCTGCTGAAGAAAAGTATTCCCACAATGTTACCCATAAGTTATATTTTGAGATTTCTTGTATCTCAGATATGGTTTGGCTTAAATTAGAGTTCTTTGACCATGAGTGAAAGCTTTAACACAACAACAGAAATGTATTGGTAAATAGCAAGGAGGCCTAAACTAATACACAGAAATCTATCTATAATACAGAAAAGGAAGAAAATCATGGGTTAACCACTTTACCACAGGAGGATTTTGCTGTCTTACGTCTGGGCCACTTTTTGCGTTTCGGCACTGTGTGACTTTAACTGACAATTGCGCGGTCGTGTGACGCCATACCCAAACGAAATTGATATTTGGTATTTGATCACCTGTGCGATTTTTACTTTTTGCGCTATAAACAAGAAAAGAGCGTAAATTTTGAAAAAATAACAATATTTTTCACATTTTTTATATGAAATTCCCCCCCCAAAAAAATGTAAAAATCTATTTTTTTTTTTAATTTTTGGCCAATTCGTTTTCTGCTACCTATGTTTGGTAGAAAAAAAATCACAATAAACGTATTTTGATTGGTTTGCGCAAAAGTTATTGCGTTTGCTAACTAAGGGAAAGATTTCTGTCATTTTTGGTGTTTTTCTTTTAACGAGTAATGGCGGCGATCTGCAATTTTTTTTTGCGGGACTGCGACATTGCAGCGGACAGATCGGACCCTTGACTGACATTTTTGACACTTTTGGGGGTACCAGTGACATTACTGCAGTAATCAGTGCTATATATATGCACTGTTACTGTAAAAATTACACTGGCAGGGAAGGGGTTAATTTTATTGTAGAGGGAGGGGTTAATGTATGCCTGGTGCTTACTGACGTGTGTGGGGGGGAGGTGACTATGTGACACAAGGACAGATCGAGGGTTCAGCTATGCTGAACCCTGCAATCTGACCCTGCCTGTCACTTAGGAGATCCGCCCGCTTGTGTTTACACAAGCGGGCAGATCTCCACACTCGATTCCCGACGATCCTCCCCTGGCCCAACTCCCCCGGCGCGCCGCCGAGAAAGGGGAATGTCTGGTGACGTAGTACTACGTTGCCAGACGTTATCGAGCCACTTTGCCACAGTAGTGCTCTAGTGAGCAACTGGCAAGTGGTTAAAGGAACAAATACAGAGTATGATACTCAAAATATGAAGATACAAACAGCCAAAGAGACAACACATAGGACAGGCATTTATATATAAGTGCAAGAAGTATATTTCATAGTTACCATGCTCACGAGAGATTCTTTCTAGTCTGGTGATTCAGAGACTTCCCTCTTCCAAGTCTTAACTAATATATACCCAACTCTCATAGGCTTGCTTAGGGCCATACTGATTGAGGAGCTATCTTACCCCTCTCTTTCCTCCAAGCGTATCTCATTCAGGATTGGACAATTTCCCCATCGCCTATCTTTAGCATAACCCAGCCTCTTTTTAGCACCTCCTCTCTGTTGGAGGGAGAATTGAATTATGCTAGCTAACCTCCTCTTGAATTGGGGCATTAGATATACAAGGTCATATCCTGGGCAAGTTGTCCATTCCTCAACAGATGATCATCTTCACTGCATATCTAAAGAGAGCGTCTTTGAAGTGGAGGCAGAGATAATGAAGGAAGTGACACAGCCTATTATCGATTATTACCTCAGTCCTGTAAGGTCTGTGAAAAGGAACTTAATTAAGGGGTTGTGCTCTCTCGCATACCAGTTTCTGACGTGTAAATAGAAGACACCTCCCTTTTAGCCCAACCTAACATTCCTGCACTTCAAAAGTACTTGGTAAATCAATTTCTAACGCCTGCAGACTGGCTTCGCACGACTTAACTTCATTTAACTTATATCAACTATTAGTTGAAATCAAAACCCAATATCTCATAAATATTTAAATATATATATATATATATATATATGCACACACACATATATCTATTTACAGTTGCTAATGGAGATTACACATAAACTTCTTCTAAGGCAACACACAACTTGATGCTGCCACCGCCATGTTTCATGGTGGGAATGGTGTGTTCAGGGTGATGTGCAGTTTTAGCTTTCCACCACACAAAGAGTTACATTTTGATCTCATCTGACCAGAGTACCTTCTTCCACATGTTTGCTGTGTCCTCCACATGGCTTTTCACAAACTGCAAACAGGACTTCTTATGGCTTTTTGTCAACAATGGCTTTCTTCTTGCCACTCTTTCATAAAGGCCAGATTTGTGGAGTGCAAAACTAATAGTTGTCCTGTGGACAGATGCTCCCACCGGAGCTGTGGATCTCTGCAGCTCCTCCAGAATTACCATGGGCCTCTTGGCTGCTTCTCTGATTATTGCTTTTCTTGCCTGGCCTGTCAGTTTAGGTGGAAGACTATGTCTTGGTAGGTTTGCAGTTGTGCCATACTTTTTCCATTTTTGAATGATGGATTGAACAGAGCTCCATGAGACGTTCAAAGTTTGGGATATTTTTTTAGAACCTAACCCTGCTCTAAACTTCTCCACAACTTTATCCCTGACCTGTCAGGTGTGTTCCTTGGCCTTCATGATGCTGTTTGCTCCCTAAGGTTCTCTAGGGCTTCACAGAGCAGACGTATTTATACTGAAATCAAAATAGGTTGACACTATTTACTAATTAGGCGACTTCTGAAGCAAGTGGTTCCACTAGATTTTAGTTAGGGGTATCAGAGTAAAGGGGGTTCAATACAAATGCTGCACACCACACTTTTCAGATATTAATTAGTAAAAAAAAAATTGAAAACCATTTATCATTTTTCTTCTACTTCACAATTATTTGGTACTTTATGTTGATCTATCATATAAAATCCCAATAAAATACATTATGTTTTTGGTTGTAACAAAATGTGGAAAATGTCAGGGGTATGACTACTTTTTTAAGGCACTGTAAATTAAGGCATTATTGATTAACCAAATAATATATGATTTAACAATTATATTTTGAATACATGTTTGCAGAATCATAAACTCAGCTTAAAGATGTATGGGAACATTTAAAAAACTCTAATATGTTGCATTGCTCCCAGAAATTTAAACATAAAACTGGTTACATAAAAATTTGTTGGAAGTTTTAAGATGTGGGGGCTGAAACAAATAACATTTAATCCCTTTATCGGATGTGGAATAAAAAGGTTTTACCACTTATGGTTTTCATTTCAAATAAGCAAATCATACCCCATAAGTGGATACTTCAAAACAATGCATTTACACTGAAACACCTCATAAATTTAATATGTAACACTTGTTCGGAGTAGCCCTCGCTCACTTAAGTATTTTTCCTCATTGTTTATAATATGACCACGTGTGTGTTGACATGAATAATTATCTTAAGAAGCAGCACGTTATAAAATCGATGTGTGAAAATGAAGTCTCTTTATCAGGAAGGGGTGGAGGAGGTTGAGGTTACGCTGGGATGTAAACAAAATTTCTGTGCATTCAGTGTTTGCGTTGTAAGAGTCAGCTGGAAAATGTTCGACATTACTGAAGGAATTCGGTCCTACATTTTACATGTAGCTCTGCCTTGTGTTATAAAATGTACTGAAAGCTTTTAAACACCCTTTAAAATGTGCGTTACTGATGATGTCAGAAGGGCCCATCCACCCAAACAAAACAGAAACCAATTTGTGGCCTTGTTTTTACTGGAGCCCGTTAAATGATTTCATATTAAAATGTCTACATGCTATTAAGTACTAATATCTCCCCTAGAATTGAAGTGGCTTTGTGGGCTGCCATGCAGGGAAATATATTTAAAGACCTGTAGACATATCTTCATGTGTTCGTATTTAGATGAATTATTAATAAGTCCTTATTAAAAAGTACTTGAAAGAAACATTTCCAGATTAAGAAAATTCAAAAATTTTGCTAGGCAAACAAATCAAACCTATTTTTTGGGGTCTGGAGCAGCTTTAAAATCACCTACTGTATGCCACACAGTCTATCTTCTGTGTGTGTTTTGGATATTCGTGCTCTTTGCACACAGCGGGGTTGATTTACTAAAGGCAAATAGGCTGTTCACTTTGCAAGGGAAGTTAAACTTTGCATGGGAATTTCCCCCCAGAGCTTAGTGAGGGTGGTTAAAGAAAATACCCAATCACATGCAATGAAAAAACAAAAACTTTGCTTGCACATGAGTGGATGATGGAAGTCAGCATGATTTCATTTTATTCACTAAGCTTTAGGGAAAAAAATCCTTGTAAAGTGCAACTTTCTTTTTAAAAGGAACAGTCCAATTTTGTAAAATAAAACAATTCCTGACAGTGCAATATGATTTTACAGCCTCTCCAGCATTCTTCTGATTAAATCTCTAGACACCTGACAAAACTGATATTTTCTTTTCGAGGAAGTATTTGTATCTTATTTCTGCGAATTGAAAGGCTGACAGTATAATGAAAACACATCATGCACCTGTACATATTCTGGTATGTTTATTGGCAATCCTTGTTATTATTGTGCTGGACTAGAGATTGCCTTGCGGTTCGCCGGCGGTCGGTTTGCGGGAAATTTTGCTTGTTCGCTACCCGCCAATTTTGCAAACACATGGCATTGTTTGCGGCGGCCATATTAGTTTACATTGGGGAGAACCTTGACCCATGACACACCCGTCAGGTGGAACTGGACAGCCAATTAAAACATTTCAGCACATGGACATGCCCCCTACCCTATAAATAGACCTGAGCTGTCGGCCATTTCTCATTCCGCTTTTTGCCAGACACAAATAGCTCTGTGAAGATCCACAAAAGTCCTTTTCAGGGCTGGTATTTCAGTATAGGTACACTAGTATCTTTTCAGGTTAGGGGCAGGTATCCAGTCGATGCTTTAGGGGCAGTTAGAGACCGGCAGCAGTCACACAAATTGTTCTGTTATTGTCCACAAAAGTCCTTTTCAGGGCTGGTATTTCGGTATAGGTCCAGTCTCTCTTCAGTATAGGGACAGGTATCCAGTCTATGCTTTAGGGGCAGTTAGAAATTGGCATCTGCAGTGACACAAATCGCTCTGTTAATGTCCACAAAGTCATTTAAAGGGCTGCAATTTTGGTATAGGTCTATTACAGTCTCTTCAGTATAGGGACAAGTATCCAGTCTGTGCTTTAGGGGCAGTTAGAGAGATCGGCTGCAGTCACACAAATCGCTATGTTAATGTCTAAAAAAGTAATTTAAAGGGCTGCAATTTTTGGTATAGATCCAGTCTCTCTTCAGTATAGGGACAGGTATCCAGTCTGTTTTTCAGGGGCAGTTACAGATTGGCAGCAGTGACACAAATTGCTCTGTTAATGTCCACAAAAGTAATTTAAAGGGCTGCAAATTTTTTGGTATTGCTGTGCAGTGCACTAAAAAGGGGGGGGGGGAGGGGGGTAATCCACAGTATAATATACTTTGCAGAAAGCATATTATAGTGGATTAGTAGTATTATTGTGCACTGTGCAGCATTGTGACAGGTGTGGTGACTGAGCGCTGCTGCAGCAATACCACACACAGTGACAAAAGCATTTATAATGCATTATAACTGGTGTGATAGACCAATGGCCTTCCCAATACCACATATTGAAGTGGGGTGTTATCTGAGTATACTTTTACAAGTGTATTTGTGTCCTGCAACATTATTGCTTCTTTTGCTGAGTTAAGTCTGATACACAGTGCCAAACTCACTGGCCACATTTTTGGAACTGCTGTGATAGACCAGTGGCCCCCCAATACCACATATTGAAGTGGGGTGTTATTTAACAGTATAATTTTCTAAGAGTGTATTTTAGTCCTGCAAAAATTAGGCCTCTTGCTGTGTAAACTGTGCTACATACAGTGACAACAGTTACTGGCCAATTATTTGTAGAACTGATGTAATAAACCTGTGGCCCCCCAATACCAGATATTGAAGTGGGGTGTTATTTAACAGTATAATTTTCCAAGAGTGTATTTTAGTCCTGCAAAAATTTGGCCTCTTGCTGTATAAACTGTGCTACACACAATGACAACAGTTACTGGCCAATTATTTGTAGAAATGATGTAATAAACCTGTGGGCCCCCAATACCACAGAATGAAGCGGGTGTTATTTAACAGTATAATTTTCTAAGAGTGTATTTTAGTCCTACAAAAATTTGGCCTCTTGCTGTGTAAACTGTGTTACACACAGTGACAACAGTTACTGGCCAATGTTTTGTAGAACTGTTGTAATAAACCTGTGGCCCCCCAATACCACAGATTGAAGTGGGGTGTTATCTGAGCAAACTTTTACAAGTGTATTTGTGTCCTGCAACAATATTGCCTCTTTTGCTGAGTTAACTCTGGTACACACAGTGCCAAACTCATGGGCCAATTTTTTGAACTGGTGTGATACACCAATGGCCCCCCAATACCACATATTGAAGTGAGGTGTTATTTAACAGTATCATTTTCTAAGAGTGTATTTTAGTACTGCAAAAATGTGGCCTCTTGCTGTGTAAACTGTGCTACACACAGTGACAACAGTTACTGTCCAATTATTTGTAGAACTGTTGTAATAAACCTGTGGCCCCCCAATACCGCAGATTGAAGCGGGGTGTTATCTGAGTATACTTTTACAAGTGTAATTGTGTCCTGCAACAATATTGCCTCTTTTGCTGAGTTAAGTCTGGTACACACAGTGCCAAACTCACTGGCCAATTTTTTGAACAACTGGTGTGATAGACCAGTGGCCCCTCAATACCACATATTGAAGTGGGGTGTTATCTGAGTATATTTTTACAAGTGTATTTATGTCCTGCAACAATATTGCCTCTTTTGCTGCGTTAAGTCTGATACACACAGTGCCAAACTCCCTGGCCAATTTTTTGAACAACTGGTGTGATAGACCAGTGGCCCCCCAATACCACATATTGAAGTGGGGTGTTATTTAACAGTATAATTTTCTAAGATTGTATTTTAGTCCTGCAAACATTTGGCCTTTTTTGCTGTGTTAACTGTGCTACACACAGTGACAACAGTTACTGGCCAATTATTTGTAGAACTGGCGGACTGACGGACCAGCAGATAGGGAGGAGAGGCAGGCAGAACTTGCATTGCACAAGAGGTACAGGAGCACACGAGCGAGCCATCAACCATGTACAGTCACATGGCTCCGCAGTGTGGGCTTTTTTTAATGTGTCCGTTACTGACAACAGTGTTGCCATCTGCAGCCTTTGCAGTCAACGCATAAGTCGCGGTAAGCCCAACACTCACCTAGGGACCACCGCCTTAAGAAGGCACCTGAAATCTCATCACCGAGCCCAGTGGGAGCAACACCATCAGAACCCACAAAGCCACACTCCAGGCTCTTACCGTCCAGCCTCTTCTCCTTCTCCTGTCTCCTCACAGTTGTCCTCCACTCCACCTTCCATGATACCATCGTCATGTTGTTCTGGAAAAAGGCAGGCTTCTGTGGCTCAAATGTTGGAGCGTAAAAAAAGGTGTCCAACAGGGTTAACGGCCGATGTGGACGCTCTGAGGAGTGATGAACCCCTGGACTACTGGGTGGGCAGGCTTGACCTCTGGCCAGAGCTTGCACAATTTGCAATTAAACTGTTGGCTTGTCCCCCGTCCAGTGTCCTGTCTGAAAGGACGTTCAGCGCAGCAGGGGGGATCGTGACCGATAAGCGCACTCGCCTAGCTCATGACAGTGTAGACTACCTCACATTTATAAAAATGAATGAGGCATGGATCTCTGAGGAATTCAACACATGTGACCAGTAGACCATGTTTCATTGAAATTCCTCATCACAGGCCACAAATATCTGCCAGACCGCCATCCACCCACAACAATTCCTGGTCCTTGTCTTCGCTAAATACAGCGGCATAAAAGGCATTTCATGTCCATTAAATGGCTAATTTTTGGGGCCTATACAGGCCGACACTTACTTCTGTATACTGTGAATGCCTAATGTACCTCTAGCCATCAAATACACTATGTTCTTTGCTGTCAGTTAAGCCCATGTGAGCTAATTTTTGGAGCCTATACAAGCCGACACTTACTTCTGTATACTATGAATGCCTAATGTACCTCTAGCCATCAAATACACTAAGTTCTTTGCTGTCAGTTAAACCCATGTGAGCTAATTTTTGGGGCCTATACAGGCCAACACTTACTTCTGTATACTGTGAATACCTAATGTCCCTCTAACCATCAAATACACTACGTTCTTTGCTGTCAGTTAAACCCATGTGAGCTAATTTTGGAGCCTATACAGGCCGACACTTACTTCTGTATACTGTGAATGCCTAATGTACCTCTAGCCATCAAATACACTACGTTCTTTGCTGTCAGTTAAACCCATGTGGGCTAATTTTTGCAGCCTATACAGGCCGACACTTACTTCTGTATCCTGTGTGAATGCCTAATGTACCTTTGGCTATCAAATACTACGTTCTTTGCTGTCAGTTAAACCCATGTGAGCTAATTTTTGCAGCCTATACAGGCCGACACTTACTTCTGTATACTGTGTGAATTCCTAATGTACCTTCAGCCATCAAATACTACATTCTTTGCTGTCCGTTAAACCCATGTGAGCTAATTTTTGGGGCTTATACAGGCCGACACTTACTTCTGTATACTGTGAATGCCTAATGTACCTCTAGCCATCAAATACACTACATTCTTTGCTGTCAGTTAAACCCATGTGAGCTAATTTTTGGAGCCTATACAGGCCGACACTTACTTCTGTATACTGTGAATGCCTAATGTACCTCTAGCCATCAAATACACTAAGTTCTTTGCTGTCAGTTAAACCCATGTGAGCTAATTTTGGAGCCTACACAGGCCGACACTTACTTCTGTATACTGTGAATGCCTAATGTACTTCTAGCCATCAAATACACTACGTTCTTTGCTGTCAGTTAAACCCATGTGAGCTAATTTTTGCAGCCTATACAGGCCAACACTTACTTCTGTATCCTGTGTGAATGCCTAATGTACCTCTAGCCATCAAATACTACGTTCTTTGCTGTCAGTTAAACCCACGTGAGCTAATTTTTGCAGCCTATACAGGCCGACACTTACTTCTGTATACTGTGAATGCCTAATGTACCTCTAGCTATCAAATACACTACGTTCTTTGCTGTCAGTTAAACCCATGTGAGCTAATTTTTGGAGCCTATACAGGCCGACACTTACTTCTTGCGAAGGATGCCCTTATATGTCTGTTCGCATGTTTCCTCTCTCTGCTTAAAAGACTGTATTGAGTATTCGTTCATATGTCTGTGACAAACTCCCCTCTTTTGAGTTTGCCACGAGTACTTGGAGAGGACTACTTGCCAGCCTCTTACCATGTGATTATGGTCCCATGTTGAAACACTTGTTTTTCCCCTGCTGTTGAATCTGTAGGTATGTGATCTGATCTCCAGTAATAATGTGCGCTCAGATCTAAGCTATCTGGGGATATGTTGAATGTATCTGTTTTATGCAATAGCGGCATAGTTATATAGTTTCATGTATTTTGCTGTCTTTTGCTACCATGTGGCTAATGTAGTCTTGCCTCTGTCCTTGGGAGATAAGTGGATCACTTCTCCATTGTCTCCAGGACAAAAGACTCTGTAAAACTGGTTTTGGGCAGACAAGCCATGCGTACAGCCAGGCCAAAGAGACTTTTACTAACTTTTGAACCCCTGGTCTGATTCGTGCCATTTTTTTAATATGTTGTTCTCCTGAATGGATTGTTTGTGAATATGTATTTGTATAAAGATTGGATGTATATTTTTACAGCATGCAGGTAAAACTGCATTTTTCCTGCCTGTGATAATTATGTTAACCATTGTGTACCATAATTATATCACAGGCCGAGGGGAGGATTTTTTGTGAGTTGTAACCTTTATGTTATTGGTTAATGTATATTTTTTGTGGGTGTCTCCCTTGCATTGGAGCAGGGCATAAAAGAAATTGTTTGTTTTTCGAAGGGTTGTTGTTGCTTCCAGTAAAGTCTTGTTCCAGCATTCAGCTTTGGCTCATGTGTGGAATTATTCAGCGATACCAGCGATTTCTTATTTGGAGAATTGGGGATTCTTCAACTATTGGGGATTAAGGAATCACAAGGCGGTGAGATACAGTGAACCCAATGTTGCAGCTCTGCTTATATATTAAATAAATGGATTATAAATAGAAAAGCTGAAAAATTTGTGCAACTGTGTGAACTTGTGCAAAGTATATACTGTGCAAATCTTGCAAGATCACGCAATGAATATACTCCAAATTCATAAATAAAATCTCAAATTCATAAATAATAAATCATATAGTCCATATAAAGTGTCCATCAGGTGCAGATAAGGTGCTTCTGTGCTTTACTGTGTACATGAGTTGGGGTGATCCCCTTGTGGTTGTCTACTTACCACAATGCGCTCGGTATAAGGCAATCAATAATATCCTGCAGTGTAGTCACAGCCTTCCCTGGCAGCCTGGAATCCACAATCATGTAGGAGAGATCCTTGCTGGTGGTCATTTAAGCATATCCCGAGTCCCCTCATAAGAAAGAAAGGCCATCCATAGTGAAGTACGTTCAATCGAAAATTTATTGCAAACAAGAAAAAAACTACTTACAAACATGTTAAAAGTATAGGCAGATAAGTCACGGCTCGGTGGTTCACTTTGTTAATTTATATATATTTTTTTGTACAATACTTTAAGCGCGAGGTTATACCGACATACAGGTGAGATACAGTGATACTGTCACAACTGGTTGGCAGCGGCGGGATTTTCCTTTTTTTTTCCTAAACGAAGAATCCAAAGGAAGCAGGTGTACAGCGAATGGAGAGCTGATACACGCAGCTCAAGCGCAGCACATTAAAGGAACTATTGGAAGTTCGGGGGAAAAGTGCAGGCTGCAAGGCTAAGCGGGTCATTATAGCCAAATTGATGGAGCTAGACTGAGGTAGCATGGCTAAGGCAGTAACGATTGGTCAGGAAACCGAAATACCGGCCGTTCGGGAGATGGATATACCGATGGTTCGGGAAACTGAATCTCCCACGAAACGGGAGATGCGAGAGAGACTGACATGGTTTGGACCGAACCCGGAGATCATCATGCAGGTGATGAAAATCATAGCGGAGGAAAATATGCAAAAAGCACAGTTGGAGCTACAGTTAAAACTGGCAGAGACACAGCAAGCAGCCGTAAGTTTCCCGAGCGGACCCAGCAGCACTGGGGACTCCAGAAAGGTTCCTTTCAGTGCATTTAAAGCATTTGATGGAAAGGACTGTGAAATTGATGGGTACCTGGCAGACTTTGAGCGCCAGTGTATCCTACATCGAGTACCAGCAGAAGACTGAATTTCCATACTCGTAGGGAAGCTATTCGGCAAAGCAGCAGATGCCTTCCGAGCGGTACCCTAGGAAGACGATCACAGCTATGCCTGGGTTAAGGAAGCCCTCACCTGGGCGTTTTTGTAGCAGGCGTTTTTTTGGGCATTTTTTGGGCGTCTTTGGAGGCAGGCATAACATCTAAACTTCTGTATAGGGGTATATATATACACACACACTTATATGTATTTATACACATACACACATATAGGTGTGATAGGAGCGTAGTCCTATGTCTGTTAATTATTTCATTAGCGCAGGCATAGTGTTCTGCTACTTTCACATCTATATATGTGTATGTGTATATATACAGTCAGGTCCATAAATATTGGGACATTGACACAATTCTAATCTTTTTGGCTCTATACACCACCACAATGGATTTAAAATGAAACAAACAAGATGTTCTTTAACTGCAGACTTTCAGCTTTAATTTGAGGGTATTTACATACAAATCAGGTGAACGGTGTAGGAATTACAACAGTTTGTATACGTCTCTCCCACTTTTTAAGGGACCAAAAGTAATGGGACAGATTAACAATCATAAATCAAACTTTCACTTTTTAATACTTGGTTGCAAATCTTTGCAGTCAATTACAGCCTGAAGTCTGGAACGCATAGACATCACCAGACGCTGGGTTTCATCCCTGGTGATGCTCTGCCATGCCTCCACTGAAACTGTCTTCAGTTCCTGCTTGTTCTTAGGGCATTTTCCCTTCAGTTTTTTCTTCAGCAAGTGAAATGCATGCTCAATCAGATTCAGGTCAGGTAATTGACTTGGCCATTGCATAACAATCCACTTCTTTCCCTTAAAAAACTCTTTGGTTGCTATCGCAGTATGCTTCAGGTCATTGTCCACCTACACTGTGAAGCGCCATCCAATGAGTTCTGAAGCATTTGGCTGAATATGAGCAGATAATATTGACCGACACACTTCAGAATTCATCCTGCTGCTTTTGTCAGCAGTCACATCATCAATAAATAAAAGAGAACCAGTTCCATTGGCAGCCATACATGCCCACGCCATGACACCGCCACCACCATGCTTCACTAATGAGGTGGTATGCTTTGGATCATGAGCAGTTCCTTTCCTTCTCCATTCTCTTTTCTTCCCACTATTCTGATACAAGTTGATCTTGGTCTCATCTGTCCATAGGATGTTGTTCCAGAACTGTGAAGGCTTTTTTAGATGTTTTTTGGCAAACTCTAATCTGGCCTTCCTGTTTTTGAGGCTCACCAATGGTTTACATCTTGTGGTGAACCCTCTATATTCACTCTGGTGAAGTCTTCTCTTGATTGTTGACTTTGACACACATACACCTACCTCCTGGAGAGGGTTCTTGATTTGGCCAACTGTTGTAAAGGGTGTTTTCTTCACCAGGGAAAGAATTCTTCGGTCATCTACCACAGTTGTTTTCCATGGTCTTCCGGGTCTTTTGGTGCTGCTGAGCTCACCGGTGCATTCTTTCTTTTTAAGGATGTTCCAAACAGTTGATTTGGCCCCACCTAATGTTTTTGCTATCTCTCTGATGGGTTTGTTTTGTTTTTCAGCCTAATGATGTCTTGCTTCACTGATAGTGACAGCTCTTTGGATCTCATATTGAGAGTTGACAGCAACAGATTCCAAATGCAAATAGGACACTTGAAATTACCTTTTATCTGATCCTTGTAAATGGGATAATGAGGGAATAACACACACCTGGTCATGGAACAGCTGAGCAGCCAATTGTCCCATTACTTGTCCAAAGACGCCCAAAAAATGCCCAAAAAAACGCCTGCTACAAAAACGCCCAGGTGTGTTGTTGCAGGCGTTTTTTTGGGGCATTTTTTGGGCGTCTTTGGAGGCAGGCATAACATCTGAACTTCTGTATAGGGGTATATTTACACACACACTTATATGTATTTATACACATACACACATATAGGTGTGATAGGAGCGTAGTCCTATGCCTGTTAATTATTTCATTAGCGCAGGCATAGTGTTCTGCTACTTTCACACCTATATATGTGTATGTGTATATATATACATACATGTGTGTGTGTATATATACCCCTACACAGAAGTTCAGATGTCATGCCTGCCTCCAAACACGTCCACAAAAAACCACTATAAACGCCTGCAACAAAAAGCTGGGTGTGAAAATAGCGAAGCCACTATCCTGCTCTACTGCAATTCTAATACAAACAAACTTTTCCTTTCTGGTTCTGGACATGCTACAGAGCTGAAACTTCACAGGTACACTTTTTAGACCCCCCAGACACTAAATCCAAAGAAATCTTTTTTTTTTCAATAATTTTTTCAATAATTGGCTCTCTATAAAAAATGACAATTTTTAAGAACTTTTTTTGTGTGATTAATAGTCCCTGGGGCATGACCCAGAACCCTAGCAGCATTTATTGGGTTTTAGGGCTTCAAAATGGTGTTTTTTGATTACCGAACTTCGGGTCCCATTGATTTCAATGGGGTTCTGAAATCCTGGCCGAACTTCGGGAAGTTCGGGTGTTCTGGTCGAACCAAACTTTTCAAAAGTTTGATCATCCCTATTGAGAAGGACATGGGCCTCTTCCCCACAACCCTTGCCCTGTGGTTTTAGGGGCCTGTGGCAGAGGGTTTATCGGAAACTTAAAGCCTCCTTTAAAAATAAAGAGGCCCCCAGATACCAGCCACCTCAAGTGAATCCCATCACTCATGAAAAATGAGACCTGCCAAGATGTGCTTTTTGCTATGGATATGACCATTTTCTTTATCATACATCACGGGACACAGAGCAGGTAATAATGACTCTCTGGGTTATATGCTACCTTTAGGTGAATGGACACTGGCAACCAATAGACAGGAAGTTCCTCCCATATAACCCCTCCCATACAGGAAGAAACACAATTTTTTCGCCAGTGTCTTGAAGATGGGGGTCATGGCTGTTAAAGCTTTTCAAAATCTCAAGAGATGTCCCAGTAATTGGGCATTCTATCAGATCCATTCAAATACCTAAGCGCTAAAAGAGTGGTACCCAAGCCTCGGCTAGAGAAGATCCAAGGTTTTGCCTTTAATGTGACCCATTTTGGCACTCGACCCTAGTAATGAAACCCTGTTTTTTTATTATCCCAAGGAGTTTTCAGCAGGGTGCTTTATAGGTCCAAGGGAGTGGACCCCATTAAAATGGGGGACCCGGTCCTTGAAGGTCAGATTTACCAAGCTCGCCATGATGAGTGAAGATTGGGTCCTGCTGAGGACCCTGCGGTGGGGGGACTGGTAAGTTATTCCTTTTCTTTCTCTTAGAGGTTTAAGGGAAGAAATAAAGCAAATTTTTCTCCTAGCTGTAATTCCGTTTTTTGGTCACAAGATGGCGCTGTTTGCAGCTTTGGTTTTACCTGTCTCTGGGTCCCTGCCAGCTTTCCACATGGCTATGAGAGCGCCACTTGCTGATGATGTCACGGGCCTGCATGTGAACATTTGTCACTGGAACAAGCTGCTGATCGGGATCTGTTGGGACACGGAGAAGTTAGATCAGACTGTCTGGGCATGTGAGTGACCGCGAGACAGGTTAGGAGAACGGTAGTCTGTGATAGCTGTTTAGTGCTGGATCACAGTATACTCTACCCTTGTGCAACAGGCCTCACTTCTGGGTCTTACTTTACTAAAAGTAATATCTTGCTTTTAGTAAAGTAAGTCCAGTAATGTCCAGAAAGAGAAGTGGGGGGGGGGGGGCGCACAGCAGGGAAGGGGCCTAGTGTCCACACATCAGGATTGAACAGTCCTAGTTTGATTACCGCTGTACTCTCCTCCCCTGATAGACCTGAAGCTACTGGCCAGTCTGAGCCATTGTGCTTGTCAGGTATGGTTGTTACCTCCAATCCCTCTGTATCTGCTTATGTTACTAAGGATGATTTGGCATTTTCCTAGGCTGGCCTAGGAGGTAAAATAGCCGGCATGATTGCTTCTGTTTCACGGAGTGTAAACATGTGAGGTAGACCCCCTCTCCTGTACCTGGGCCCAGCAAGAATACAGCAGGGCTTCTATGCTCTCAAAATCTTGCAGGGGCCTCTGGTCTACAGCCAGATAGGGCAGAAGGTAGCTATGGGTAAATTGGAGGGGGAGCAAGCTGAAGATGGTGCCTCTTCTAAAGATTCAAATTCTGGGGTACCGTTTGCGGCATCTCACTCCAAGGTTCCTAATCCCTTACTGAAATGGTGTGGACTGGGTTTAAATTATCACCCCTGGTGGTATCAGAGGCCATATTTTCCTCTCTGGGGTCTTTGCGTCCTCAGCAGGGTTCCCAGGTTTTTCCCTTACACCCTCTAGTAGAGCAGTTGATGTATGAGGATTGGGATTACCCTGACAGGATGTTTATGCCTCCAAAGAGATTTTCTTTATATCCTATGGAGGAGAAATTCAAAAGAAATTGGGGTATGCCATCTGTTGATGCTGCTATTTCTTCCGTGAATAAAAATTTAACCTGTTCGGTGGACAATGCTCAAGTCTTTAGGAACCCAGCCAGGGCTGGCCCAAGACATTGTGATGCCTGGGTCCAAGAATGAAATGCCGCCCCCCACCCCCAAAAAAAATCACGCCCACAAAAAGGCCCCCACATCTATTAATTTGTACAAATATAACATTTAGAAACTATTATTTATACTGTTATCTTCTTCAATAACTCAACACAGGACCAGTCCACCAAACACCCACTGTCTGTCCTCAGTCCTCCTGTCATTCTTATGTCTGCCACGCCCACCACCCTAGAAGATCCAGCCTGCCCTGCGTGAGATGGAGTGTGCTGATGTCTGATGTCATTGTGCACACCATGATCATGTGAGGGACGTTCCCCAGAGGAGACGCTCCGTCTCCTCATACTCATCAGTTTGCACTACAGGCGGCAGTATGAGTCGAATGTCAATGTTCGAGTCGAACTTACTTACGTTCGACTCAAAGCTCATCCCTAGAAGTGCACCACATTCTGACATGGGCAGAGAGGTATGTTCCCTGTCTTTCAGCAGTATTTATCCCGCGTGTGGACTATGCTGTATTGGCAGGCAGACTTTCTAAGTCACCAGCAATTGTGTTCAGGGGAATGGTCCCTCATCCCGAGGTGTTTCAGCTGATCTGTCAACGTTGGGGTACCCCCGACGTAGATCTATTGGCATCCAGATTCAACAACAAGCTGAATAGCTTGGTTTCCAGAACCAAGGATCTGATCGCTGTTTGAACAGATGCCTTAGTGACCCCTTGGTCAGATTTCTGCCTGATGTATGCATTTCCTCCGATCCAACCTCTTCCACGATTATTGAGCAGAATTCAGGTGGAAGGGAAGACGGTGATCCTGGTGGCTGTTGCGTGGCCCAGGAGACCTTGGTTTGCAGAGGTTAGCTGTGGGAGAGCCATGGTTGCTTCCATGTCGTCCAGATCTGCTCTCCCAAGGTCCCATATTCCATCCTGCTTTACGGTCCTGCTTTACGGTCGCTGAATTTGACGGCCTGGCTATTGAAACCAGAATCTTGAAGGATCAGGGGATCTCGGGCTTGGTTTTGACTACATTGATTAATGCCAGGAAGCCCTAGGAGAATTTATTATAGAGTTTAGAAATCCTATATCTTTTGGTGTGATTTCAAAAAATGACATCCTCGTAAGTATGTCATTGATAGAATTCTTGCTTTTCTTCAGGTAGGGGTGCTCTTAAAATTGGCATTAGGGACCATTAAAGGTTAAACCTCAGCCTTGTTGTTTTTTTTCCAGAGACCTTTATCGACGCACTCTCTCCAGAGACCTTTATTGACACACTCTTCGGTGTGGACATTTATGCAAGGTGTGATCAGCATGATTCCGCTAATTAAGCCACCCCTGTTTCCTTGGCATCCCTTTGAACCCATCAGGCAGATTCCCTTGGTATTATTGATAAGGAAATTGGTCTTTTTGGTTGCTATAACATCGGCCAAGAGGGTCTCAGAGTTAGCGGTTCTTACCTGTAGAGAGACATTTTTGATCCTTCATCAGGATAAAGTGGTCTTTTGGCCTCATCCATCCTTTTTGCCTAAATTAGTATTAAGGGTTCACCTAAACCAGGATATTGTTCTGCCTTCCTTTTTCCCAAATCCTCAGACTCCAGTGGAAAGATTATTGCATTCACTAGATGTGGTCCATGCAGTTAAAATCTATTTGAAGTCATCTGCACTAATCTGTAGTACCAATGCTTTTTTGTGTTGCCAGAAGAGCCTAGAAAAGCTAGGGCCAAGCGGCAACTACTTCAAGCTTATGGCTTAAAGGGTAATGTTCCGCTTTTTACGTTAAGAGCGCATTCTACAAGGAGGGTGAGTGGTTCTTGGGCAGTGCATAATCAAGTATCTATTGCTCAGATTTGCAAATCTGCTACTTGGTATTCAGTTCATACAGTCACAAGGTTTTATCAAGTGGATGTAGAAGAGGCTCAGTTTGAAATCAGCGTGTTGCAAGCAGCACTATAAGTTCCTTTTGTTCTTTGCCCAGGGGCAATTATGGGATTCTGTGTCCCCTCCCCTCAAGGGCATTGCTTTAGGACATCCCAGATAGTCATTATTACCTGCTCTTTGTCCCATGATGTACGATAAAGAAAATAGGATTTTTCTACAGCTTACCTGTAAAATCCTTTTCTTGGAGTACATCACGGGACACAGAGGTCTCTCCCCTCTTTTCTGGGATCTTCATTGTTTGCTTCAAAAACTGGGGTTCTTCCTGTATAGGAGGGGTTATATGGAGGGAACTTCCTGTCTATTGATTGCCAGTGTCCATTCACCTAAAGGTAGCGTATAATCCAGATAGTCATGATTACCTGCTCTGTATCTTGTGATGTACTCCAAGAAAATTATTTTACAGGTAAACTGTAGAAAAAAATCCTATTTTTGGTCAATGAAACAACATCACTGGGCAAGTGCTTTGTTTACTTTAGTTGCAGGGACCCAGAGATGTCATTCAGGATGAAGTAACTTTCTGGTTCCCTAACAACCAAGAGGAAGGTTTCATATTTAGGGGTGGTACCAGTATTATATACTGTAGCTTTTTTTTTTTAATCCATCAATTGTACAATGTAACTACATCAGGAAGCACTAAGGAGTATGTTCATAAATCAGTAAATGTTATATTCACCAAACATTCACTGCAGGTGAGGTAATGCATGTACTTTAAATTGCGATGGCTCGTTTACCTGTGGTGGATGTTTGGTTAATGTCACATTCATTGCTTTGAAAATACGTCCCTCCCTATATTTCCTTGTTTATTATTCAATATTTGTTTCCAGTCATGCTTATCCCTGAAGTCTTTGATATGGAAAATTAACAAATATACAAAACATGCTGGAAACAGTTATGGACTGTGAAACACAGAAAAGGGTAGGTAGAGCAAAGTCCTATTCAGAGTCCTGCTCTTCTGCCAGAGCTAGAATGCCAGATCAACTGCGGGATGTGCAAATGTTGCAAATCTTCAGGTAGAAGGGAAGGCAATTGCCAATTTTTCCCACCCCAAATACCAGCAAGTGGCCATTGTCAATATGGCATGGTGTGGCACCTTTCTCTCTTGCGTTTTGGTATATTTTGGACCTAGAGAAAATAGGAATATAGTAAGCTTCATTATTGTCAGTAAATACTATGATTGCTCCCAGCATCGGCGTAACATGATGCAAACCCCAGCGTTGGTGCCAGGAACAGAAATAACACCAAGGATTGGTGTAAGTGGCTGCAAAAATAACCCCTTAGCATTAGTGTCAGTGACTGTAAAACCAACCCCCGGCAATGGTGTCAGTGGTGCAATAATAACTCACACCACTGGTGTCAGTGGGTGCAATAATAACCCCCAGCACTAACGTCACAGGGTGCAATAATAACTTCCAGAGTTTCAGGAACTGCGAAAATAACCATTAAATTGGAATCGGTGGATGCAAAAATAACTACTAGCGTTTTTTCACGACTCACTTCTGCTCTGCTCTTCCACAGTTCATTTCTGCACCCTCATCTACAACTCACATCAGCACCCCTCATTCACCACACGCCTCTTCACAGATTGTCCACCGTATGCAACCCTCCTCAAAAGCTCAGCCCTCCCACTATTCACAGCTTGCCTCTGTATGCCTCATTCATGGTTTGCTTTGGAACCTCTCATCCATCAGCTGGCTTTGCATAACTCATCCACCATTCACTTCAGCACCCCTCCTCCACTGCTCATCCTTTGTTCACAGCTCCTCTCATCCTCCAATGGGGGTTGCACCCATCATCCGCAGCTTGCCTCTGTATCCCTTGTTCATAGCTCAGCTTTGCAACCCCTCATCTACAGCTCAATTACACACCTCCGCACTCTTGGTCCACAGCTCATCTGACCCTTTGTCCACAACTCACCTGCACCCTGAACCCCTTGTCTACAGCTATAGAGGTGATAAGTGATATAGAGGTGATAAGTAGGGACCTCGATGATAGAGCAAGATTACAGAAGATGTGTAGGAGGGAATCATACTGGATTTTCACCCTGGGGTTTTTGGCTCCAGGGGGTTTTAATGAGGATCCATGAGGTTATGTAGGGTCGGGATGTGTCCTTGCCCCCTAATATCTGTTTTTTCTCGCCATTGTATCTGCACATAGCAGAGGTATAACAGAGGTGGTGCCCTCTAGTTGTAGATCATAACAACTTTTTACATTCATTGAGGGTTTACCTATGATCATATTTTTTATTCATTATTATTATTATTAAGAATATAAATTTCTCCTTTAGTATCATTTATAGGGTTGAGCGAACCCGGACTGTATTGTTCGTGTTCGTACCGGACTTTTGGGTATTCGGTACCCGGACATTTCACTGTATGTTCGGGTACTGTCCGTTGTTCGGTAACGTTATTTTAATGTTTTGGCGCGGTTTTAATGGCACACTTTCAACAGGTGCAAGGCAGCCAATCGGCAGGCGTTTAACTAGTGTGCCCTAGAAGCCATCACAGCCATGTCTACTAATGGCATGGCTGTGATAGGCCAGTGCAGCATGTGACCAAGACTCTATATAAGCTGGAGTCACACAACGCCGCGCGTCACTCTGCTAATACTACTGTAGGGAGAGGTTCCTGACTGCTGCTGCTGAGGGAGAGATAGGACTTTACTATAGGGTGAGGCTGGAGAGATTGCTTGTAGGGAAAGCATAGGAGGAACAATCTGCTTTATCATACAGCGATCTACATTGATTTGATTTTGTGGGGTGCAGTGAACAAACTTTTTGCCCGGAGGGAGAGATAGCAGTTTACTGTAGGGCCAGGCTGGAGAGATTGCTTGTAGGGAAAGCATAGATAGGAACAATCTGCTTTAATCAAAAAGCGATCTACATTGATTGTATTGTGTGGGGGTGCAGTGAACAATCTTTATGCCCTGACCTGAGCCAAGTGAGGAGGAGAAGGGAGAAACAAAAAAATTTTATCAGTCTGTAGGCGTGCGGTGCTGAACATTTCATGCAACCTCAGTGCATATGTGTGTGCTTAATCTGCATTTAAAAAAGAAAAACAAATTTTCCTTAATATTTAACTTTAAAGACTGTATGTCTGACAGACATTGCTTTTCTAACCTGCTCTTCAAAAAGCACCAATGTGAGGGGAAAATAATAATTTTACAGTATTTAGGGTAAAAAAAAAATATTTTTCAGTTTTTCATTTAAATGTTTTTTTTTTTTTTTTATTATTCAATAGCGGAATAGAACAGTATCCAACCTGTTAGGCGTGTGGTGCTGCACATTTCATGCAACCTCAGTGCATATGTGTGTGCTTAATCTGCATTTAAAAAGGAAAAAAACATGTTTTCCTTCATATTTAACTTTAAAGACTATATGTCAGACAGAGATTGCTTTTCTAACCTGCTCTTCAAAAAGAACCAATGTGAGGGGAAAATAATTATTTTACAGTATTTAGGGTAAAAAAAATATTTTCAGTTTTTCTTTCATACATTACAGTGAGATACACCCACTCATACTACTAAAAAAAACTAGGGGACAAAAAAAGTTGATTTGCGGCCCTGTCTGCATATGTTACAGTGAGATACACCCATCGCATACTGTTGTATTGCGCCGTGAAAAAAAAAAAACATTTAGGGGCAAACAAAGTTGATTGCAGCCCTGTCCGCATATGTTACTGTGAGATACACCCATTGCATACTGTTGTATTGCGCTGGGCAATAAAAAAATAATTTAGGGGCAAAAAAAGTTGATTGCGGCCCTGTTCGCGTATGTTACAGTGAGATACACCCATTGCATACTGTTGTATTGCGCCTTGCAATAAAAAAAACTATTTAGGGGACAAAAGAGTTTATTGCTGCCCTGTCCGCGTATGTTACCGTGAGATACACCCATTGCATACTGTTGAATTGCGCCTTGCAATAAAAAAACTATTCAGGGGACAAAAAAGTTTATTGCTGCCCTGTCCGCGTATGTTACAGTGAGATAGGGAGATACACCCATTGCATACTGTTGTATAGCGCATTGCAATAAGAAAAAACAATTTAGGGGACAAAAGAGTTTATTGCTGTTCTTTCCCCGTATGTTACAGTGAGATACACCCATTGCATGCTGTTGTATTGCGCCGTGCAATAAAAAAACATTTAGGGGCAAAAAAAAGTTGATTGCGGCCCTGTCCGCGAATGTTACAGTGAGATACACCCATTGCGTACTGTTGAATTGCGCCTTGCAATAAAAAAAACTATTTAGGGGGCAAAAAAAGTTGATTGCAGCCCTGCCTGCATATGTTGCAGTGAGATACACCCATTGCATACTGTTGAATTGCGCCTTGCAATAAAAAAAACTATTTAGGAAGGAAGAGACGGTTGCACAGAGCCACCAGCACAGCAGAAGAGGGAGCAGGGTGCAAAAGCGGAGCGGCCGTGCCCTAGACACTACGCCTGCTACTGCCCAAGGCAGCAAGGGACCGAGCACACCAAAGCCAGCTCACAGGAGTTCCCTAGCGTGGCAGTTCTTCAGACAATGTGATGATGACAGGACACGAGTGGTTTGCACGCTGTGCAATCAGAGCCTGAAGTGAGGCATAAACTTTCTCAACCTGAGCACAACCTGCATGACCAGGCATCTAAGTGCAAAGCACGAGCTGCAGTGGAGTGCACACCTCAAAAACCAAGAAAGGTCTCTGGCTCCTCCTGCTTCCTCTTCTGCTGCTGCAGTCTCGGCCTCCTCATCCACCTCTGTAGTGACAGTGGCACTTGCCACCCTGCAAACAGAGGATCCACCACCAACACCACCACCTGGGTCAGCAACAACCATCTCCACAATGTCCCGTGGAAGCGTTCAGCTTTCTATCTCCCAAACACTGGAGCAGAAGAGGAAGTACCCCCCTACCCACCCGCGATCCCTGGCCCTGAATGCCAGCATTTCACAATTCCTGGCCTTTGAAATGTTGTCATTCCGGCTGGTGGAGACGCAGAGTTTTAAGAGTCTTATGGCGGTGGCTGTCCCACAGTACGTCGTGCCCAGCCGCCACTACTTTTCCAGGCAAGCCACCCCTTCCCTGCACAACCAAGTGGGTGACAAAATCAGGTGTGCACTGCGCAACGCCATCTGTGGCAAGGTCCACCTAACTACGGATACGTGGACCAGTAAGCACGGTCAGGGACGTCATATCTCCCTAACAGCACACTGGGTAAATGCAGTGGCGGCTTGGCCTGAGGCAGATAGCAATTTGGTGCATGTCCTTCCACCACCGAGGATTGCAGGGCGCTTCAGTTTGCCTCCTGTTCCTAACTCCTCCTACTCCGCTTCCTCATCCTCTACCGCCTCCTCTTCCAGTAAGCGTAACACCTTCACCACCAACTTCAGCACAGCCAGGGGTAAACGACAGCAGGGAGTTTTAAAACTTGCCTGTTTGGGTGAAAAACCACACACCGCGCAGGAGTTGTGGAGGGGCATTGAACTGCAGACCGATGAGTGGTTGCTGCCAGTTAGAGATGTCCCGAACTGTTCGCCGGTGAACAGTTCCTGGCGAACATCGCTTATTCGCGTCCGCCGCTGCGGGCGAACATATGCGCCCCCTATACTTCATCATTGAGGCAAACTTTGACCCTGTACCTCACAGTCAGCAGACACATTCCAGCCAATCAGCATACCCTCCCTCCCACACCCTCCCATCTCCTATAAAAAAGCAAGGGCAGCATCCATCTTAGATCATTCTGAAGCAGTGTGTTAGTGAGAGCAGGGAGAGTGCTGCTGTTGCTGCTGCTGCTGTTAATAGGGACAGTTGTTAGTCTTGTTAAATAGTGTTCTCGGTCCACTCCTGCTGTAAGGACAGCATCCTGACAGCACCCCAAAAAGCCCATTTTAGCCCTTTTTTATTTCAGTAATTTTTATATATATATATATATATATATATATATATATATATATATATATATACATATATCTATTGTGCAGTTGCCTGCCCGCCGTGTGTGAGAGGCCACAGACCCACCACAGACTGTACTGTGTGCACACCACACTCATATCGGGTGGCACAGTACCTTGCAGTTTAACCACTTCACCACCAGGCCTATTTCGGACACTTTTTGTTTACAAGTTAAAATCAGTATTTTTCCTAGAAAACTACTTAGAACCCCCAAACATTATATATATATATATTTTAGCAAAGACTCTGGAGAATAAAATGGCGGTCATTGCAATATTTTTTGTCACGCGGTATTTGCGCAGCGGTCTTTAAAACGCCATTTTTTGGGAAAAATTACATTTCACTGCATTTAAAAAATACTAAACAGTAAAGTTAGCCCATTTTTTTTGTATATTGTGAAAGATGATGTCATGCCGAGTAAATAGATACCCAACATGTTACGGTTTAAAATTGCGCCCCCCGTGGGATGGCGACAAACTGCGGTCAATAGAGATCTCAATAGGCGACACTTTAAATTTATTTAACGGTTACCAGTTTAGAGTTAGAGTGTAGCTCTTTTTTTAAAATTATTGCCCACGCTCTGGCGATCGCGGCGATACCTCACATGTGTGGTTTGAACATTCATTCGCGGCTCGACTTCCGTATATGTTTTTTTTTGTGCGTGAGCTAACGGTGACCGGGGCGGCTACATTTTTTTTTTCCCCCATTTATTTTATTTATTTTTTTAACTTATAAAAAATCTGATCACTTTTATTGCTGTCACAAGCAATGTAAACATCCCTTGTGACAGCAATATGCGGTGACAGGTACACTTTATGGAGGGATCGAGGGTCTAAAAGACCCTAGACCCCTCCACTACACTTCCCTGTATGCAAAACACCAAAAACGTCATTTTTGCATACAGCCGTTTTTCAAATTTGCCGCCGTTTTGCAGCACACTAACCCGGAAGTGACGTCATGGACGCCGCCTCCGGGTTACGTCATCGGAGACCCGATCGAAGCCGTTTCCGGCATTCATCGGGACTCCATCCAGCCGGCAGACACGCTGGCTGGGAGCCCCGGTAAAAGCCTCGGAAGGCGGCGGGAGGGGGGACGTCCCCTCCCGCCCCCCGGGTAGCGATCGAGCGGCTCTCGAGCTGCATCGATCGGTACAGACGGAAAGCCGACCGTCGGCTTTAAACCACGGTACCGGGATGATGCCTCTAGCTAGAGGCATCATCCTGGTATACCCCCGCAAAGTTTAGGACGTCATATGATGTCCACCCAGGGGGAAGTGGTCAAAAAATATTTTTTTTTTCCTCTGTCATAATTGCAGTTGCCTGCCAGCTGCCAGTGAGTGTCAGGTCCACAGAGTGTACTGTGCCCACTGCAGTGCCCACCACTGATATATACGGTGGCACAGCAGCTTGCAAATTAAAAAAATATATATTTTTTATAATTGCAGTTGCCTGGCCTGCCAGTGAGTGTCAGGTCTACAGAGTGTACTGTGCCCACTGCAGTGCCCACCACTGATATATACGGTGGCACAGCAGCTTGCAAATTAAAAAAATATATATTTTTTATAATTGCAGTTGCCTGGCCTGCCAGTGAGTGTCAGGTCCACAGAATGTACTGTGCCCACTGCAGTGCCCACCACTCATATATACGGTGGCACAGCAGCTTGCAAAACAGCAGCTTGCAAATTAAAAAATATATATTTTTTTTATAATTGCAGTTGCCTGGCCTGCCAGTGAGTGTCAGGTCCACAGAGTGTACTGTGCCCACTGCAGTGCCCAGTGCCCACCACTCATATATACGGTGGCACAGCAGCTTGCAAATTAAAAATAAATATATTTTTTTATAATTGCAGTTGCCTGGCCTGCCAGTGAGTGTCAGGTCCACAGAGTGTACTGTGCCCACTGCAGTGCCCACCACTGATATATACGGTGGCACAGCAGCTTGCAAATTTAAAAAATATATATTTTTTATAATTGCAGTTGCCTGGCCTGCCAGTGAGTGTCAGGTCCACAGAGTGTACTGTGCTCACTGCAGTGCCCACCACTCATATATACGGTGGCACAGCAGCTTGCAAATTTAAAAAATATATATTTTTTATAATTGCAGTTGCCTGGCCTGCCAGTGAGTGTCAGGTCCACAGAGTGTACTGTGCCCACTGCAGTGCCCACCACTGATATATACGGTGGCACAGCAGCTTGCAAATTTAAAAAAATATATATTTTTTATAATTGCAGTTGCCTGGCCTGCCAGTGAGTGTCAGGTCCACAGAGTGTAATGTGCCCACTGCAGTGCCCACCACTCATATATACGGTGGCACAGCAGCTTGCAAATTAAAAAAATATATTTTTTTTATAATTGCAGTTGCCTGGCCTGCCAGTGAGTGTCAGGTCCACAGACTGTACTGTACCCACTGCCCAACACTCATAGGGTGGCACAGCACCTTGCACGCATAGTACCACAAATCTAAAAAAAAAATGACAGGCAGAGGCAGGCCACCCCGCAGGGGCCGTCATGGTCGTGGTGCTGTGATTTCCTTTTGCCCTAGAATAATGCCCAGTGTTCAGAAGCCACGTACCCTGAACTCAAAAAATTCTGAGGACACAGTTGACTGGCTTACACAGGACACCCAATCTTCTAAAGCTTCCGCTCGGAACCTTGATGCACCATCCTCCTCCAGCTCAGCTTCGGGCACCTCTCAATTTACCACTCGGCCGCCCGCCGGCACCACCACCAACACTAGCACCACAGCCGCTTCACTTGATCTGTCAGAGGAGTTATTTACACATCAGTTGGAAGAAATAAGTGATGCGCAACCATTAGTGCCAGAGGATGTAGATAACGGGGATATGTCTCAGTCAGGCAGCATTATGCACATGGACGTACATTGTGATGATGATGATGATGTTGTACCTGCTGCTGCTGCCTTTGCTGAGTGTTCAAGTGAAGCGGCTGATGATGACGATGTGTCCGTGGATGTCACCTGGGTGCCTGCTCGAAGAGAAAAAGAAGAGGGGGAAAGTTCAGATGGGGAGACAGAGAGGAGGAGGAGACGAGTTGGAAGCAGGGGGAGGTCATCGCAAGGAGCTAGTGGCACAGTCAGACAGCATGTATCGACCCCCGGGGTCAGCCAGACAGCACGCCAATCAACGCAAGCTGTTGCCACCACCAGAATGCCATCATTGCAAAGCTCAGCAGTGTGGCATTTTTTTTGTGTGTCTGCCTCTGATAGCAGCGATGCCATTTGAAACCTGTGCCAAAAGAAACTGAGTCGTGGGAAGTCCAACACCCACCTAGGTAAAACTGCTTTGCGAAGGCACATGATCTGACATCACAAACGCCTATGGGATCAACACATGAGTACAAGCAGCACACAAACTCAAAGCCACCATCCTCCTCCTGGTCCAGCATCTTCAGCCACGTCAACCACTGCTGTCCTCCTTGCCCCCTATCAACAACCCGCCACTCCGCCTCTCACCTTCAGCAGTTCCTGCTCATCTGCCCACAGTCAGGTGTCTGTCAATGAAATGTTTGAGCGTAAGAAGCCAATGTCACAGAGTCACCCCCCTTGCCTGGCGTCTGGCGTCTGACAGCTGGCTTGTCGGAACTATACAAGCTGGTACAGTCTGAGGCCTTCAAAAAAATTGTCGCTATTGGGACACCGCAGTGGAAGGTACCCGGCCGAAATTTTTTTTCACAAAAGGCAATCCCCAACCTGTACTCTATTGTGGAAAAGGAAGTCATGTCATGTCTGGCACACAGTGTTGGGGCAAGGGTCCATCTGACCACTAATAGCTGGTCTGCAAAGCAAGGTCAGGGCAGGTATATCACTTACACTGCGCATTGGGTAAACCTGCTGGCGGCTGCCAAGCATGGAATGTGTGGCTCTGCAGAGGAGTTGGTGACACCGCCACGACTTGCAGGTAGGCCTGCTGCCACCTCCTCTACTCCTCCTACTCCATCCTCTTTGCTAACCTCATCGGCTGAGTCCTCTTCTGTTGTTGCGTCTTGCTCCACACCAACTGCACCCCCCCAGCTCCCCAGGGGCTATTCCACATGCCGGATACGACAGTGTCACGCTGTCTTGGGGTTGACTTGCCTGAAAGCAGAGAGTCACACCGGACCAGCACTACTGTCCGTCCTGAACGCACAGGTGGATCAGTGGCTGACCCCGCACCAACTGGAGATCGGCAAAGTGGTGTGTGACAACGGAAGCAATTTGTTGGCGGCATTGAATTTGGGCAAGTTGACACATGTGCCGTGCATGGCACATGTGTTGAATCTGATTGTACAACGCTTTGTGCATAAGTACCCACCCAGGCTTACAGGACGTCCTCAAGCAGGCCAGGAAGGTGTGGCCATTTCAGGCGTTCCTACACAGCCATGGCGCACTTTTCAGATATTCAGCGGCGAAACAACATGCCAGTGAGGCGCTTGATTTGCGACAGCCGACACGTTTGAATTCAACACTCCTAATGTTTGACCGCCTGCTCCAACAAGAAAAAGCCATCAAGGAGTATTTGTATGACTGGGGTGCTAGGACAGCGGAGCTGGGTATTTTTTTTGCCACGTTACTGGATGCTCATGCGCAATGCCTGTAGGCTCATGCGTCCTTTTGAGGAGGTGACAAACCTAGTCAGTCGCACCGAAGCACCATCAGCGACATCATCCCATATGTTTTCTTCCTGGAGCGTGCCCTGCGAAGAGTGCTGGATCAGGTCGTAGATGAGCGTGAAGAGGAAGAGTTGTGGTCACCATCACCACCAGAAACAGCCTTATCATTGCTTGCTGGACCTGCGGCAACGCTGGAAGAGGAGTTTTTACCAGCAGTCGCAATTAACGAAGGATGCAGCAGTTACAAAACAAGTTAAAAAGTATGCTTTACACAGCGTATAAGGGTGATGTCACAGCACAATGGGAATCTAACAGGGGAAGAGGTGAAAGTAATCCTCCTCCTACCACAACCACGCCGGCAAGGACAAGACGCTTTACAGACGTGTTGTTGATGGAGGACGTGCAGAGCTTTTTAAGTCCTACGCATCGCCACAGCCCTTCGGGGTCCACCCTCAGAGAGCAACTCGACCGACAGGTAGCAGACTACCTTGCCTTAACTGCAAATATCGACACTCTGAGGAGCGATGAACCTCTTGACTACTGGGTGTGCAGGCTTGACCTGTGGCCTGAGCTATCCCAATTTGCGATAGAACTTCTGGCCTGCCCCGCTTCAAGTGTCCTGTCAGAAAGGACCTTCAGCGCAGCAGGAGGTATTGTCACTGTGAAGAGAAGTTGCCTAGGTCAAAAAAGTCTAGATTACCTCACCTTTATTAAGATGAATGAGGCATGGATCCCGAAGGGACTGACAGTGGGGGATGCATTTGACTAAAAAAGGCCTGATGAGATGCCTTGGGCTAAAAATGGTCCACACGCTGCTGTATTTAATCTCTGCATGCCGGATAACTTACGTGATTTCTCTGCCACCAACTACGGTTCAAGTCGCAATGTTTTAGTGCACTTTCTGCCTGGAAAACCTCAATTTTTCCGGCCGCTGCTACAGCAGCGGCTGCAACAATGCCTACTTTTTCAGGCATGTGTACATGCCCAATTTTTCTGGCCTCTGGTGCTACACTGTGGCTGCAAAAAACAAAACACAAAAAAAAAGGCACATACATGTGTCAATTCCCCATCGTGATCGTTACCTTGTTGTGGTGAAGGGGCTTGCTTATCACAATGAAGCGATCACCTCTAGGAGTGTGTTGGCAATGTTGGCACACCCCAGATGATAAGGTCGTTGCTTCATTGTGAACAGACCAAAAGCGATCCGCTGGATAATTTTTCATAGAAAATACATTAATTTTCTTTATGATCATCTTGGGTGATCATTAAAGCCTACTAGGCCAACAATGGGCCCACACTGCAGAATCATTGTTTTCTGGGTCACTTAATTGTCACCGAACTACCTCAGCACGACCATAGGCTTTGAAAAACCGCCATCGCCTGCAATCTCCCAAATGTGCGCATGAGCACAGTCATCACTACAGCAAGATTGACGCATAGAGGAATAAAATTTATGTCATGAGTGTGTCAACTATTGACAACTCTTTGCGGTTGTCTAAAATCTATTCGATACACGTCCCCTGATAGGGAAGGTAACAGGGATTAAACTGATAAGAATAGTACTACTTAACACACCACTCATATAGGATGGCACAGTACATTGCACGCCGCACGCGCAGTGCCCAAAGTTGGAAGTAAGAGGACAGACCAACCATCTTTTTCCATCTCCCGGTTCCTAAAATCTATTCCATAAACCGGCCCCTGATAGGGGACGTAACGTAACAGGGATTAAACTGATAAGAACAGATATTTTTAATTTAAAAAAAAGAGGACAGCCTCTGCGGAGCTGGGTATTTTTTGGCCGCGTTGCTGAATGCTCATGCACAATGGCTGTAGGCTCATGCGTCCTTTTGCGGAGGTGACAAACCTGGTCAGTCAAACCCAAGGCAACATCATCGACCTCATCCCATATGCGTTTTTTCTGGAGCGTGCCCTGCGAAGAGTGCTGGATCAGGCCGTAGATGAGCATGAAGAGTTGTGGTCCCTATCACCACCAGAAGCAGCCTTGTCGTTGTCGATTGCTGGACCTGTGGCAATGCAGAGAGAGGAGTCTGAAGAAGAAAAGTCAGAGGAGGAAGGTGGCTTTGAGGAGGTGGAAGACCAACCACAGCAGGCGTCCCAGGGGGCTTGTTGTCACCTTTCGGGGACCCTTGGTGTTGTACGTGGCTGGGTGGAGGAAGAGACCTTCAATGACGTCAGTGAGGACAAGGAACGGGACATGGCTAGCTTGGTATCCAATCTTGTGCAAATGGGGAGTTTGCAGTTGTGCAAATGGACTGACTGACTGACTGTTAAACGGGGAGTTTGGTCTGTCAGAGTTTGGTCTGTCACTGTGAAGCGGGCGTAACCCTTACACTACCTGATTGATACAACATCATACCTGATCGTATACACACACTGGATGTTTTAAAGCACGTTATTCCAAACAATTTAGGAATGTTAGGTGATTTATACCCTTTATGGATTAAAACCAGACTCTGCGTCAACTACGTAATTTTCCATGGGAGTTTTGCCATGGATCCCCCTCCGGCATGCCACAGTCCAGGTGTTAGTCCCCTTGAAACAACTTTTCCATCACTATTGTGGCCAGAAAGAGTCCCTGTGGGTTTTAAAATTCGCCTGCCTATTGAAGTCTATGGCGGTTCGCCCGTTCACGAACATTCGTGGAGATTCGCGTCGCCGTTCGCTAACGGCAAATTTTAGGTTCGCGACATCTCTACTGCCAGTGAGCCTCAAGCCCGGCCTGGTGGTGTGCGATAACAGGCGAAATCTCGTAGCTGCTCTGGGCCTAGCCGGTTTTACACACATCCCTTGCTTGGCACATGTGCTGAATTTGGTGGTGCAGAGGTTCCTTAGAAATTACCCTGATATGTCAGAGCTGCTGCAGAAAGTGCGGGCCGTCTGTGCGCACTTTCGGCGTTCTCATCCTGCTGCTGCTCGCCTGTCATCTCTGCAGCGTAACTTCAGCCTTCCCGCTCACCGCCTCATATGTGATGTGCCCACAAGGTGGAACTCCACCTTGCACATGCTGGCCAGACTGTGCGAGCAGCAGCAGGCCATAGTGGAATGTAAGCTGCAGCACGCACGCGTGAGTCGCTTTGCGGAACAGCACCACTTCACCACCAATAACTGGGCCACCATGCGAGACCTGTGTGCCTTGTTGCGCTGTTTCGAGTACTCCACCAACATGGCCAGTGCCAATGACGCAGTTCTCAGCTTAACTATCCCACTTCTATGCCTTCTTGAAAAAAAACTCTGGGCGATGATGGAAGAGGATGTGGCAAAGGATGAGGAGGATGAAGAGGTAACATTTCCGAGGCTTTCAGGGAAGTCATTCGCAAGTGGCTCCGAGGGTGGGTTCCTGCACACACAAACACCAGGGACACAATTGTTGAGCAGGGGCACAGTTCTGGAGGATGACTAGGATGAGGAGGAGGAGATGGAGGAGGATATGGAACCATGTTCACAGCAGGGTGGCACCCAGGCCAGCTCATGGCCATCACTGGTGCGTGGCTGGGGGGATACGGAGAACACAGAGGATACACCTCCCACAGAGGACAGCTTTTCGTTGCCTCTGCGCAGCCTGGCACACATGAGCAATTACATGCTGCAGTGTCTCCACAACGACCACTGAGTTTCCCACATAGTAACTTGTGCTGATTACTGGGTGGCCACCCTGCTGGATCCCCATTACAAGGACAACGTACCGTCCTTAATTCCCTCACTGGAGCGAGATCAGAAGATGCGCGAGTACAAGCGCACGCTGATAGACGTGCTGCTGGTGGCATTCCCACCTGACAGCGGGGGCACAGTGGAAGCACAAGGTCAAGGCAGGGGAGGAGGAGGAAGAGGTCGTCAACGCTGCCAGGGCACCGCCAGCACCTCAGAAGGCAGGGTTAGCATGGCCGAAATGTGGAAAAACTTAGTCAGCACGCCACAACAAGCAGCAGCACCACCAGCTGATATGGAACGTCTTAGCAGGAGGCAGCATTTCACTAACATGGTGGAGCAGAATGTGTGCACACGCCTAGACGTACTGAATGATGGGTCTGCCCCCTTCAACTTCTGGGTTTCCAAGCTGGGCACATGGCCTGAGCTTTACCTTTACGCCTTGGAGGTGCTGGCCTGCCCTGCAGCCAGTGTATTATCTGAACGGGTATTTAGCACGGCTGGGGGCATTATCACAGACAATCGCAGCCGCCTGTCCAGAGCCAATGTGGACAAGCTCACATTCATTAAAATGAACCAGGCATAGATCCCACAGGACTTGTGCAGAATAGTCATGTATACCGGCCTTACCCAGCCATTGCTGGATTTGATCTTTCTTACTCTTTTGGGGTGTACCCTATTTTTTTTTATTAAAAAGCAAAACCAGCGTTGGCTACCTCGTCCTCCTCCACTGCCGCCGCCGCTTCAACCTACACCGCCATATCCTCCGCCACCTAAACCTCTTACTCCATATGGGCCTCGTCCGCCTCCTACATCATTCAAGATGATTATTTTTTATTTTTCTGTTTTTTTATGTTCTTTTAATTTATTACCCTATCCACATTTGTTTGCAGAGCACTTGCCATGCTCTTAAGATGATTTTGCTGCCAGTTGCAGCCCTCTAACCCTTTCCATGTTTGTTTTAGAGGCATTTTAGTGCTCAAAAGTTCGGGTCTCCATTGACTTCAATGGGGTTCGGGATCGGGACAAAGTTCGGGTTAAAGCGGAGTTCCACCCAAAAGTGGAACTTCCGCTTTAGGTATTCTAACCCCCTGACATGCCACATTTGGCATGTCATTTTTTTGGGGGGGGGAGCGGGTACCTAGTTTTGACAGGTACCCGCTCCCACTTCCGCTCGGAGCGCCGCAGCGCCCTGAACGGAAGTTCTCCTCTCACCCTCCCTCCCTGCAATCTTCTGGGACATGTCAGAGGTCCCAGAAGATTGCTGGCCAATCAAGACGCGACTCGCGCATGCGCAGTGGGTACCCGGCTGTGAAGCCGCAAACTGTCACAGCCGGGTGCCCACAGCAATGATGCCGGCGCCGAGTTAGAGGATCGAGGCTTCAGGCGGCCGCATCGCTGGACCGTTGGACAGGTGAGTGAAATGGCTGGAACTTTAAGTCCGGGTCACGAACCCAGACTTTTTTTTCAAGTTCGGTCGAACCCGCCGAACCCGAACATCCAGGTGTTCGCTCAACTCTAATCATTTATACAGAATATGAATAGTTCTTTCCGTTTGGCTTGCAAGAATGCCGATTGTTTAGTTTAGTTTGGTCTCTCCAATGTTAGTCAGACCCCGCATTTGCGACAGTTTTACATAGCAATATATTAGCTGCCTCTTTGGTGGAGTGTATCAATGTAGTTTTAGAAGTGAGTGCTTTATATTTTATTTAACCGCAATAATGCAATTTTTTTCAGAAATGTGTGCCTTCTTTTTAAAGTATATATGCAGTAAAAGGGCACTTTAGAATATTTAAGTAATGCATATGTATACATATATGTATTTGCTTTAAATTTTAATGTTGTATTGGTTTATTGTGTCCACACGCGTTCCGTGGAGATGCTGTAGATGTTACACAGAAGGGCATCAGAAGAATTTCCCCTCCCTCCAGTCAGTTACATGTTCAGGTGGGGATAGTGATCATATGGGGGGGTTGAGGTGCAGTAGACACAGAGGACCCGTTGGTTAGTATGCCGCTCTGTTTAGTCTCCTGTTCCTTTACACAGATGGACCTCAATCTATTGGAGGTGGAAGATGAGATAGGCGGAAGTGACGCAGGCGGAACTGACGTCACAGGCTTGGAACGCAGGACGCGTCGGCACTTCCGGGATCCGGCGGCATGCATTCCACACCTATTCAATACACTGTATAGGGGGAAAAGGGTCTCGTGGAGTCGTTCTCAAGCTCCTCTTCCACCATATCTCTCAATATATCTATATAACTATATAAACAACATACCATGTGCACTGTTAGGAGAAGGGTTAGAGATAACTTATAGCCTACTATGCAATACCATAGAACTGGTGCCCAGATATCAGCAAATCCGCATTGGATCTCCGAAAAGGCCCTGGGTGCTACAGTTTTCAACACTCCCCTATTAATCCCCTTTTCTTCTCCTCTCACACTTTTCTTTTCTATTCAATCAAAAAGATTTTTTAATTATAAGAATGTGTGTGTATTATGAATTAGCAGCATTTTAGGCTGATAAAAAGTGTATGTGGGACAGGGGTTTGTAACAACCCCATTGCAACCACACCCATGAGGGAGGAGTTTTTCAAGGTTCCATAGGTGAGACATGAACAACTTTTTCTATATAAACTGGTGGTCTAGACATGGCCCCATTGGCTCTGAGGAAGAGGCGAAGCCTCAAAACGCGACAGCTGTCATTCTATCAAGGGCAGTGGACATTGTAACAATGGATTCTGACACTTGAATTTGATATGCTGGTTTACATCTTCTGTTTGTGAGTAGCCACTTTTATTTTGTACTAATAAAGCCTTATTGAGGATAATGCGCTAGGCCGGTGCGCCCTTTCTTTGTTTTTTTGTTTGTAGATATGAAGTTAGCCTTAGGCACTATTAACCACTTCCCGACCACCCGCCGCCTTTTTACTGCAGCAGGGTGGCTCTCCTGCGCAAACCAACGTAGACCTACGTCAGTCGCGCGCGGGAAGCTAGTGGGCGAGCGTGCGCCGCTGGCGGTGCGCTCCCACCCCTACTCGCCATTGCCGCCTGACACCCGTGATCGCTCCCTGCTGAGAGAGAAGGAGGGTCGGCTGTTGTAAACACAGCCGACCGTTCTTCTCCCTGAAATGATCACAGAGCTCATGTGATCCTTCTATATAGGATCACATGTCTCTATTGTCATTTCACAAGCCACGCCCCCCCTTCCCTTTTAGAATCACTCCCCTAGGCTCACATTTAACCTATTGATCACCCATAGGGTTAACCCCTTCCCTGCCAGTGTCATTATCACAGTAACAGTGCATATTTTTAGCACTGATTACTGTAGTAATGGCACTGGTACCCCCAAAAGTGTCAAAAATGTCAGTTAGGGGTCCGATCTGTCCACCACAATGTCACAATCCTGCAAAAAAATCGCAGATCGCCACCATTACTAGTAAAAAAAAAAAAAACTATAAAAATGACAAAAATCTTTCCCGTAGTTAGTAGACGCGATAACTTTTGCGCAAACCAATCAAAATATGCTTATTGCGATTTTTTTTTTTACCAAAAATATGTAGCAGAACACAAATTGGCCTAAAATGTTAAACATTTTGATTTTTACATTTTGTTTTTGAGAATGTCAGCAGAATGTGAAAAGTATTGTTTTTTTTCCCAAAATTAATGCTTTTTTTTGTTTATAGCGCAAAAAATAAAAATCGCACAGGTGATCAAATACCACCAAAAGAAAGCTCTATTTATGGGGAAAAAAAGGACATCAATTTTATTTGGGTACAGTGTTGCACAACCGCGCAATTTTCAGTTAAAGTAACACAGTGCCGAATCGCAAAATAGGGCCTGGTGATTAAGGGGGCAAATCCTTCCTTCCGGTCTTAAAGTGGTTAAGGGTTACATTTCAGCCTCATCATTTTTTTACTAGAGACTGATCGCTTTGCATTCCTTAGTTTGAACCTTCATTCAAGGGGTCCTACATATGCTTCTGCCAGTGAGGCCACCATTGTGTCCTTGGGATCTAAATTTGGTGCTGACCGTTTTACAGAAACAGCCTTTTGAGCCCATGCAGCATATTCCTCTGGTTCTTTTCACCAGAAAGTTAGTCTTTTTGGTTGCAGTAACTTCAGCCATAGGGGTATCAGAATTGGCGGCTCCTTCTTGTAAAGAGCCATTTTTGATTTTACATCAAGATAGAGTGATTCTATGCCCACACCCAGGTTTTGTGCCCAGGGTGGTGTCTGATTTTCATTTAAATCAGAACATTATACTGCCTTCCTTCTTTTCAAATCCTCAAACAACAGAGGAAAGGTTGTCACATTCTCTCGATATAGTACGTGCATTCAAGATTTATTTGAAGAGGAGGGCGTGGCTTCCGGCGCTGAAGATGGCCGCATAGATCTTCAGCTCCGCTCGGCCACCCGGGACATCGCTCACCTACAGCCTTCACAGCAGGTTTTAAAATCCCCACGATCGTGGCAGAACCTCCGGGCACCATGAGGAACAAAAAGAACGCCTCACAGTTGCACAAGCTGGACGGATTCCTGATCTCCACCTCGGCGGGCCTCAGGCAAGATGGCGCCGGCAGGTCCCCGCAGCACGCTTCTTCCCGGGACGGGCACCAGCACCACAAGCCACCACCGCTCAGGCAAGTAGCCAACCCGGACAGCGGGAACTCCTCCGGTGCATCCACCCCTCCTTCTCCCTCCTCGAGAAGCCCGGCGAAGCAGCGCCCACGCTGGAGCTCTCCCCCCCGATCCATCCCAGCCATGCGGGATGGAGCAGACGGCATCCTCTCCACCAGAACCCGGGGGCATGAGCACACTTCCTGCAGACCCCTTCGCTGCCTTCCCAGTGGGAGACCACCCGATCTCTGGTACACTCCTGAAAGGAATGCTCCACTCCCTATGGTCCTCTCTGCACTCAGATGTGATGCAGAGTCTCTCTCAAACAAGGAAAGATGTCCAGCAGCTCGAGGTGAGGGTGGACTCTGTTGAATCCTCTATGTCAAAATGTACTTTGTCTCTCAACACTCTAATTACAGCCCATAATGATCATACAGATGACATTGACTGGATCAAGGACAAACTTGCAGACCTGGAGGACAGGTCCCGTAGAAATAACTTGAAATTAAGGGGGATCCCGGAAACTGTCCAGCCCCAGCACCTGCGCAAAATGGCTACGGACCTATTTTCTGCACTGATCCCTTCCTTGTCTGCATCTGAATTGGAGATAGACAGGATCCATAGGATCCCTAAGCCTCACTTTATAGCTCAAGACCTGCCTCGTGATGTCCTTCTCCGGGTGCACTTTTTTCAGACTAAAGACAAAATCCTAATGGCTTCAAGGCAACTTCAAGCTCTTCCTGGTGACTTCCCGCAGGTGCAGATACTGCCGGACCTCTCTAGGCACACGCTCCAGAAGCGTAGGAACCTCGCCACCATAACAAAAGCCCTGAGGAACCACCAAATAGTGCACAAGTGGAAACACCCGGCTCAACTTTCCATCACCCACCAGGGCCGCACTGTCACAATTGAATCTCTGGAGGAAGGAATGGCCCTTCTACACCGCTGGGGAATCATCCCGGAGCCTCCATCCGCCTCCTCGAGGTCCTCCAGATCTCCTTCGCCTCAGACCCTCTCGGATGACTGGCACGTTGTGTCCCGTAAACGGTCTAATTCTAGACACTCCTCACCCGGAGGTGAGCTCCAACACCCGCATACACCTGCTCCCTGCCTTCCCTTCCCTTCCTGTTTTGTTGCTCCAGTCGGACTGATGGACTTGTGCTCTCTGGAATGCCCGCACCCCCCTCGGCCCTCGTGCAGACGACCCGTTTTACATCTCTGAAGGTACCATGACCATCAAGTTCCTTTCTTTAAATGTTAATGGTCTAAATCACCCTGTCAAGCGGTTCTCCCTCTGGACTGAGCTTAACAACAGCGGAGCTGACGTGGTATGCATCCAGGAGACTCACTTCAAGCTTAACCACCAGCCCAAGTTCTCGCACAGAAACTTTCCTACTCTTTTTTTCGCCAGCGCCCCCGTGAAGAAAAGGGGTGTGATGATTGCTCTGAGAGACTCGATTTCCTTCTCACTCCGCAACCTGACCCAAGATCCTGACGGCAGATTTCTCATTCTTCAGGGTGACTTTAATGAGATGCCTTTAACTCTGGTGGCGGTTTACGCCCCCAACACTCACCAGAAGCGTTTTATATCCAGACTGCTGAAGGAAGTCTCTGGTAATGTCTACGGTAATCTAGTGGTTTGTGGTGATATGAATTCTGTGGTCGACCCAGGGCTTGACACCTCGGTGCCCGCCCGGGGCCGACAACTTTCATTGGCCTCTCTGTTGGCCTCCGAGCAACTGTTTGATGTCTGGCGCTGCCAACATGGTTCAGAAAGAGATTACTCGTTTTATTCCTGCAGACACAAATCGTACTCACGTATTGACATGTTCTGGACTGACCTCCCTTCACTGGGAAAGGTCTCCTCCTCGGCCATCAGAAGCATCACGTGGTCTGACCACGCGGCTGTGGAGATGGTTCTGGAGGAGTCCGGTCCTAGGGAACGGTCGTCGGTCTGGCGTTGTGATGTAAAGGTGCTTCAGGACCCAGCTGCTGGTAGGTTGATCCGTGACCAGCTCTCGGAATTCTTTGATATCAATGTTTCCTCCGTGTCGGACCCCTGGGTGCTCTGGGGAGCGCACAAGGCGTTTGTCCGGGGTGTGTGCATCCAACAATCAGCAAGACTCCGGAGGGCATACAGCCACAACCTCACGGCTCTCTTAACCGGGATCCGTGACCTTGAGAAAGCACACAAATCTTCTCCCACCCATGACCTAACCTTGCAACTCTCCCGTGCAAGGGACTCTCTTAAAGCCCACCTTATGGAACGCTTTGACCGTCATCTGAGGGTGCTCAAGCTCAAGTACTATGCGCACGCGAATAGAGCTGGCAAGGCTCTAGCAGCCAGGATTAAACAGCGCAGAGTATCCACGCGTATCTCCCATCTCTCCCATAGACAGACTGGAGCTAGACTGACTCATCCCAGGGTCATCGCGAATGAATTCGCAGAATTCTATGGGTCCCTGTATAACCTAGACCGAGACCCCGACACTCCTCAACCGACTCCGGCTCTTATACGACAATTCCTGGACAAGTTACATTTGCCTTCCCTGACAGAAGACCAGAGAAAGTCCCTGTCATCCCCGTTCACTCTATGTGAAGTTTCCAAAGCCATTAAATTGCTCCCCAATGGAAAATCACCAGGTCCGGATGGATTGTGCAATGAATATTACAAAATCCATTGCGACACCCTGGGTCCACACTTAGTGGAAGTATTCAATCAGGCCGCTCGCGAAGCTACGTTCCCGAGTGAAATGTTAGGTGCCTACATCACCACTATCCCTAAACCCGGTAAAGACGCTAGCCTCCCTGCAAACTATCGACCTATTTCCCTCCTCAACAGTGACCTCAAGATCTACGCCAAGATCTTGGCGTCCCGACTCCAGCCACTCCTCCCTCTGCTTGTTAAAAATGATCAAATGGGCTTTATGCCAGGTAGGCAAACATCGGATGCTACCCGGCGGATTATCAACTTGGTCCACCTGGCTGAGGTCTCCAGAATGCCTTCTCTGCTCCTGACACTGGATGCAGAGAAGGCGTTCTATAGGGTAAATTGGCTTTTTATGCGGCTCACACTGGAGAAATTTGGATTCTCAGGTGACATACTATCTGCAATTCTTGCCCTTTACTCCTGCCCCTCAGCAAGGGTCCTCACTGCTGGTGTGACATCAACTCCATTTCAAATTACTAATGGCACCCGCCAGGGGTGCCCCCTGTCCCCTACGATCTTCAACCTGATGATCGAGCCCCTGGCGGAGGCCATTAGATCAGATGGCGCGGTAAAGGGGTTCCGTGTGGGGTCTGTATCCCATACGGTTAACCTGTTCGCGGACGATATCGTTATCGCCCTCACTGACCCTACTCGCTCACTTCCGGCAGTCCATAGACTTCTCTCAGAATTCAGCTCCGTCTTTTACCACAAGGTGAACACATCCAAATCATTGGTATTGAACCTTGGAATTGATAAACGAGTCGCGGACCGTCTTCAGAAAGATTTCCCCTACCCCTGGACTGTTGACTCTATTCCCTATCTAGGTGTACTTATAACTCCCACCGTCAAACGACTCCTCCCTGCTAATGTGGATGTCTTACTGAAGAAGACATCAAAACAATTGGTAGCCATGTCCAAAGTGGAGCTCTCCTGGGGTGGCCGGATGGCCGCCTATAAGATGTCGATATTACCCCAAATCCTTTATCTTTTTCGTGCCCTCCCACTAGCCTTCCCTAGAAAGTACTTAGAGGCTCTTTCCAAGAATATGCGTGACTTTATTTGGGGAGGTGCAAGGGCCCGAGTGGCCGCCACTACTCTGGCTCTACCCAAGTTCATGGGCGGGGCCAAACTTCCTGATTTGAACTTGTACTTGTGGTCCACTAGACTGGTCCAGCTCCGTATGTGGTTCTCCAACTCTACCTCCCTCCCCTGGATTCAACTCGAAAGCCACCTAGCCCCTACTGGGGACCTCCGTCTGCTTCTCCTCGGAGACTTATGGGTTCCATGGTCGTTATCTCGGCTGCCCCCCACGTCCCGGTCATCAATCTTGGCGTGGCGCAGACTGGCTCTCGCCGGAGGGAGGCAGGCGGATGGACACTCCTTAAACTCCCGATCGCTCCCGATTTCCATCCTGTCCGCTCACATTCCCTCCCTCCAACTGACACACCTGGCTAGGTTGGGTCTGACTTCTATCTCGCATTTCTACGACTGCGATTCTTTGCGCTCCACTGCCTCACTGATGAAGGACTATAGACTCCCTTCCACACTGCTTTTCTCGGTCCACCGCATACATAGCTTCTTGGCTGGGCACTCTCCGACGACTGGTCATTTACCTGCTAAACCCTGGGCGTTTTACCACACTGAATCACGCACGACCAAAGGCATCTCTATTTTTTATGACAGTCTCCTTGATTTAGCGGACGTCCCAAAATCAGTGCCCATGATTAGGTGGGAGAAGGATTTGGCGCTCACTTTCACCACGACACAATGGTCTAGTGCTCTAACGTCCACCTATCGTTATTCACACTGCACCTCCCACTGGGAACTCATGCTAAAAATTACAAATCGGTGGTACTATACACCCTATAGGCTCTCAAAACTGTTCCCCTCCACCCCAGCACACTGTTGGCGTGAATGCGGTGGCATTGGAACCCTGATACACGTTCTATGGGAGTGCCCCTCACTCACGAGTTACTGGAAAAAAATCTTCAGTTGCATAGCGGACTGTACGGGGATACTACATTCTCCGAAAAAGGAATTGGCGCTGTTGAATTTGGGTATTGATGATTATCCAATCCAATTTCGTCAGATGATATTACATATTCTGTTAGCGGCTAGAACTCTTATTCTGCGTAGATGGAAATCTCTGGAGATCCCGGCTTTCTCTGAGTTGGTAGCGGTAGTAAATGATAATTATCGCCTGGAGAAGGCATTAGCAACTAATGACATGATGCTTCATAGATTTACTGAATCTTGGCACCACTGGAAATATCACAAGCACTGACCGTGGTGCTGGGCGGGGCGGTGGGGTCGGTCTCCTCCCTGAGGCTTATGTTCCCACTGGGATGTCGGGGAGGGGGCTGTTATCCTCTCTGTGCTTGCCTGGACCCGTGGTCTTTATTCCTCTTTGCCGCTGCTCTAGGCTTACTAGCCACTCAGCTGGGTCCTAGCACGTGTGTTAGCTTGACTTGTACTTACTGCATGTACCTTGACAGTATTGGACTTTGTTGTTGTTATTGATGATTTTGAAGTCCTAGAACCTACACCTGGTCCTGTCTGGAGTAACCACCCCCCCCCCTTTTCTTGTACTCACGCTATGTACTACAAACCTTGTTTCAACTATTTTCTTGAGAATGTTTGTACTTTTTTGTTTCTCTTGTGAAAATTCAATAAAAAACTATTATTTAAAAAAAAGATTTATTTGAAGAGGTCAGCTCAGATTCGTAAGACCGACTTTTTGTTCGTGCTGCCAGAAGGGCTCAGGAAAGGTCAGGCAGTATCTACGTCTACAATTTTTCAATGGGTTCGCCAAGGTATTATCCAGGCGTATGTATAGTTTAAAAGGGAAGGTAACACCTTTTTCGGTAAAGGCACATTCTTTCAGAAGAATAGGTGCCTCTTGGGCAGTTTGCCATGAAGCTTATATGGCTCAGATTTGCAAGGCCGCTACTTGGTCTTCGGTAGATACATTAATTCGTTTCTATCAAGTAGATGTTAGGACCCAGGAGGAGTCTGCATTTGGCCGCAGTGTTCTACAGGCAGCTATGTAGATCTTTTTCTGTCTGATGGCAGTGTTTTTATAGTACCCCCCCTCCCTTCAAGTGTGTTCCTTTGAGACATCCCAGATACAGTAGTAATGAATATGGCTGCTCTGTGTCCCGTGATGTACGATAAAGAAATATGGATTTTTCCTACAACTTACCTACAAAATATATTTTTTGGAGTACATCACAGGACAAAGAGGTCCCTCTCCTCTTGTCTAGGGCGTTTATTGCTTTCCACAAAACTGAGATACTTCCTGTATGGGAGGGGTTATATAGAGGGGGACTTCCTGTCTTAATTGGTTGCCAGTGTCCATTTACCTGTAGGTGGCGTATAACCCAGATAGTAATGAATATGGCTGCTCTCTGTTCCGTGATGTACTCCAAGAAATGGATTTTACAGGTAAGTTGTAGGAAAAATCCATATTTTATTTACAACTTGCTTGATGATGGTTTTATTCTTATTTCCCTGAGTACATCTCTCAATGGAAGTGATTGATTGAGGAACAGGCACTCATATAAATATATATATATATATATATATATTTTTTTTTGTTTAATAAACACTTTATTAGAAACTTTTATATGCATACAGAGAAGGTTACAGTAAGTGCATAAAAACCAAGATAAGAGGTAAACAAGCCTCAGTAGTAGCAATGATGACAAGTCTCAAATAACAAATAAACCATTGATGCTAAGAGAGGGAAAACAAAAAATGGAACGTTTTGTGCATCATGAGATACGTTTGAGTGCCAGTGAGGGGCTGGACAAAAGAAATATGTACGCCCAGAAGAAAAACATTGCATTGGGCTCCCTAGACCATATTGCAAATGAAAAGCGGTCCATGCATATGTAACTGTGGCGGCCCGACACATGAACAGGGGGTCGTACACCCCCAAGGGGATCACACTGTGTCCGGGGCCCCAGAACGTGCGCCAGAGGGGACTAAGAGGGGGCCTTGTTGGGGACAAAATGATCGAGGGGAGTGTGCGTAAGAATATGCTGGGAAGGGCAGGTAAGTGGCAACTGCGTGTCTTAAATAAGGTCCTCCTGATATCATGGTACTACAGTTCTATAGGGGAAGGGGAGAGGGGGGAGAATTAAGGAGGTAAGGCAGAGGGGACGGAAATGGGACGGCAGGACAGGAACAGAAAGGGTAGACATAAAGAGGGGAATAGAGGGAGAAAAATAGAGAAGGAGAGAGAAGGAAGGTGAAAAGAGAGAGGAGAGAAAAAAAGGGGGGGGGGGAGCGAAAGAGCCCTTCACAGCTAGGTCAGGAAGATAGAGACGCAGCCGGTTAACCTGATGCTTCCAACAATTTACTATATTCAGCAGAGTATGAGAAGTGGAGCCAAGTGGTCCATGTGGTCCATGTGGTGTAAATTTTTTTCAGGGGAGTCATGGGCCTGGTGGGTCAGGTCTATCATCTCTGCCACCCTGCCCACACTACGAAGCCAGTCCACAACGGTAGGAGGGCAGGGAGAGAGCCAACGACACGGAACTCACATCCTCGCCACATTAATGAGATGGAGGGTCAACGATTGCTTGTTGAGCTTTTTGAGGAATAGAAGTGTGGTGAAGGAGGTATTGAGCCTGGGGAAAAACTGGGGAGAAAGTGGTGATTTGTCCAATAAGAGAGTGGACCTCCTGCCAAAAGGGTCGTATAAGAGGGCAGTCCCACCATATGTGCCACAAGCAAAGAGCCCTTATGTTTGTGGCACCTCCAACACATGGGGGAGGCATCCGACGGGAGTTTGTGCAGAATTTCTGGGGTCCTATACCATTTGGAAAAGATTTTAAAGCCACTTTCTTGCACGTACACATTCCTGGAACCCTTGTGCATGTGTGTAAAGATCCTGTCCCAATCCTCACCACAGAGTGAAATGGAAAGATCTTCTTCCCAGCGATCACATAGTCGTGCGACCCTATAATGGAGTCTTGGCGAGAGGAGGGAGTATAAACCTGAAATTAAGTGACGTTGGGGTTCCGTACGAGTGCACAGGTCCTCAAAGGGGGTGATGTCTCTGTGCCATGCATTAAGGTCATTGGTGTGTAGTAGGAATTTTCTGATTTGTAGGTAATTAAAAAAGGGGAGTTTACACTTGGGGAATCTCCGTGACAGGTCCGAGTATGTGAGAAGGGAACCCTCCTTGAAGAAATGAGCCGCCCTATACGGAACATCTGTCAAGGGTACATGTGGATCAAGGCGTGCCAGGCCGGGAGTGAAGTCCGGGTTATGGCATAGAGGAACCATAGGGCCTGGTCTGGAAGAGATGCCCAATGTTTTACAAAGCAGACGAAAAATTAGTAGGGTAGAATGGGTAAGAAGGTGTTTTGTGCAGGGCGCCGGAGTGGAATTGGGACTGGTCCAAGGTAGGAAGCATACAGGAAAAGGAGACATTGAATCCTCATGATTCACCCAGTCCTTTGTGAGGCGACTATTATGCCAGTCCACGATCCTAGATAAGTGGCAAGCCCAATAGTACCTTTGTAGATGGAGTAGGCCCAGTCCCCCGGAGGTCTTTGGGGCAGTTAGGAGACCCAAGGATAACCTAGGGCGCTTGGAATGCCAAATAAAGGTGGCGCATATATGGCAATAAGATTGAAAGTATACGGGGGGGGAGTTTGATGGGGATCATTTGAAGGACATATAACAGTCTAGGAAGAATGTTAATTTTTATGATGGCCAGTCTGCCAAACCACAAGAAGGAACCCCGTTCCCATTTAGACAAATCAGACTTGACCTCCGTGAAGATGGGGGTGAAGTTCTTTGCGTATAGATCGGACAGCTTAGATGGAATCTGAATACCCAGATAAGTAATGGCCTGAGATTCCCAACGGAAAGGGACATTTTGTTGGCAGAAAGATTGAAGGTGCGTTGGTAGGGAAACATTCAGCGCCTCAGACTTTGAGTAATTTATTTTAAGATTTGAAAGTGCTCAAAACATATCCAGGTCCTTCAGGAGGTTTGGCAAAGTGGTTACTGGATGCGTAAGGAATAATAAGATATCATCGGCATAGGTCGCGAGTTTATATGACTTGGCAGCTATAGTCACTCCATCTGGGTTCGAGTTGAGTTTTCGAAGTAAGGGTTCCAGGGTAAGGATAAAAATGAGGGGGGATAAAGGGCAACCCTAGCGTGAGCCGTTCGACATGGAGAAGGCATCCGACAGGTGGTCATTGACTCGCATCCTTGCTGTGGGATCCGAGTATAGGGACAGGACACAGCTCAGCATCCTTCCGGAGATACCAATAGCCTCCAAGGTAGCGGTCATGTAATCCCATGCTACCCTGTCGAATGCCTTCTCCGCGTCGAGCGACAAGAGAAAGCCTGGTGTGTGGGATGAGGTGAGCCAGTGATAAATATTTAGAGCCTTAATGGTGTTGTCCCCACCTGGTCTAGGGAGATGATGTCGGGGACTAGAGGCAAGAGATGGTTTGCGAGAATTTTAGCGTAAATCTTTATGTCCACATTGAGTAAGAAAAAAGGCCTATAATTGGTCAGCAAGGATGGGTCTTTACCGGGCTTGGACAGCACAACAATGTGGGCCTCCAGGAAGTCAGGGCCTAGGGCAGGAGAGTCTGGATTCAAGATCCTCAGCTGAAAGCGGGGAAGGGGAGTATTGTTGCCGAAAGGACCTAATGTGATTGGCGCGGTCTATGGGCAAGTGTTGGGTGGAATCTTTGAGCAAGTTATATAGGGATCGATAGTAAGAGAGGAATTGAGCCGCTATGTCGGTAGTGGAAGACACCTTACGCCCCCTCGAGTCAGTGATAGAATGGATCGTTCTAGCGGATCTCCTAGATTGAAGCGCCCTTGCCAGCATGCTGCCCGATTTGTTATCGTACTCGTAAAAGTTACGCTGCAACAAGGCGAACATCTTGTGGATCTACCCAATTCTTCCAGAAGGTCCTGTCTAGCCTGAGTAAGGCCCGTCAGGGTTTGTTCCGCAAGATAATGCTTATGAGAGCATTCAAGGGTTTGGATACGGTCAGTGAGAGAAGCGATACGCGCCCGCCGTTCTTTGTTTCTCTTTGCAGACAGGGCAATGAACTTTCCCCTGACTACACACTTGTGCACTGCCCATAAAGTGATCAGGGACACCTCCGGGGAGTCATTTTCCTCAAAGTACTGACGTAAAGTGGCGGAAACTTTAGCGCTGCAGGTTTGGGTCGGATAAGAGTGAATTATCCAGTCGCCAGGTGCGGGAGCCAGATCCCATCTGGAGTGTGATGGTAACGGGGTGGTGATCCGAAAGGACCATGGGGTCTATGGATGCGCGCAACAGGGACGGAAGAGCGTTTTGGGAAATTAAGACATAGTCGATCCTGGAGTACTTTATTATGAGGGTGGGAGAAAAATGTATAGTCCCTTTCGTCATGGTTCAGGGTACGCCATGAATCGTGCAGCAAGAGGTCCCTCAGTAGGGTCTTGATAGCTTGCAAAACCGAATATGGCAACGTGGAAGAACCCGTCCAAACATCAAGCAGAAGGGGAAAGGGCGACATTAAAGTCGCCCCCCACCACCAGCGTCCCAGCCTGAAATTACGTTAGGAGGGAAAATGTGTGTAGAAAAAAGTGGACTATCTGTTTATTCGCGGCATAGATATTCGTGAAGGGGAACAATTGGCCTTTAATGGTGCATTTAACAAAAAGGAACCTACCAGCTACATCTGCTTTAGTGTCAATCAGAAGTATCGGGCATGACTTGGAGAAAAGTATAGAGGTACCCTTTGACTTTGAGTCAGCTGTTGTGGCATGGAAGACCATCAGGAAATGGTTATTTTGTAGTTTGGGTCTCGCATCTGCCCTGAAGTGTGTTTCTTGCAAGAACATGACGTCCGCTTTTGAACGATGTAGTGTGAGGAGCAGATTGGAGCGACTTTCGGGTATATTGAGGCCACGCGCTTTCAGTGAAAGGAGTTTTAGGGTAGCATTAGGTGATGCAGGAGCTTGTGCAAGAGGACGGGAGGATGGGGACGGGGGAGCCATGAGGGGAGGAGAGAGTGAGGGGATAAAAAAAAAGGGGGGGGAGGGGGGAAGAGAAAAAAGGTATAAAGGAAAGAGAAACACAGAGAAAGGTGGGGAGGGAGAGTAATTGAGGGTAGGGAGGGAGGGGGTGTGAAAGGACTAGGCTAGCTTGGGGTTAAAGCCCGGTGTCTGGGGGACCTGCCCACCAGATAACAACGGAGCCACAAAACCAAAAGTGTAGTGAACCGTGCAGGTACAAATTGCCAAGATGGGGATTATGACAGTGGTGGACACTAAGGGGGGTTGGGGTAGACCTAACCGAGACCTGGAACCAGGGGGCCACCAAGGACAAGGATTCCAGCCCACGGAGCAATAGTGGGGCAACGGAAACCGTGAGTAAAGAGGGCAATGAGTGTGAAGGCAGGGTGAGTACACATTTCTGTCAGGGCGTCCTAAGGTGGGAACACAGAACCATGGTACACAAAAGAACAGCCTGTCCACAGAACCTGGGTAACAGGAACAGAAAACCTAGGATGGAAGGGAGTGTGGGCGAAATAACAACATACAACATCTCCGTGGTGACCACATGTGAAAGAGAACGGTGTGCATTGAATAATATGAACCAAAACCCCTTGCAAATCTATGCATATAGAATTCAACACAAAGGAGCATAAAAGGGCTCCGATTATAAGGCGAGACGACCTCCCCCCAGCCCCCCCCAGCCCCAAACTAGTAGGAGGGGAGGAGGATGCGACCCCGCCGTTACCCATCCCAGCTCAGGAATTGCATACACCACTGGTGCATAACTATTGCTAAATTTCAGGTGCCGCCACGGCATGCGACAGCACGGCTCTTAAGGTGGGGCTGATCACTAAGGAGAGTCAAGTGATAACATGGGAAGGCACCGCTAATGCCTTACTTATAGAGAAGCAGGGGGGGTCCCCCCCTTCTTTCTGCGGCGTGGTGAAAAGCGCACACTAATGGGGGAAACCATTAAGGAAATTACTAGCATAATTGGTAGCGCATAGCAGTCAGGATGTGGTCAGCCCGCGCCACGTGCGCGGGCTGACGTCATCTGAGAAGGTGACAGCATTGAGGGACAGTAGCCTTGGTGGCCACGGCTGCGTCAGGGAAGGTCCACCCACGCGAGTGATGTTGGTGCAGTCACCGCCCACTACCCCCAATGGAGGAGGGGAGGAAAGGAACCGAATCCCCCGGGCAGGCCGACCACCCCCCGTGGCGTGAGTATATAACATAAATACAGCAGTAAAGTGTAAAAAGGAAGAACAACTATACCAGCTCTTGCAAGTAAGAAGCCAAGTCAATCCATATAGGAGGGGTGGTCCATGTCCCCCTTGGCAGGTGAGGGTGCAAAAAATAGGGGGGGGCAAGGGGGAGTGAGACCAAACAAGCAAAGTACCCCCCTCCCATCTCTACAGGGACCGTGGAGCCAGCTGGAGGCGGTGTTGGGAAGTCACCCTCTCCGGATAAAAGCCTATGAGGGGTACCAGATGTCTGGGGTAATAGCAGATAGCAACAGAGCACCCCATGGGCAAAACTCACAAACGTCAATGAGGAGCTCCTGAGAAAAAGATGTAGCGAGAAACACAGGGGCGATGGTCGTCAAACATGTGGCGGGGGGGGGTCATCCATCGGAGGTGTAAACAGGATCAAGGTGGAGATATGTGCGGGGCAGAGGGTGGAAAGCAGTTTCAGTCCCCTCTGCCCGCCCCTCCGTTGCTGTGGTGGTTTCAAGGGGCTCGCTACCTGCGGGGCATTCTGACGGGCAGCAGCAGAGCCATTCCCAAAAGAAGAATGCCGGCGTCGGAGATGCAAATCTTGCATGTGTGTGGGGTCCTCCTCGAAATTCTGCATACCACCAGTTGGGGAGATCCACCAGCGGGATATCCAGGATGGAGCAAAATTGTGGCAAGTCCTCAGGCACCCGAAGTAAAGCTGTGCGGCCGAGAGTGGTTGCCGAGAGGCAGAAGAGGAACTTCCATTTATGAGTGATACCCCTAGTGCATAAAACTTCCAGCAGGGGTCGCAAATCTCGTTGGTGCTGCAAAGTTATGTTGGATAGGTCCTGATATATTTGAATGGCTGTTCCCTCATATTCCAGGTGTGCCCTAGTGCAAGCTTAGCACAGAATTTCTGCTTTAAGCTTATATTCCACCAAACAGCAGACCACATTGCGGGGGGTTCCCCCTCCCTGCCCCTCGGCCTCAGGGCCCTATGAATTCGCTCCAGGTCAATGGGGGACTGTGGTGGGCGATCATCATTAACATCATGTTAAAGAGGCCTGTGACTGCGGGCGTTAGCTGGTCGTGCTCCACAGATTCTGGCAGCCCACGCACACAAAGATTATGGCGCATCCCCATGTTGTCTAAATCTTCCAAGTGGTGCTGAAAATCTCTCATCTGCAGGGAATGGGTATCCAGGGTCTGTGTAACCGATCTGAGCACTCTGCCTTGCTGTGAGGTGGTTTGTTCAACATCAGACACCCGGCTGTACAGTGCTTGCATATCCTCCCTCAGATCCATAATGGCCGCCCCCAGAGTCTCCTTGATGTCAGTGGCCACAGCTCTTAAGTCCTCCATGCTTAGGGGATGGGGGCTTGGAGCTGAGGGGAAGGGGTCTCAAAGCCCGAGGCATTGACCGAGGCATAAGAGCGGGTGGATGGCTGGGGATTGGGGGAGGCAGAAGGAGCATGGCCTGTAGGTGCCATATTTGTGCCCTGTGTCCGGAATATCTCCGGAATGTTCTGGCTGATCCATGGTCCGGTGTCCCTCTGGGAACCGGGATCTAGTGGCAGACGAGGCTCTGGATGTGGAGCCCATGCTTACCGTGCAGTTTTCTCCGTGCAGTGGCTCCGGCGTATGAGAAGGCAGGTCCGATCGGCGGGAGCTCCGGGTCTAAGCAGCCATCACGCAGCGCCGCCAAACCATGCCCCGACTCATATAAATATTTACCTGACACTACAAGGTGTATACCAAGAGGAGAATTGTTGCTGCTAGCATATCAGGTAGAAGATTCACATGGTGTAATACTTTACCCATGTATGGAATAAGATAATATGTGTCATAAGGTGAACTGTATTTGAAAGATAAATATTTGCACATATATGGATTGATGGACTACACAGGAATTGCAAGGACTGTATAAAACATGTGGGTTTTTTTTTTTTTTACTCTTTGCACACCATATATTTTTTGAGTTATAGGTTTGTCAACTTTATTTTAGTATAGAAGAGGGTGTCACTACTATTGTTGTTATAATTTCTTGAGGCAATGCATACTGTATGTATATATATATATATATATATATATATATATATATATTATATATATAATTGTTTTGTTAATGGATATTTAGATACACAGGTATACACAATTGAAGCAACTGGAGTAGGGTGGCAAAAAACATTTTGGGATATTGGTAGCGCTGCAATTTTTTTGTTTTTTTTTATTATCACTGCAGGTGTGGGAACACATGCCAGTGATAGCTCCTATCCAGTCATTTGAATAGCCACTCAAAAGACATTAGTGTGGCTGTGAGGTAGTTTTTTCCGTTATACACGTGCTGTGTGGGAACTGCCTCACCAAAGTTATTGAGCTTGTTTGAAGTTGTCCTTCATGTGACTGTACATGCAAGTCTGAAAGTTCCCAGCACCTCTTTGAGTATGTTGTTCTGAAGAAATAAAAGCCTCACACAAGCTTTCATTTTTCCTTAAAGGAAAAGTATGGCCAAAGCTTTTTTGCCCATCTTTCTCCTGGAGATAATAGAAGTGCATTTAGTTTTGCATCCTGTGTCCCAGATTTAGCTGACAGTGGGCTGAAGCCTGCTGTCGGCTGATGTCACAGAGATGGTCCAGACGCTGCAGGGATATTGTGGGGATCCACCTAGATGCCTGAATGGCAGCTGTCTCAGCCTCACAGCATACTGCTGAGAACCTGTCACTCCCACCCCCTCCACTGCCCAACGCTCCAGTGAGAGCTGGAGGGGCAGAGCGGAAAGCTAGTGACTAGGGTTGAGCGGACACCTAGATGTTTAAAAAAAAGTCCGGGTCCGTGTCCCGGACTTTTACCGAACTTTTCCCGGACACCGAACCCCATTGAAGTCAATGGGGACCCGAACTTTAAGGCACTAAAATGGCTCTAAAACACCAATGGAAAGGGCTAGAGTGCTGCAAATGGCAGCAAAACGTAGTTAAGAGCATGGCAAGTGCTCTGCAAACAAATGTGGATAGGGAAATAACTTAAAACAACAAAAAAAAAACAGAAAAATAAAACAATGTTCTTCATCTCTGAAGGACGAGGCCCAAATGGAGTAGGAGGGAGGTTGAGGTGGTGGTGGATGTGGCGGTGTCATAGGCGTGCGCACAGGGTGTGCCGGGTGTACCTGGGCACACCCTAATCACCTAGGGCACATAGCATTATCGCTCTGTTTGCCAGTGAGGAGATGGGAAAGATCTCCCTCGGACCTGCTCTGCTCTATTTCTCTTTGCCAGCAGGGAGAGTAATGTATCGGGGCCATGTACATGTAGGCAAACACATGCATGTGTATTTCAACTTTGGGGTGCACACTCTAATGCAATAGGCTGCGCACACCTATGGGCGGTGTAGGTGGAAGCGGCGGTGGAGGAGGAGGAGGACGAGGTAGCCAACACTGCTTCTTTTCACAAATTTTAAATGAGGGTACACCCCAAAAGAGTGAGAAAGAGCAAAAATGGAACAATGGGTGGGTAAGGTCGGTATCCATTGCTATTCTGCACAAGGTACGGAAAAGTCCCGTGGGATCCATGCCTGGTTCATTTTAATGAACGTGAGCTTGTCCACATTGTCTCTGGACAGGCGTCTGCGATTGTCTGTTATAACGCCCCCAGCCGTGCTAAATACCCGTTCAGATAATACACTGGCTGCAGGGCACGCCAGCACCTCCAAGGCGTAAAGGGCAAGCTCAGGCCATGTGCCCAATTTGGAGACCCAGAAGTTGAAGGGGGCAGACCCCTCATTCACTACATGTAGGCGTGTGCACACATACTGCTCCACCATGTTGGTAAAATGCTGCCTCCTGCTAAGACGTTCCATCTGAGCTGCTGGTGCTGCTGTTTGTTGTGGCGTGCTGACAAAGCTTTTCCACATTTCGGCCATGCTAACCCTGCCTTCTGAGGTGCTGGCGGTGCCCTGGTTGCATTGGCGACCTCCTCCTCCTCCTCTGCCTTGTGCTTCCACTGTGGCCCCGCTGTCAGATGGGAATGCCAGCAGCATCGCATCTACCAGCGTGCGCTTGTACTCGCGCATCTTGCGATCGCGCTCCAGTGAGTGAATTAAGGACGGTACGTTGTCCTTGTAACGGGGATCCAGCAGCGTGGCCACCCAGTAATCAGCACAAGTTAGAATGTGGGCAACTCGGCGGTCGTTGTGGAGACACTGCAGCATTTAATCGCTCATGTGTGCCAGGCTGCCCAGAGGCGACGAATGGCTGTCCTCTGTGGAAGGTGTATCGTCCGTGTCCTCTGTATCCCCCCAGCCATGCACCAGTGATGGCCATGAGCTGGCCTGGGTGCCACCCTGCTGTGAACATGGTTCCATCTCCTCCTCCAGCTCCCCCTCCAGCTCCTCCTCCTCCTCATCCTCCAGAACTGTGCCCCTGCTGGACAATTGTGTCCCTGGCATTTGTGTGTGCAGGAACCCACCCTCGGAGCCCCTTGCGAATGACTGCCCTGAAAGCCTTTGAAATGTTACCTCTTCATCCTCCTCCTCCTCCTCCTCATCCTGTGCCACATCCTCTTCCATCATCGCCCGAATTGTTTTTTCAAGGAGGCATAGAAGTGGGATAGTTAAGCTGAGAACGGCGTCATTGCCACTGGCCATGTTGGTGGAGTACTCAAAACAGCGTAACAAGGCACACAGGTCTCGCATGGAGGCCCAGTTATTGGTGGTGAAGTGGTGCTGTTCCGCAGAGCGACTCACGCGTGCGTGCTGCAGCTGAAACTCCACTATGGCCTGCTGCTGCTCGCACAGTCTTTGCAGCATGTGCAAGGTGGAGTTCCACCTTGTGGGCACGTCACATATGAGGTGGTGAGCGGGAAGGCCGAAGTTACGCTGCAGCGCTGCCAGGCGAGCAGCAGCAGGGTGAGAACGCCGAAAGTGCGCACAGACGGCCCGCACTTTCTGCAGCAGCTGTGACATATCGGGGTAGTTTTTAAGGAACCTCTGCACCACCAAATTCAGCACATGCGCCAGGCAAGGGATGTGCGTCAAACCGGCTAGGCCCAGAGCTGCTATGAGATTTCGCCCATTATCGCACACCACCAGGCCGGGCTTGAGGCTCGCTGGCAGCAACCACTCATTTGTCTGCTGTTCCATGCTCCTCCACAACTCCTGCGCGGTGTGTGGTTTGTCCCCCAAACAGGCAAGTTGTAAAACTGCCTGCTGTCGTTTAGCCCTGACCGTGCTGAAGTTGGTGGTGAAGGTATTACGCTGTCCGGATGAGGAGGCGGTAGAGGATGAGGTAGCGGAGTAAGATGAGTTAGGAACAGGAGGCAAACTGAAGCGCCCTGCAATCCTCGGTGGTAGAAGGACATGCGCCAAATTGCTATCCACCTCAGGCCCATCCGCCACTGCATTTACCCAGTGTGCCGTTAGGGAGATATAACGGCCCTGACCGTGCTTACTGGTCCACGTATCGGTAGTTAGGTGGACCTTGGCACAGATGGCGTTGCGCAGTGCACACCTGATTTTTCCCCCACTTGGTTGTGCAGGGAAGGGATGGCTTGCCTGGAAAAGTAGTGGCGGCTGGGCACGACGTACTGTGGGACAGCCACCGACATAAGCTTTTTAAAACTGGGCGTCTCCACCAGACGGAATGACAGCATTTCAAAGGCCAATAATTGTGAAATGCTGGCATTCAGGGCCAGGGATCGCGGGTGGGTAGTGGGGTACTTCCTCTTCCTCTCAAGTGTTTGGGAGATGGAAAGCTGAACACTTCCACGGGACATTGTGGAGATGGTTGTTGGTGACCCAGGTGGTGGTGTTGCTGACAGATCGTCTGTTTGCGGGGTGGCAGGTGCCGGTATGACTACAGAGGTGGCTGGAGCGGCCGAGACTGCAGCAGAAGAGGAAGCAGGATGAGCCAGAGACGTTTCTTGGTTTTGAAGGTGTGTACTCCACTGCAGCTCGTGCTTTGCACTTAGATGCCTGATCATGTAGGTTGTGCTAAGGTTGAGAAGGTTTATGCCTCGCTTCAGGCTCTGATTGAACAGCGTGCAAACCACTCATGTCCTGTCATCAGCACATTTTCTAAAGAACTTCCACGCTAGAGAACTCTTTTGAGCTGACTTTGGTGCGCTCATTCCCTTGCTGCGTTGGGCAGTAGCAGGCGTAGTGTCTAGGGCACGGCCACTCCGCTTCTGCACCCTGCTCCCTCTTCTGCTGTGCTGGTGGCTCTGTGCGACCACCGCCTCTTCCTCCAAAATACTCAGGTCACCTGCATGACCTTCATTCCATGTGGGGTCGAGGACCTCATCGTCCTCCACATCATCTTCCACCCAGTCTTCACCCCTGCCCTCCCTGTCGGTCTCCACAATGCTGAACCCCGCAGCAGTTGGCACCTGCGTTTCGTCATCATCGGAGACGTGCTGTGATGGTCCTTCCATGTACTCATCTTGAGAAATAAGTGGTTGGGCATCGCTGCACTCAATCTCTTCCACTTCTGGGGCAGGGCTAGGTGGATGGCCCTGGGAAACCCTGCTGACAGAGTCCTCAAAAAGAATAAGAGACTGCTGTATGGCTTGGGGCTCAGACTGCTTGCCTGATTTGCAAGGGGGTGAGGTGAAAGACGGTTGGACATTGGCTGCAGGTGCCAACTCTGACCTTTCTGCAGTAGACTGGGTGGGAGACAATGTGAAGGAACTGAAGGCACTGTCAGCAGCAAACCAATCTACTATCGCCTCTCTGTGTTCTGGCCTCATCACTTCTAGAGGCGTATGATGCCCTACCAAATACTGCTGCAGGTTCTGTCGCCTACTCACACCTGAGGAAGGTGTTTCACTTGTGCGTGTAGCTGGCACAGATCGACCACGTCCTCTCCTTGCAACAGGAGCTCTAGCAGCAGCACCACGACCCCGGCCACGGCCCCTATTTGACGCTCTCCTCATATTTCTGAAATTTAAGATCTTGCCCTAGAAAGGTCTTTATTGAATAGCAGAACAAAAGAACAACAGTATCGCACGGGTGTATCTCACAGTCAAATATGCAAACTATGCCACAATTTAATGTTTTTTACACCAAAAGGGTGTGTATTGAATAGCGGAATAGGATAAAAAACTGTGTATCTCACACGTACAAACACAGACTAGGCCCGATTAAATTTTTTCCTACCCTAAAGGGAGGATGAGGAAGAGGAGTATGGAACAGGCAGCACCCTCAAATCTTCAGAAGTATGAGATGAACCTCAAAAACTTGGAAAGGTGGATCTCACACGTACCGACACAGACTATTCCACAATTTAATTGATCCCCAAAGGTTTTTATTGAATAGCGGAATGGGAAATATGATCGAAAAAAGTGTATGTATCTCACACGTACAGAAGCACACTAGGCCCCAATTACTATTGTTTGTACACCTAAAAGGATGGATGAGGAGGAGGAGGAGTATGGAACAGGCAGCACCCTCAAATCTTCAGAAGTATGAGATGAACCTCAAAAACTTGGAAAGGTGGATCTCACACGTACCGACACAGACTATTCTGCAATTTAATTGATCCCCAAAGGTTTTTATTGAATAGCGGAATAGGAAATATGATCAAAAAAAGTGTATGTATCTCACACGTACAGAAGCACACTAGGCCCCAATTACTATTGTTTGTACACCTAAAAGGATGGAGGAGGAGGAGGAGGAGGAGGAGTATGGAACAGGCAGCACCCTCAAAGCTTCAGAAGTATGAGATGAACCCCAAAAACTTGGAAAGGTGGATCTCACACGTACCGACACAGACTATTCCGCAATTTAATTGATCCCCAAAGGTTTTTATTGAATAGCGGAATAGGAAATATGATCAAAAAAAGTGTATGTATCTCACACGTACAGAAGCACACTAGGCCCCAATTACTATTGTTTGTACACCTAAAAGGATGGAGGAGGAGGAGGAGTATGGAACAGGCAGCACCCTCAAAGCTTCAGAAGTATGAGATGAACCCCAAAAACTTGGAAAGGTGGATCTCACACGTACCGACACAGACTATTCCGCAATTTAATTGATCCCCAAAGGTTTTTATTGAATAGCGGAATAGGAAATATGATCAAAAAAAGTGTATGTATCTCACACGTACAGAAGCACACTAGGCCCCAATTACTATTGTTTGTACACCTAAAAGGATGGAGGAGGAGGAGGAGGAGGAGTATGGAACAGGCAGCACCCTCAAATCTTCAGAAGTATGAGATGAACCCCAAAAACTTGGAAAGGTGGATCTCACACGTACCGACAAAGACTATTCCGCAATTTAATTGATCCCCAAAGGTTTTTATTGAATAGCGGAATAGGAAATATGATCAAAAAAAGTGTATGTATCTCACACGTACAGAAGCACACTAGGCCCCAATTACTATTGTTTGTACACCTAAAAGGATGGAGGAGGAGGAGGAGGAGTATGGAACAGGCAGCACCCTCAAAGCTTCAGAAGTATGAGATGAACCCCAAAAACTTGGAAAGGTGGATCTCACACGTACCGACACAGACTATTCCGCAATTTAATTGATCCCCAAAGGTTTTTATTGAATAGCGGAATAGGAAATATGATCAAAAAAAGTGTATGTATCTCACACGTACAGAAGCACACTAGGCCCCAATTACTATTGTTTGTACACCTAAAAGGAATGAGGAGGAGGAGTATGGAACAGGCAGCACCCTCAAAGCTTCAGAAGTATGAGATGAACCCCAAAAACTTGGAAAGGTGGATCTCACACGTACCGACACAGACTATTCCGCAATTTAATTGATGCCCAAAGGTTTTTATTGAATAGCGGAATAGGAAATATGATCAAAAAAAGTGTATGTATCTCACACGTACAGAAGCACACTAGGCCCCAATTACTATTGTTTGTACCCCTAAAAGGATGGATGAGGAGGAGGAGGATGAAACAGGCAGCACCCTCAAATCTTCAGAAGTATGAGATTGTGTTCAATGTACCCCACAAAGATTGTGTTCACTGCACCCCAAAAGGATTGTCTTCACTGCACCCCACAAAGATTGTGTTCACTGTACCCCACAAAGATTGTGCTCACTGTACCCCCCAAAGATTTTGTTCACTGCACCCCACAAGGATTGTCTTCACTGCACCCCACAAAGATTGTGTTCACTGTACCCCACAAGGATTGTCTTCACTGCACCCCACAAGGATTGTCTTCACTGCACCCCACAAAGATTGTGTTCACTGTACCCCACAAAGATTGTGTTCACTGCACCCCAAAAGGATTGTCTTCACTGCACCCCACAAAGATTGTGTTCACTGTACCCCACAAAGATTGTGTTCACTGTACCCCACAAAGATTTTGTTCACTGCACCCCACAAAGATTGTGTTCACTGTACCCCACAAAGATTGTGTTCACTGTACCCCACAAAGATTTTGATCACTGCACCCCACAAGGATTGTCTTCACTGCACCCCACAAGGATTGTCTTCACTGCACCCCACAAAGATTGTGTTCACTGTACCCCACAAAGATTGTGTCTACTGCACCCCAAAAGGATTGTCTTCACTGCACCCCACAAAGATTGTGTTCACTGTAATCCACAAAGATTGTGTTCACTGTACCCCACAAATATTTTGTTCACTGCACCCCACAAGGATTGTCTTCACTGCACCCCACAAAGATTGTGTTCACTGTACCCCACAAAGATTGTGTTCACTGTACCCCCCCAAAGATTTTGTTCACTGCACCCCACAAGGATTGTCTTCACTGCACCCCACAAAGATTGTCTTCACTGCACCCCACAAAGATTGTGTTCACTGTACCCCACAAAGATTTTGTTCACTGTACCCCACAAAGATTGTGTTCACTGTACCCCACAAAGATTTTGTTCACTGCACCCCACAAAGATTGTGTTCACTGCACCCCAAAAGGATTGTCTTCACTGCACCCCACAAAGATTGTGTTCACTGTACCCCACAAGGATTGTCTTCACTACACCCCACAAAGATTGTGTTCACTGTACCCCACAAAGATTGTGTTCACTGTACCCCCCAAAGATTTTGTTCACTGCAACCCACAAGGATTGTCTTCACTGCACCCCACAAGGATTGTCTTCACTGCACCCCACAAAGATTGTGTTCACTGTACCCCACAAAGATTGTGTTCACTGTACCCCACAAAGATTTTGTTCACTGCACCCCACAAAGATTGTGTTCACTGCACCCCAAAAGGATTGTCTTCACTGCACCCCACAAAGATTGTGTTCACTGTACCCAACAAGGATTGTCTTCACTGCACCCCACAAGGATTGTGTTCACTGTACCCCACAAAGATTGTGTTCACTGTACCCCACAAAGATTGTGTTCACTGTACCCCCCAAAGATTTTGTTCACTGCACCCCACAAGGATTGTCTTCACTGCACCCCACAAGGATTGTCTTCACTGCACCCCACAAAGATTGTGTTCACTGTACCCCACAAAGATTTTGTTCACTGCACCCCACAAAGATTGTGTTCACTGCACCCCAAAAGGATTGTCTTCACTGCACCCCACAAAGATTGTGTTCACTGTACCCCACAAGGATTGTCTTCACTGCACCCCACAAGGATTGTCTTCACTGCACCCCACAAAGATTGTGTTCACTGTACCCCACAAAGATTGTGTTCACTGCACCCCAAAAGGATTGTCTTCACTGCACCCCACAAAGATTGTGTTCACTGTACCCCACAAAGATTGTGTTCACTGTACCCCCCAAAGATTTTGTTCACTGCACCCCACAAGGATTGTCTTCACTGCACCCCACAAGGATTGTCTTCACTGCACCCCACAAAGATTGTGTTCACTGTACCCCACAAAGATTTTGTTCACTGTACCCCACAAAGATTGTGTTCACTGTACCCCACAAAGATTTTGTTCACTGCACCCCACAAAGATTGTGTTCACTGCACCCCAAAAGGATTGTCTTCACTGCACCCCACAAAGATTGTGTTCACTGTACCCCACAAGGATTGTCTTCACTGCACCCCACAAGGATTGTCTTCACTGCACCCCACAAAGATTGTGTTCACTGTACCCCACAAAGATTTTGTTCACTGCACCCCAAAAAGATTGTGTTCACTGCAGCCCACACACAGAAAAATGGATGTGGATCACTGACACCTGCCTATCTCCTATCCCACACAGCAATATCGATTGTAGTTTGTAGAACACACTGACCCTATAATTCAGCAGACTCTATCCCTAAAATGCCTACAACTCGCCCTGCCTAAACACTCCGACCTGACCCTAAATTCTATCCGGACACCAATTTGTTTTCCCTGCCTGTCTTTCCCTAATCAGCAGCCAGCACGTATGTGTGCTCTGTCCCTGAGCTAAGCAGCAGAATGACGCCGCTGTGGCTGCCTCGAACGTATAAAGACTTGGTCACATGCTTCAGACGGCCAATCACAGCTACTCATACATTTGCAGGCATGGCTGGGATAGCTTAAGGCACACCAGTTAAACGATTGTTGATTGGCTGTTGAAAGCCCGCCATGAAAAGAGCGCCAAAACATGCAAAACCCGGAAATAAAACGACCGAACACGGATTTTTTACCCAAACATACAGTAAAGTGTCCGTGTCCGTGTTCGGGTAACAAAAATCCAATTATTCGGTACGAACACGAATAATACAGTCCGTGTTCGCTCAACACTACTAGTGACTGACAGTCACTGACTTTCTGCTCACTGAAGACTGGGAACTGACCAATTAGTAGTTTTCAAATACTAAGTTCTTGGTGTAGAACCGCTGGGGGAACAGCTGCAGCTTCAGACTGACACCTCAGCCATCTAGGAGAGAATGTATACTTGTTTTTGTAAACCCACACTTCTCTTTTAAAGTGGTTCCAAAGTCTAACTTTTTTTTTACCTTAATGCCTGCATTAAGGAAAAAACACCCTACTAACGGTCTCCCTAATTACTAAACACTTACTTGACTCCTCTCACTGATACAGCACTGTCTTGGCTCCAGCTCTGCTCTCCCCTCTTCCTGGTTTCGCAGGAGACACTAGCAGCAGAAGGAGGTAAACTGTGAGGAGGGGAGAGGGGCATGTGTCTATGAATGCACATAGCCCAGACAGGGCCGGCCTTAGGTGTTCAGGCGCCCTGTGCGAGCTAATCCTGTGGCGCCCCCCCCCCCCCGCGCGCGCATTTTCTTGCACCTTTTTTATGATCACTAATAACTTAGCCCCCTTACATCAGAGACCCCCCACACAGAGCCCCCTTTACATCAGAGACCCCCACACAGAGCCCCCCTTAATTTGGAGGCCCCCTACATCAGAGAGCCCCCCTACACACAGAGCCCCCGCTCACTTCAGAGACCCCTCCACACAAAGCCCCCCTCACATCAGAGACCCCACACATACATCAGAGACCCCCCCCCCACACAGAGACCCCCTCACATCAGAGACCCCCACACAAAGCCCCCCTCACATCAGAGACCCCACACACACATCAGAGACCCCCACATCAGAGAGCCCCCCTTACATCACAGACCCCCCACACAAAGCCCCCTTACATCAGACCCCCCCATGGAGCCCCCCACATAACAGACCCCCCACACAAAGGCCCCCTTACATCACAGACCCCCCACACAAAGCCCCCTTACATCAGAGCCCCCCCTCCACACAGAGCCCCCCACATCAGAGAGCCCCCCTTACATCACAGACCCCCACACAAAGCCCCCTTACATCAGAGCCCCCCCTCCACACAGAGCCCCCCACATCAGAGAGCCCCCCTTACATCACAGACCCCCACACCATGCCCCCTTACATCAGAGCCCCCCCTCCACAGAGAGCCCCCCACATCAGAGAGCCCCCCCCTTACATCACAGACCCCCCACACAAAGCCCCCTTACATCAGACCCCCCCATGGAGCCCCCCACATCAGAGAGCCTCCCCTTAAATCACAGACCCCCCTTACATCAGACCCCCCACATCAGAGAGCCCCCCCTTACATCACAGACCCCCCACACAAAGCCCCCTTACATCAGGCCCCCCACATCAGAGAGCCCCCCTTACATCACAGACCCCCCTTACATCAGACCCCCCCATGGAGCCCCCCACATCAGAGAGCCTCCCCTTACATCACAGACCCCCCTTACATCAGACCCCCCCACATCAGAGAGCCCCCCTTACATCACAGACCCCCCCACATCAGAGAGCCCCCCTTACATCACAGACCCCCTTACATCAGACCCCCCCCACATCAGAGAGCCCCCCCTTACATCACAGACCCCCCCATGGAGCCCCCACATCAGAGAGCCTCCCCTTACATCACAGCCCCCCCTTACATCAGACCCCCCACATACAAGAGCCCCCCCTTACATCACAGACCCCCCTTACATCAGACCCCCCCACATAAGAGAGCCCCCCCTTACATCACAGACCCCCCTTACATCAGACCCCCCCACATCAGAGAGCCCCCCCTTACATCACAGACCCCCCCCATGGAGCCCCCCTTACATCAGACCCCCCCATGGAGCCCCCCACATCAGAGAGCCCCTCCTTACATCACAGACCCCCCCTCACACAGAGCTCCCCACAAAAAGCCCCCCTTACATTTTTTTTAAAGGAGAGAGTCCTCACTTACCTTCTGCTCTCTGCAGCTTTTTTTTTTCTTTAAACTTCCCGCCCACACATCCCCGGGAGTGTGGGCGGGGTGGGACGAGGAGAAGGGGCGGGGCGAGGAGGAGCTGACGAGGGAGGAGAGATCGTCAGCGTGGCAGGATCGGAGCGGAGGCTGAGCTGTGTGTGACACACAGCTCGCCTCACTGCTGCATCAGTACGGGTGACCGAGGCACAGCCGCACAGCGGGAGGTAAGCGGCGGCCGCGGCCTGTGTTAACCCTGTGCAGGCCGCGGTCGCCACTCACCTCCCGCTGTGCGGCCTGAATCACCTGATCTGCGAGCTGTGATGGCCGCACGACGCCCTTGTTGCCCATGGCGCCCTGTGCGGCCGCACGGCTCGCACACCCCAAAGGCCGGCCCTGAGCCCAGACTGGGAGCATGTCGGCACAGGTGCTTCCATAGCACATGGCTTGCTAAGGGGGCACCTAGAAGGAGGAGGAGTGGACAGCGCTGGTGGTGGATCACAAAGAGGCGGTAAGATACCACTCTGTGCAATATCAGAGCAAGGAAGTATAACCTATTTTTAATTTTTATTAAAAGAATGTTTGTTTTAAAATCACTTTAACTATCCAAATCTTAAAAAACATATTTGCTGGACGATTGTGAACTACTTGAAACTAAACTTTAAACATGCAGTTAATTATGCTGTAGAAATACAGATACATTATCTCTTTTACTTTGCAGAGTATTTATAATTCTTTTAATCCACTCATTTCACGCAGACATCCTTGACAGTAAGCATAGTCAAGTTTTGGACATTCCCCCTGACTATGCTACATTGAGGTACTGCACCTTTAATGTGGTACTAAATCCACAACAGTAAAATCAGTCTGTATATGCAGTAAAGCAAACTTGTTATACTCAATATGGAACCTAAGGGGTTAATCCTTTGCATTGTGTATAAGGCTTTTTATTCATGTCGCTCTGATCCTCCTCTTTTTACTGTCTCCAAAGAATAACAAAATACTTACAGAGCCAGGGGATGGGCTGCACATGTTCAGTTTGTTGTGTATTGTCAGAAAGTTTTTTTTTTTTTCTTGAGAGAGTACATGTGACCAGCACAGGGCCAATCAGCACTGTCCAGAAATGTCCAGACAGAGGATCAGGGGCGAATGAAAACTCCTCCTACAAGCCTCACAAGGAACTGATACAATTTACACGGTTGCTATACACTGCTGTTTATATTTTCTAAAATAATTACATTTCAATGTTCTGTGTACTGTGGGAGACCAGATATAGTGAATGCAGAATCTGGGTTTAGTAAAGCTTTAATGCCTTCTAATATACAATCTATGCCAGCCTGTCACTAGCCAGTGAAGAAGTACCAGAGATCATTTCTGTGGTTACACCTATTCTTAGCACTGGTCGGCTCTTAGAGATGATGTTTCATCTGCAGTTTGAGTGCTGGTGTGCAGACAATTTGAGGAATCTTTTATTGGAACATATCTGCAAGTGCTTAATGTATTCTGTGTTAAAATACATTAAATATAAAATTGGTAGATAAAGATGGAATTCAACCTTAAATTATGTTTTCCATATAGGGAAAATTGCAAAGAGGGCTACATATTTTCAGAAATGATGTATTTGCTGTTACCATAATTTGAAGACAGGCACTATATATAAACCAATACTATGAAGCAACTCTTACTCTAGGACATACTGCTATGTTTCTGAATGCTGTCCAATCAAAGACATGATGTCATGTGGCACAAAATTACAATCTATATAACTATACAATCTAAACTGCAATCTATGTAACTGAGGTTTCTAAAGGAATATTTTTTTTTCAGAATGCTGCCTGAAGCCTAGGATTACTTGATTTCCTTACCTAGGATGACTGTAGGTCATTTGATACCTTTAATTTAAATGTGTTAAAGGCCAGCTATTTGAATAGCATTAAACCACTATTACTTGTCATATTTGCAAAGATCTCCAGATATTTTTTAAAAACCAGAAATAACATTTGTTTAGGTAACTTGTTTTCTGTACTCGATAATACAGACTGTCAAATAATTTGTACTTTTGGTTATGTCTATACTTTCACTTCCACAGCTACTGCAATTCACCTAAAAAACGTTCTCCACAGTAACCTGGACAGAGATTGAGCCAGTATTATCAATACTTCATCCCATTGCCCTGAGACTATGCAAAAAGAGTTCTTGCAGCCAGAAATTTAAGTATAGCTTGGCAAGTTTGATTCCCAATGCCACTAGCTAATTTTATTTGGCGTCAGACACTTAACATGTAATAGAACTCTGTATTTTTGTCATCCAAGCCTTGTAAGAAGGAAATGTGGCTCTTAACAGAATATGGGATTATTGTGCTGCTAAAGAGGATTATGAAGGGAACATTTTAGAAAGAATGTGTCAATTTATGTCCACTGATTTGCTATGCAAAACATAATTCAAGCTAGGAATTCTGAGAAGTTACATTTATTCTGAACTTTCCAGGAAAAAAGTGAAAAGAAGAATTTTTTTTTTAATGCTTTGCGTATAGGACCCAGAATTTCTGTTTTTTTTTCCCCCAGAAATGCTTATAATGGTTTAGACAATTTTAATCAACAGAAATAGACATAACCTGTAGAAATCCATTGTACAAAAAAGGGCTTTGATGACCTTTTACAATGCACATTATAAGCTGTGATTGCCCTCTTGCCTGCATACCACCTAGCTGATGTTCAATTATTCCCAAAAAGTTCTTCCATGTTAAAACTTCCTTCTAGTTTGCCCCTTTGTTAATCTTGTGAAGTTCTGATAGTGCCAGCAGATTCAAAGCCATATCCCTAAATAGGCAGATTATTTCTCTCCATAGATGAAAAAAGGTAACCTCTTCTTCGGATAGCTCGGATGTTCTGTAGTGCTGCAACTGTACTCTATTGATGCCTTTATGGACCCTTCTATTTTCTATTGTTCCTGCTCAGACACCCAGGATGAGAAGACATATAAATGAATTATTTCCAAAAAAAAATCTTGGAAAAAATCTTGGAAAAAAAAAGAATTATAATTGCACCTAAGTTAAAAGGGGAGGAGCTTTCCCTAGCAACGCAGCTTTTTTTCAAGATCAAGTTTTGAAAAAAAAATCCCCTTGCCATAGATAGCCAATCATTCTTGCCTCCTGTTTGTGATTGGGCTTAACTGAAATTACTGGAAAAAAATAAAACTAACTAGAAAGTTTTTTAGGTGAATTGCAGTGGCTGTGGTAATGAAATTATAGACATAAACAAAAAAAAGAAAACTAAACTAAATGAAGATCCTGTATGGAATAAAGCTTATCTTGACAGAACTCATAAAAGGCCATCCAAACCATACATTTTCTGAAGAAACAGGTAAGGTACAATAAAAAAAGATGGTGCTACTGGTTCTGTAGGTCCTGTGATTTTGCACAAATGCTGATTAAATTATATTTTTCATATACATTCACTAAAATTAGAATTAGCACACACAACCACAACACAACTCACACAATTCCTACTAAATAAAAAAAAATAAAAAGAAAAGCTGTACTGAGTTAATAGATTAGGTACATCATATGCATTTCACAATGCATGTCTGCTGGTGTATATTGGCCCTTAGTGTGTTGGTGCATTGCTTTGCACCAACACATGTAAAGTGCAATACCACAATGTGTGTAGTGCACATGTGAGTTATATGAATGCTTTGAGGAAATATCAAGGGCCCAACAGGACTCTGTTATTTTACTTTTGAAAGGGTCATCAATTATCTTCCAGTCTTCTCAGTCTTCTTCTTAGAGTCCAGCAGTGATATGATAGTCAGATTAGGGTATAAGAAGATTGAGGGAATGTCTAGCAAGAATATGTAACTATATGAGTCAAGATAGCTGGATGCATTGTGTGACTTCATTGGCCCCTTTGCCTGAAACAAGATAAATACAAAATTACAATAGAAACTAAATGAACTAATTAGATGTACTAGAACATATTAATGAGACATCAAAATAAGGGGAAAAAACGGCACTATAATAAATAGTCAAACAAGCAGAAACTCAAATGTGAGATTGACACAAAAATAGATAATATAAAAAAGTGAAGTTGCGCTGTGTATTTACATTAAATCACACTGATTTTGCCATGTGCAATATTAACATTGAAGGATGTCAAAAACACCCAAAAAGAAAAAATGTAAAAAATCGCAAAATAAAGTCCTTCTACACCGATATTTTAACACCAGTGCAAACATAAAAATAAAACTGTTAAAGTATATCTTCCCCATTACGGTAAATTCTTCTACCACCAAGAGTAATATTCTCCCCCAAGACGAGATTGCCTGCTTACTAGAAAATATTGACCTTGTATATGGGCCTTGCTTTTTGCACTGATGCACAGTCATGTTGGAACAGGAAGAGACCATCTCCAAACTGTTCCCGCAAAGTTTGTCTTGGTATGCTGACACCTTAAGAGTTCCTTTCACTTGAACTAAGGGGCCAAGCCAAACGCCTGAAAAACAACCCCACACCATAATCCCCCCCCCTCCCCTCCATCAAATGATTTGGCCCAGCGCACAAAGCAAGGTCCATAAAAACATGGATGAGCGAGTTTGGGGTGGAGGAACTTGACTGGCCTGCACAGAGTCCTGACCTCAACCCGATAGAACACCTTTGGGATAGATTAAAATGCAGACTGTGAGCAAGGCCTTTTTGTCCAACATCAGTGCCTGACCTCACAAATGCGCTTCTGGAAGAATGGCCAAAAATTCCCATAGACACACTCCTAAACCCTGTGGACAACCTTCCCAGAAAAGTTAAAGCTGTTATAGCTGCAAAGGGTGGACCAACTCAATACTGAACCCTACGGACTAAGACTGGGATGCCATTAAAGTTCATGTGCCTGTAAAGGCATGCGTCCCAATACTTTTGGTGATATAGCGTATATATATATATATATATATATCCCCATTGATAATAATTAGAACAGTAGGTATGGTTAAAAAAACAAAAAAAAGTTAATTACATCTTTTTTGTGCACATAAAACTGTGATCTTTTGCATGTTGAAGTTATCCAGATAGGCTAATACTTCATTTAAAGAAGTTAAAGAAAAAAAGCTGTTATAGACTGGTCTTGAGCCAAGAAAATGAATATCCTCCATAGGAAAGTGAGGCAATAAAATCAAAAGCAGACACCAAACTCAATTTAAAATTTGTAAGAAAACTTTTGGCAGCTTTATTATGCATTTTTTTTTACAGGAAAAAAGTTATTTGAGATTATATGTAACTATAACCTGTAGCACGATGTCTATATATCTCTTTAAAGAGCATCCATAGTTTTATATCATTGTCTGTTTTATGTAAATGAACTTTAGGCTGTTTGTAAGTTTCAACCCTAGTCATTCTTTATGGATAGATACTCTCTATGAAGTAATGTATTTATAAAGTACCTGTTAACATTTTGTTCATATATAACAGATGGCAAAACTATTTAACAGATGTATTCAGCACTAGAATGCATGCACATTTTTTATATACGTACTAAGCCTTTGAAAAATCACCTACACTTTTTAAGTGCTAAAACATCTGTTGGGCTCAAACAATAATGTCAAATGTATCTACTGTATAGCAAAGGATGTGCCGACAAGCTTGAAACAGCACAAAGAAACATATATATCTATCTGGAATAGGCCTACAAAAGTGCCAAAATACATGTTGCACATAGCAACAAAATATATATTAATCTTTGCCTTTAGCCTGTTCACACCTTTGCAAGTACATTATTTCTTAACAGTGTTTTGCTATTAATTGTTAATGACATTTCAAATTGTCTACATGAAAACAATACACTTGTTCTATCGTACACTGCAACTTTGGTAATAAAGAGCGCATGTGTCACCATGCAGTACATTTTTGGATTCGCATTAAGGGACTGCATGAAACTGAACACATACAGTAAATAGTAAAATCAAAATTAAAACAGCGCTAGCATATATGAAACTTAAAACATTAATAACAATAATGTGCAAACTGTGCTATAAATACAAGTGATATAAATCAAGTACTTTGCTTAAAGTGAACAATAAAATCCAAAGTGCTCCAGTGCAGAAATTATGGTATAAAAGTCCTCCAGGTGACGGTGACCCATCTCGGTACTCACCAGAACTGCAGATACAGTATATACTGCTTTATGATGTAAGCGATATTGCACCAGGGATCCACCTATGGAATGCTGTATGATACCAGGTGTTTTCTTTATATGAAGCTGGTCCTCGTTCTCTCCATATACCCCAAATTGGAAAAGAAGGGCCTATATGGTGAAGTACGTTTTAAATAATTTATTAAAATACTCCAAGTGGAGAAAACATACTCACAAACAGGGTATAAAAACGAGCTGTGTATCAATGACAAAATCTTGTGGACGCCGCTGTTCGCATGCGTTCCACGGCCGATCCAGGAAGTAAAACCGGAAATAACGATGAGTCAGAGCCGTACCGGAATTGCGTCAATGCGTTTCGCTCGCCTACTGGGCGTTTTCAAAGACATACAGTAAATGTTTCAGTGTGAATAGATGCTAAATCTGCATTTAAAAAAAGACAACGTAAAAGCTGTATAATAATTGGATAAGTGTATAAGTAGGTTTTGAAAATTTTTGATTCAAAATTATCCAATATCCTATGATTATCCAACACACTGCTACATTTCCTCTGCCATCTTTTACCCACCTCTCAGCCAGCCCTTGTGGGTAAACGGCTGGTTGGGAGAGCAGTTATTTTGAAGGGTAAACTAGCAGTGTTTCTCAACATTTTTTCAGTCAAGGCACCCTTTAAAATTATTAAAAAAATCTCAAGGCACCCTCCAAAATTATGGACAGTCTTGAGGCATCCTATTCTAAAATGTAAAATCTATACTAATAGTTTTACATAATGCAGCAACATCAAAACACGTAAGACACCCAACGTTAGAGGGGATTTATTCTTCCAAAGCAAATACACTTTTGCAAACTAGGACTGACTAATATTCCAATGTTTCTCTTCTCCCTCAGTTTTTCCCCATCACTCAGCTAATTTGACCCCCCAATGCTGATGGAGAGAGGCAGAGGAGGGTCAAACAAGGATGATATGCAGGCAACTGACATCCTCCTTATCAACTGATGATGTCATTAGTTGTTAGGAGGTTGGCAGCTAGAAGATTATAATGGTGTACAGTAAAAACCTGTGGCTTTGTGTAACTAAAAAGCAGGTTTCATCCTCCTACTGGCTTATATACAATTTTGGGGCATTTTTTAGCCATTTTGTCAAGGCACCCCTGAAGAAACCTTAAGGCACCCCAGGGTGCCTGGGCACCCTGGTTGAAAAGGCTGTTCTATAGTAACTAACGAAAAACACCTATTTTAATTTTCTAACCTCTACTAGAAAAAAAGAAGCTAGAGATGGCTTGATTGCAGTGTTGCAAAACTTTGCTTTCCTTCCCTCATTTTGTTTAAACATCGGAGAAAGAGATAAGTTATTCATTTATAGCAACTTTTAACCAGATTAGAAAAATGGCAAACACATCTCATTGCTTTTGCTGAAACACCTTCAGTTTTCTTTTCTCTTAGGTTTATAAGGTCATCTTTTTCTTTTGTAGATACATTTTTAACCTTGTTTTAACATTTGGGAAGCCATGTTGGTTCTTCACACATCTTCTGTAGACAGAATCTCACATTTCTCTATCTCTAGGGAAAAGTAAAAGTGCCATAGCTCAGTGCTGTTCTGATCTAAAGCAATGTCTGAAATGTCTGAAATGTTTTCTGTATTTATGCAGTTTTGGGATGGGATGGCTTGTATCATGCCCAGGTGTACACAGCTCTTGTATTTCCTTGAGTTCAAACCTATATATATTTAGGGCTTGAGTTATCATTTAATAAAGAATTGACCTCACATTCAGTAAGATTTAAACATTTGTTTTCCAATGCAGGATTCAATCTAATTAGCGGAGCTATTTCACACAAGTGTTCTAATGTAATACACATGCTAAAATAAGTTGCTTGTAAGTATATATGTGAATGATCGGAAGAATGTAAGTAAAGTTAAAAATCCCCTTAACCAGATCTAAACACCATACAAAGTAAAATGGTAGGAATGGAAAGTGTTTGTGTTTGTACAGTATCTCACAAGAGTACACCTCTCACATTTTTGTAAATATTTTATTCTATCTTTTCATGTGACACATGCGCTCTTTATTACCAAAGTTGCAGTGTACGATAGAACAAGTGTATTGTTTTCATGCTACAATGTAAAGTAGTGAATGTACAGCTTGTATAACAGTGTAAATTTGCTGTCCCCTCAAAATAACTCAACACACAGCCATTAATGTCTCAACCGCTGGCAACAAAAGTGAATACACCCCTAAGTGAAAATGTCCAAATTGGGCCCAATTAGCCATTTTCCCTCCCCGGTGTCACGTAACTTGTTAGTGTTACAAGGTCTCAGGTGTTAATTGGGAGCAGGTGTGTTAAATTTGGTGTTATCGCTCTCACTCTCTCATACTGGTCACTGGAATTTCAACATGGCACCTCATGGCAACGAACTCTCTGAGGATCTGAAAAAAAAGAATTGTTTCTCTACATAAAGATGGCCTAGGCTATATGAATGATTGCCAAGACCCTTAAACTGAGCTGCAGCCTGGTGGCCAAGACCATAGAGCAGTTTAACAGGACAGGCCTCGCCATGGTCGACCAAAGAAGTTGAGTGGGCGTGCTCAGCGTCATATCCAGCGGATGTCTTTGGGAAATAGACAAAAGAGTGCTGCCAGCATTGCTGCAGAGGTTGAAGGGGTGGAGAGTCAGCCTGTCAGTGCGCAGACCATACGCAGCACACTGCTTCAAATTGGTCGGCATGGCTGTCGTCCCAGAAGGAAGCCTCTTCTAAAGATGATGCACAAGAAACAGTTTTCTGACAAGCAAACTAAGGACATGGATTTCTGGAACCATGCCCTGTGGTCTGATGAGACCAAGATAAACTTATTTGGTTCAGATGGTGTCAAGCGTGTGTGGCAGCAACCAGTTGAGGAGTACAAACACAAGTGTGTCTTGCCTATAGTCAAGCATGGTGGTGGGTGTTTCATGGTCTGGTGCTCAATGACTGCTGCTGGCACTGGGGAGCTACAGTTCAATGAGGGAATAATGAATGGCAACATTTACTGTGCCATACTGAAGCAGAGCATGATCCCCCTCCCTTCAGAGACTGGGCCGCAGGGCAGTATTTCAACATGATTCTGACCCCCAAACACACCTCCAAGACGACCTCTGCCTTGGTAATGGCCAGATAGCCAGCAGTAATCTGTGAAAAAATTTATTAATGACTATATTGTAAATTGGATAATACCAATGGATAAAGTAGTAGGTGGATAGGCCAGAACAGAATAAGAAAATTGACGTGTACTGACCAGATTAGTCAGAAAAATAGAGGTGCTCAATGTAAACTAAATAGAAAACAGAAAGATCCCCAGGTGTCTTACAAGTTATAATCCTTGGTGTGAGTAAACGTTTGTCATGTCCACCGATGTAAGGAACAAAAGGACATGGAGTGCTCATGCTGCATCACCCACCTCTCAGCTCAGAGGTGAATGTCGGGGCCCACCGCCAATGCCATGTACACGCCAATAATTTGGGACCTAGGGAGGAGTGACGATCAGAACTGGTCGGCACTAGTACTGGAAACCAGGGAGCGTGTCATCCATCTTGCCCCATGTGTGGGGTTTCTATTCTTTAGGTTTTCCTCATTGTATGAATCCTACCTTTTCAGCTGAACAAAGAGGATGCATGACCAGCGTATTTTAGGACCCTACAGGAATGAAATAGCTGTATTTTTAAACCTATATTACCTGAAAACTCTGAAGGACAAGATGCAATTGTTCTCTTTTCTAGTTCTAACATCTTTCAAAATAAAGAAACAAGTGTGCGCCTAAACCACCTTTAATTATATCGGTCACATTCACGGTACCTCCTTATCCCTATGGAAAATTAAAGATAATGCCTTTTATATCTGATTAAACTGTCCTGCTGCTGTAGACTTTTTCTTTTCTTCTTTTTAAACTTTTTTAAACTTTGCACTGTATGCCATTGCCAAATGAAAAAAGTGAGTATGACTTAGGCTCGGTTCACACTGGGGCGGCTTCAAAGTCGTCCGTCTCTGAATCCGCCCCCTACAGCGTGACTTTAGCGTGGCTTGCAAACCACATTATTAGAAATCAATGCAAGCTGCTCTGAAGTCGCCCCCAAGTAGTGCAGGAATCTTTTTCTAAGACTTGAGTCGCTCTGATTAGAATGGTTCCATTACACTAAATGAAGAGCAACTTGTCAAACAACTAAATCTCCTGACAAGTCGCCCCAGTGTGAATCGAGCCTTAGCAGAACAAGCAGAAAAATGATATAACTATTTATAAACTGTTCACAAAATCAAAGATTATTCAGTAGCTGCCTAAACACACTTAGGCCTTACACAATGTGAGGCATAAATAGATAAAATATTTATTATTTCTCCAACAGTAGGATTGAGCGAACCCAGACTGTATTGTTCGTGTTCGTACCGGTCTTTGGGTATTCGGTACCCAGACCCGGACCCAAACATTTCACTGTATGTTCGGGTACTGTCCATTGTTCGGTAACGTTATTTGATGTTTTGGCGCGGTTTTAATGGCGTGCTTTCAACAGGTGCAAGGCAGCCAATCAGCAAGCGTTGAACTAGTGTGCCCTAGAAGCCATCACAGGAGTATGAAAAATCAAAATGTGAGACCGCACTCAGGGTATTATGATGAAATCAAAGGTTTCTTTATTCCTCAAAATAAAGTAGACAGACAGTGTACAAAACAGACATGTCCGGTTGACGCGTTTCACGAAATTGTTAGTCGCTTACTCATAACCACACTGTGAGATCGCAGAGATCAGCAAGTATTTGTAGGTGGACAAACCAACAGGAACAGGGTGGTGTAATCACACATATCCTGAACCACTTAAGTTAATGAAGAATGGATGAAAGCCGAGCTGTCTGCGGTATCACAGTGAAGACAATTAGTGACACATAGAATCCCGCTAGGGGAAACAATATAAAATTGTGAAAAAAACATATATAAAAGTTTGATAAAATCACATTTGCATACTGGAATCTCATAAAAACAGGCTATGGAATGAAAACATGAAACCACATATATATGTGTAAATGCAAAAATACTTCTTGGATCCAAAAGTCCATCCAAACACATATGTGTAACAAAATATAATATAAAGTTGGAGTTAATGTGATTTTCACACACATGGCGCCAATACCGATATTATATACTTTTGATTTGAGATCGATCCCAAATTTTGGACATGTTGCATATATGGAACATATACACACAGGCTCTTTCTTGGATTTTTTGCATACTTCTCCTTGCTTCAGCCCTCTTTTTTCGTTTGTGTTTTTCCACATTCACATTTATTATAATTTTTCATAGACGTTTTTGTCTAAGTTTTATACCCATATCTTCTCCTCATCACAATTACTTTATTTATTAATTTTATACATCGATTGATTTTCACTATCATTTTTACTATCATTATTATCATCAATATTATTTTTATATATAAACAATTACACACATCTCCACAGATGGTGATAACACTTTTATATCACATCCAGCAAATCACATTAACTCCAACTTTATATTATATTTTGTTACACATATGTGTTTGGATGGACTTTTGGATCCAAGGAGTATTTTTGCATTTACACATATATATATGTGGTTTCATGTTTTCATTCCCATAGCCTGTTTTTATTTTTTTATTTTTATATTGTTTCCCCTAGCAGGATTCTATGTGTCACTAATTGTCTTCACTGTGATACCGCAGACAGCTCGGCTTTTATCCATTCTTCATTAACTTAAGTGGTTCAGGATGTGTGTGATTACACCACCCTGTTCCTGTTGGTTTGTCCACCTACAAATACTTGCCGATCTCTGCGATCTCACAGTGTGGTTATGAGTAAGCGACTAACAATGTCGTGAAACGCGTCAACCGGACACGTCTGTTTTGTACACTGTCTGTCTACTTTATTTTGAGGAATAAAGAAACCTTTGATTTCATCATAATACCCTGAGTGCGGTCTCACATTTGGATTTTTCATACTCCTGGACGGCGGATCTGACCTGCACCGGGTTCGGAACATACACCTGAGCGGCTCTCTCCTCTACCCTTCTAGAAGCCATCACAGCCATGTCTACTAATGACATGGCTGTGATTGGCCAGTGCAGCATGTGACCCAGACTCTATATAAGCTGGAGTCACACAGAGCCATGCGTCACTCTGCTATAACTATACTAGGGACAGGTTCCTGACTGCTGCTGCTGAGGGAGAGATAGGAGTTTACTGTAGGGTGAGGCTGGAGAGATTGCTTGTAGGGAAAGCATAGGAACAATCTGCTTTATCATACAGCAATCTACATTGATTTTATTGTGTGGGGGTGCAGTGCACAATCTTTTTGCCCGGAGGGAGAGATAGAAGTTTACTGTAGGGCCAGGCTGGAGAGATTGCTTGTAGGGAAAGCATAGGATAGGAACAATCTGCTTTAATCAGACAGCAATCTACATTGATTTGATTGTGTTGGGATGCAGTGTATGATCTTTATGCCCTGACCTGAGCCAAGTGAGGAGGAGAAAGGAGAAAAAAAAAATTATCAGTCTGTTAGGCATGCGGTGCTGCACATTTCATGCAAGCTCAGTGCATATGTGTCTGCTTAATCTGCATTTAAAAAAGAAAAAACTTTTTTTCCTTCATATTTAACTTTGACATACAATCTTTAGACTGACACTGCTTTTCTAACCTGCTCTTTAAAAAGCACCAATGTGAGGGGAAAATAATTATTTTTCAGTATTTAGGGTAAAAAAATTATTTTTCAGTTTTTCATTCAAATGTTTTTTTTTTTTTTTATTATTCAATAGCGGAATAGAACAACAACAGTATCTAACCTGTTAGGCGTGCGGTGTGTAGCGGGCATTTCCTGCAACCTCAGTGCATATGTGTCTGCTTAATCTGCATTTTAAAAAGAAAAAAACTTTTTTTCCTTCATATTTTACTGTGACTTACAGTGTTTAGCCACTTTACCACCGGAGGATTTTGCTGTCTTACGTCTGGGCCACTTTTTGCGATTCGCCACTGTGCGACTTTAACGGACAAGAGCTTTCTTTTGGTGGTATTTGATCACCTGTGCAATTTTTACTTTTTGCGCTATAAACAAAAAGAACGTACATTTTTTAAAAATAACAATATTTTTCACATTTTTTTATATGAAATCCCCCCCCCAAAAAAATGTAAAAATCAAATTTTTTTAAAATTTTTGGCCAATTTGTTTTCTGCTACCTATGTTTGGTAAAAAAAAAATCACAATAAGCGTATTTTGATTGGTTTGCGCAAAAGTTATTGCGTTTACTAACTAAGGGAAAGATTTCTGTGATTTTTGGTGTTTTTTTTTAACGAGTAATGGCGGCGATCTGCGATTTTTTTTGCGGGACTGCGACATTGCGGCGGACAGATCGGACCCTTGACTGACATTTTTGACACTTTTGGGGGTACCAGTGACATTACTGCAGTAATCAGTGCTATATATATGCACTGTTACTGTAAAAATGACACTGGCAGGGAAGGGGTTAATTTTATTGGAGAGGGAGGGGTTAATGTATGCCTGGTGCTTACTAACGTGTGTGGGGGGAGGTGACTGAGTGACACAAGGACAGATCGCAGGTTCAGTTATGCTGAACCCTGCAATCTGTCCCTGCCTGTCACTTAGGAGATCCGCCCGCGTTGTTTACACAAGCGGGCGGATCTCCAGACTCGATTTCCCGACGATCGGGGAAGAACAGCGGCGATCGCCGCTGCTCCTCCCCTGGCCCGACTCCCGCTGTAACTGAATACAGCGGGAGCGAGCCTCCGGCGCCGCGCACACGCCGCCGAGAAAGGGGAGTGTCTGGCGACGTAGGTCCAGACGATAACGAACCACTTTGCCGCAGTAGAGCTCTAGTGAGCAGACGGCAAGTGGTTAGACAGACACTGCATTTCAAATCTGCTATTCAACAAGCACCAATTAAGGGGACAATTATTTTTCAGTTTTTCATTCATACATTTCAGTGCGATACACCCATTGAATACTGTTGTATTGCGCATTGCAATAAAAAAAAAACGAATTAGGGACAAAAAAAGTTGATTGCAGCCCTGTCTGCAGATGTTACAGTGAGATACACCCATTGCATACTGTTGTATTGCGTCTTGCAATAAAAAAAAAAAACATTTAAGGGCAAAAAAAGTTGATTGCGGCCCTGTCCGCATATGTTACAGTGAGATACACCCATTGCACAGTGTTGTATTGCGCCTTGCAATAAAAAAAAACTATTTAGGGGACAAAAGAGTTTATTGCGGCCCTGTCCGCATATGTTACAGTGAGATACACTCATTGCATACTGTTGTATTGTGCGTTGCGATAAAAACCCATTTCAGGAAAGATCCAAAATTCGATAAATATAAGAAGGTCAAATAAGCGACGTGGCCTGGGTCGTGGTGTTGCTGGTGGAGCTCCTGTTGCAAGGAGAGGACGTGGTCATTCTGTGCCAGCTACACGCACAGGTGAAACACCTTCCTCAGCTGCGAGTAGGCGACAGAACCTGCAGCAGTATTTGGCAGAGCCTAATGTGCCTCTACAAATGTTGAGGCCAGAACAAGTATAGGCGATAGTAGATTGGGTTGCTGATGGTGCCTCCAGTTCCTTCACATTGTATCCCACCCAGTCTTCTGCTGAAAGGTCAGAGTTGGCACCTGCAGCCAATGTCCATCAATCTGTCACCGCAACCCCTTGCAAATCAGCCAAGCAGTCTGCGCCCCAATTCATGCAGCAATCTCTTCTTCTTTTTGATGACTCTGTTAGCATTGTTTCCCAGGGCCATCCACCTAGCCCTGCCCCAGAAGTGGAAAAGATTGAGTGCACCGATGCCCAACCACTTATGTCTCCAGATGAGTACATGGGAGGACCATCGCAGCACGTCTCGGATGATGACGAAACACAGGTGCCAACTGCTGCGGAATTCCGAATTGTGGAGACCGACAAGGGTTGCAGGGGTGAAGACTGGGTGGAAGATGATGTGGAGGACAATGATATCCTCGACCCCACATGGAATGAAGGTAATGCCGGTGACCTGAGTAGTTTGGAGGAAGAGACGGTGGTCGCACAGAGCCACCAACACAGCAGAAGAGGGAGCAGGGTGCAAAAGCGGAGTGGCCGTTCCCTAGACACTACACCTGCTACTGCCCAACGCAGCAAGGGACCGAGCACACCAAAGCCAGCTCACAGGAGTTCCCTAGCGTGGCAGTTCTTCAGACAATGTGATAATGACAAGACATGAGTGGTTTGCACGCTGTTCAATCAGAGCCTGAAGCAAGGCATAAACCTTCTCAACCTTAGCACAACCTGCATGACCAGGCATCTAAGTGCAAAGCACGAGCTGCAGTGGAGTGCACACCTCAAAAACCAAGAAAGGTCTCTGGCTTCTCCTGGTTCCTCTTCTGCTGCTGCAGTCTCGGTCTCTTCATCCACCTCTGTAGTGCCAGTGGCACCTGCCACCCCGCAAACAGAGGATCCACCAGCAACACCACCACCTGGGTCACCAACAACCATTTCCACAATGTCCCATGGAAGCGTTCAGCTTTCTATCTCCCAAACACTGGAGTGGAAGAGGAAGTATCCCCCTACCCACCCATGATCCCTGGCCCTGAATGCCAGCATTTCAAAATTCCTGGCCTTTGAAATGCTTTCATTCCGGCTGGTGGAGACGCAGAGTTTTAAAAGCCTTATGGCGGTGGCTGTCCCACAGTACATTGTGCCCAGCCACCACTACTTTTCCAGGCAAGCCATCCCTTCCCTGCACAACCAAGTGGGTGACAAAATCAGATGTGCACTGCTCAACGCCATCTGTGGCAACGTCCACCTAACTACGGATACGTGGACCAGCAAGCACGGTCAGGGACGTTATATCTCCCTAACAGCACACTGGGTAAATGCAGTGGCGGCTGGGCCTGAGGCAGATAGCAGTTTGGCGCATGTGCTTCCACCACCGAGGATTGCAGGGCGCTTCAGTTTGCCTCCTGTTCCTAACTCCTCCTACTCAGCTTCCTCATCCTCTACCGCCTCCTCTTCCAGTCAGCGTAACACCTTCACCACCAACTTTAGCACAGCCAGGGGTAAATGACAGCAGACAGTTTTAAAACTTGCCTGTTTGGGTGAAAAACCACACACCACGCAGGAGTTGTGGAGGGGCATTGAAAAGCAGATGGATGAGTGGTTGCTGCCAGTAAGCCTCAAGCCCGGCCTGGTGGTGTGCGATAACGGGCGTAATCTCATAGCAGCTCTGGGCCTAGCCGGTTTGACACACATCCCTTGCTTGGCGCATGTGCTGAATTTGGTGGTGCAGAGGTTCTTTATAAATTACCCCGATATGTCAGAGCTGTTGCAGAAAGTGCGGGCCATCTGTGCGCACTTTCGGCGTTTTCACCCTGCTGCTGCTTGCTTGTCAGCGCTGCAGCGTAACTTCGGCCTTCCCGCTCACCGCCTCATATGTGACGTGCCCACAAGCTGGAACTCCACCTTGTACATGCTGGCCAGACTGTGCAAGCAGCAGCAGGCCATAGTGGAGTTTCAGTGGCAGCACGCACGCGTGAGTCGCTCTGTGGAACAGCACCACTTCACCACCAATAACTGGGCCACCATGCGAGACCTGTGTGCCTTGTTGCGCGGTTTCGAGTACTCCACCAACATGGCCAGTGCCGATGACGTCGTTCTCAGCTTAACTATCCCACTTCTATGCCTTCTTGAAAAAACACTTCAGGCGATGATGGAAGAGAATTTGGCACAGGATGAGGAGGAGGAGGAGGAGGAGGAGGATGAAGAGGTAACATTTCCAAGGCTTTCAGGAAAGTCATACGCAAGTGGCTCCGAGGGTGGGTTCCTGAACACACAAATGCCTGGGACACAATTGTCCAGCAGGGGCACAGTTCAGGAGGATGACGAGGATGAGATGGAGGAGGATATGGAACCATGTTCACAGCAGGGTGGCACCCAGGCCAGCTCATGGCCATCACTGGTGCGTGGCTGGGGGGATAAGGAGGACACAGAGGATACACCTCCCACAGAGGACAGCTTTTCGTTGCCTCAGGGCAGTCTGGCACACATGAGCGATTACATGCTGCAGTGTCTCTGCAACGACTGCCGAGTTTCCCACATAGTAACTTGTGCTGATTACTGTGTGTCCACCCTGCTGGATCCCCGTTACAAGGACAAAGTAACGTCCTTAATTCCCTCACTGGAGCGTGATCGGAAGATGCGTGAGTACAAGTGCATGCTGGTAGACGCGCTGCTGGTGACATTCCTACCTGACAGCGGGGGCACAGTGGAAGCACAAGGCCAAGGCAGGGGAGGAGGAGGAAGAGGTCGACAACGCTGCCAGGGCACCACCAGCACCTCAGAAGGCAGGGTTAGCATGGCTGAAATGTGGAAAAGCTTTGTCAGCACGCCACAACAAGCTGCTGTACTAGCAGCTGATATGGAACGTCTTAGCAGGAGGCAGCATTTCACTAACATGGTGGAGCAGTATGTGTGCACACGCCCAGACGTACTGAATTACGGGTCTGCCCCCTTCAATTTCTGGGTCTCCAAGTCGGGCACATGGCCTGAGCTTGCCCTTTACGCCTTGGAGGTGCTGGCCTGACCTGCAGCCAGTGTATTATCTGAACGTGTATTTAGCACGGCTGGGGGCGTTATCACAGACAAGCGCAGCCGCCTGTCCAGAGCTAATGTGGACAAGCTCACGTTCATTAAAATGAACCAGGTATGGATCCCACAGGACTTGTCCATACCTTGTGCAGAATAGACATGTATACCGGCCTTACCCAGCCATTGCTGGATTTGATCTTTCTTACTCTTTTGGGGTGTACCCGAATTTAAAATGTTTTTTTATTAAAAACCAAAACCAGTGTTGGCTACCTCGTCCTCCTCCTCCACTGCCGCCGCCACTTTCACCTACACCGCCATATCCACCGCCATATCCTCCACCACCTCAACCTCCTACTCCATATGGGCCTCGTCCTCCTCCTACATCATTCAAGATGATTATTTTTTATTTTTCTGTTTTTTATGTTATTTTAAGTTATTTCCCTATCCACATTTGTTTGCAAAGCACTTGCCAAAAAAATCATCAAAAGATGATTTTGCTACCATTTGCAGCCCTCTAGCCCTTTCCATGTTTGTTTTAGAGGCATTTTAGTGCTCAAAAGTTCTGGTCTCCATTGACTTCAATGGGGTTCGGGATCGGGACAAAGTTCGAGTTAAGTCCGGGTCATGAACCCGGACTTTTTTTTCAAGTTCAGTCGAACCCGCCGAACCCGAACATCCAGATGTTCGCTCAACTCTATCCAACAGCAATTCACCAGCATTGGATTGTTTGAAGAAATTAAGCTGGTGCATTCTCATTAAACCTTCATCTTTGTCAGGAAAGGGAGTACTGTAATGTCTTCTTTGGCAATCAGAAAATAATAATGAGCTTTGCTTCCATTTGGTTTGAATGGAATATCTTTGTTACTAATGCAGAGCCATAGCAAGATCATGCCAAACATCTTTGGGAGTAGAAATAAAGCTGTCCTCCCTTAAATTCAGGAAATGCAATAACTTGTAGTTGTTTTAGTTACAGCCTTACCTTCCCTGCCCATCATGTTTGCCTAACCAAAGCTAAAATGGCCTTATGAGAAAAAAAAAATTCTGATCTGTAAATAATATAAAAGAAATAAAGACATAAAACATATTAATGGCAGGTATGCAAATGGAAAAGTCTGGACCAGTATTTGACTCTTAGCACTTTTAAAGATCAGTTTTCTGCCCTCTATTTCATTTAAAAAACCATTAGCTTCGTAGGGTCCTTCCACATCTTGAGGAGCGGAATGCAGTCTGGCTGGCCTGTACTCAAATGGGGAGGCTTCCAGGTAGGATGATTTGTCTCTTCACTTTCCCTACTTGTCTGGAATCTCTCCCTGAAGCTAAGCACTGTTCCTGACAGACGGGCGACCTGTCCCTACTCTAGCCACTCGCAAAATGTGCACAAAACATGAGAGCCAGGGTCTTAAATAGTCTGAATAAAAAATGATATAGCGCAAACAAAAAAAATAAAAAATTTTTGAAAAATTGTCCATCACCATTGTGTTACATGTGTGAAGATTTCTAAAAACTTCCCAAAATGTCATGCTGTGTCTCCAGTAGGGATGAGCTTGGAGTTTGACTCGAACATTGGCTGTTTGCTCGTTCGTCAAATGACAAACAAATGGGCTTCTTCATGGGAACTTTGAGTTCCTGCATTAATATGGAGTCTGACCTCTGATTCCAATAAATCACCTTGCTTGCCAGGGGATGTGAACCCATAACCATCTAAATTGCAAGCCTGGTATTCTACCACCTACGCCACCGTTAAGCCTGCTTAAGCTGAACAGACTTTCCCTAACTTTTATCTCATCCCCTGTGTGTAGGGTGGAATAGGAGTTAGTTAGTTAGTTAGGCAGGGAGAGTGTGATCAGCCTAAGCATGCTTGACGGTGGCGTTGCTGGTAGAATACCAGGCTTCCAGATGCAAGGCTGTGGGTTCAAGTCCCTTGGCCAGCGGGTGATTTATAACTGGAATTCTATAGTTAATAATACATTGCTGGCAGGGAGAGAGATTTTTTCTTTTTACAGTTTAAGATCAGATGTTCAGAGCCCCCGCTGCGCCATAGCACCCACCCCCCCATGTTGAGGGCATGTCGCCCCCACCCTTTTTCTGGCCTGCCAGGCTGTGTGCTCGGATAAGGGTCTGGTATGGATTTTAGAGGGAACCCTACGCTATTTATTTATTTTTTTAATTTTGGGGCGGGGTTCCTCTTAAAATCCATACCAGACCCGAAGGGCGGACAGGCGACTGATCATCGGGGGACACTATTTTTTTTATTTTTTAATAAAGGACTTTTCCAAAACTGACTTTTGTTTTTATTTTTTTTGTACACTTTTTTTGTGAATGGGTAGGGGTACGAGGTACCCGATAACCATTCACATGGGGGGGCTGGGATCTGGGGGTCCCCTTTTTAAAGGGGGATTCCAGATTCCGATAAGCCTTCCCCCCGCAGAGCCCCATAACCGATTGTCAGGAAGAGACCCCTGTCCCCATCAATATGGGGGCAAGGTGCTTTGGGGTGGGGGGGGCCCAAAGCACCCACCCCCCTATGTTGGGGGCATGTGGCCTGGTAGGGTTCAGGGGGGGCGCTCGCTCACCCCAACCCCCATCCTGGCCAGCCAGGCTGTATGCTCAGATAAGGGTCTAGTATGGATTTCAGAGGGAACCTTTTTTTTTAAATTTTGACGTGGGGCCCGAGGGGCCTTGTATGGACTGGGGGGGACCCCACACAGTTTTTTTCATTTTTTTTATCTGTATTGCCGGGAGCCTAACAATACATTACAGCCGCGAGCATGTTTAAATGACATTTATTCCTTTAGAAATGTCAGTATTGCTGCAGTGGGCTACACACATCACACAAATGTGCCACTTTACAGGTACATTAAGGGGGCCCCCCAGGTACGATATTTAAAGGAATTTTTCATTTTTATTGTTTCACTTTAAGCATTATTAAAATCACTGCTCCTGTAAAAACGATTGTTTAAAAAATAAATTTTGCATTGATTCATGTCTCCCAGGGCAGTACCCAGGTCCCCATACACCTTTTTGGGCCAATTACTTGCATTTAAGCCTTTAAAATTAGGACTTTTGATTTTTCATGTTCTCTAGAACATTTCCCCTGTTTGAGATGTTCTGGTGCAAACTGAACAGGTTGGTGTTCGGCTCATCACTAGTCTCCAGCCACCCAGTGCAATATATCTGCTCACCTCCAAATGTGGACCACAATATAATAGTAAGGTCATAAAAGCTTAAAGTGATTGTAAAGTCCCATTTAAAAAAAAAAAAAATAACAAACATGTTATACTTACCTCCTCTGTGCAGTTGGTTTTGCACAGAGCAGCCAAGATCCTCCTCTCTTCCGGTTCCTCATTGATGCTCCTAGCCCCTCCTATGGAGTGCGCCCACAGCAAGCTGCTTGCTATGGGGGCACCTGAGCCAAGCTGAAGCTCTGTGTGTCCATTCAGACACGGAGCTGCCGCTCTGCCCCACCCCCCCTCTCCCCTGATTGGCAACTGATTGACTTTGATTGACAGCCACAGTAAACAATGGCACCACGGCTGTGTCTCAGCCAATCAGGAGGGAGAGTCCCGGATGGCCAAGGGACTCATAGACATCGCTGAAAAAGGAAGGACCTCAGGTAAGTATTAGGGGGTGCTGGCGAGGCAGCTACACCCAGAAGGTTTTTATCTTATTGTATAAAATGCATAAGGATAAAAAAACTTTCCTGACTTTACAACTCCTTTAAATCATCAACGCCAAGGGTATGTCTCCTCCAGCATGCTTCTGTATACTCCTCCACCTCCTCTAGAAGCTCCAGACTCACAGGTAAGTATACATGCAAACACTAAATAATATTATTCTCTGTGGAAAAGGGATATATACATACAGTTGCCAAAAAAGCACTCACAATGAGTCTTAATTCATATAGATGTATAATCCTCCATCCATAGCCCGTGCTATTCCCACTGTGCATGTGGCTAACTGGCTAATCAGTGCAATTAATCTGCTCACCTCCCACTGTGGATCCCAATATAATCAAGGTCAAATTGGCATATGTTTTTCCATCCAAGGCTCAATAGCAGCGCCTCCTCAGTAGGCCTACTGAGGAAGCCCTGCTATTGGGTGTAACAGTTATAGGAGCCTAAAGGCATTTCCCAAGCCTTAAGGTAAAAGAATTGGTAACAAAGATAAAATGCTTAGACAGGACCAATAGTGTAGTAGGTTAAAAACTCACTCACAAGACTGTACCTTTACTAAGGTAAATGTAAGCAGTTGGTCTCACCTGTCAGCCTTCTGATCCTGACCACTGATGTCAGCAGGGAATGCTAGTCACTCCTGGTTAGGAAAAGAGAAGGCGCTTCCCCAGATGATGTACAATTGCCAAGCCAATCCAAGAATGTTCTGCTGTTCAATGTGATGTCACTGTGGTGCTAGTGTAGAAACACATTTTGGGGATGCCATCCTTTTATAATCCTGCCTGTCGGTGGAACTGATGACAGATGGGTGTCCATATAGGGAAGGCACCTGATGGTAGTCCCCCCAAAATGTTTTCCATATCGTTGAATACTTTATGGTTATAGGAAAAGTATCCCTAACTTTTGAAGCTATCAGAGTGTTCTTCAACAGCTCCTGCATACTCATCTTTAGCAACAACTTTGTCTGAAAAATGTAGAAATCCTTTCTATTAAGGTCTCCCTAACATCTGCCTTTCTGTGGCTTGGCATGTGTAGGCTTTTGCACGAGTGGCAGATTTTGTTCTGCATTGTTGTCCAAGCAAAAGGGAGTAGACTGAGTGTGGGAATGCTGCTTGGATTACGAAGGCCACATTTGGGAAGATCCACACCTTCAGGGACCAAGAGGTGCATATATCGGCACTCAACACAGCGGAACCCTCTTTTTCCTCTCTTTCTCTTAGCAGCAGTGACTCACTTGTCACACCTCCAACAACCCACAGATATAAGAAACTTTTTTATCCCAAACTTATCTACAGGTATAACATTGAATGTCTGAGATCTATCTATATTGAAATTGACATAATTCTCCATGCAATTAACTTATACAATATCTATTATGTTATATAGGAAATCACAAATCTCCCCACTTTTAGACCCCTGAGGAAAGGCCTGCGTGCCTGAAACGCGTCGGGTGGGAGGATTTCCTTCAAGTAACCAACATATACCTCCGAGTATATGCATCACCACATTTTTTTCAGTTATTATTTTTACATATATTCTTTGAATACTACATAATTTATGTTTTCTGTACAAACTTATGCAACATTTCAGATCTATGTAAAATCTATTTTATCATTTGTTAATAAAATTATTTAACTTTTACACATTTGTGGAAGTGTGTTTGCCGGTAAAGTCCCACACCCTAGGGGGATCCCCCATTCTGTTTGTTCAGTCCAGGGATGTTGGCAAACCACCTCCAAGTTTTCATTTAGCTGGGATATACATTCTTACACTTGGATTACGAAGAAACACATGAGTACCTTAACCAGTCTATAGTCTATAGATTTAAGAAACTCAGAAAGTTCTGCTGCAGCACTGCAGGGACTGTAGATGACTATAACACTTTTTCTAATTGAGGTTGAAAAAAGTTTATACATTTTACCTAATTATACAGAATACAACATTAATCTGTGTAGTCTAGCCCAAATAAAAGTGCCACATCTAAATAAATCTAGTTACATAAAACACATGTACAAAGCAGAGGACTGTAAAGGATGTTTATGAAGCACATTTTATCTTTGAAGTATACATATTTTATTAACTGGTGAACAAATTAGACAAAATGAAAAAAAAAAAAAAAAAAAACATATTTTTTATAACAGTAGCAGTACTGAAATATTAAACATTATTTCATGCCAGCTCATGTGGGTAAACACAAGCATTTCAATATATATTGTTCACGGCTTTCACAGTTACAGGGTGCAGTGGAATTTGGTATAGCTCAACACATTTCTTAGATAACTGAATCTGCTTCATCAGGTACGTAGGGAAAGAGGGAAACAGTTGATTAATACACTCTCATCTAATTAGGAGTCCAGAAGCCCAATCTCCCCTCCTTGCTGTGGCCACCTAGGAGGGGACAATCGTCCCTACAGAAAGCACTACACTCCAGGCAGTAACACCATATACTGTCTGTATAGTGATTGCAAATTTATATGGAATCATTATCTCTTTTTAGAGGGTTAATTAGTTAAGGCAGACAGAGAAAACTTCCCTTTTGGACCTCACATAAGGACAATGATAGCCATTTCTCTTGTCTATGAGTCAGGGCAAACACAGGACACACTTTCCTTTCAGAAGCTCACACGAGACGATGGTAATCATACTGGTACTGGAGAAGATCCCAATGATAGCTATTGACTCACTCTATAGGAAGTCTTGTTCCTGATCTCTCTTCATGATCAGAGCTTCCTGAATGCTAGAGGTGGTCAGGACCATATATTTCATTGTGTCCACGATTTCTTTGGCAATCAGAGATCATGGGGCCCCCTGTGTCCACACTCAAGCCACACAAAGCCCCACCTACAAATTGCAGCTCAGTCACATAGAGTGGGCATTTAAATATCTACCACAGCATAGCCTGCATGGAAGTTCCTGGCTTCTTTCTGTAGTGTGTAGCCTCTCATGGGGCCCCCTACTGACCCTGGGCTCTCGGGCAGTGCCCTAATCCCCGAATGGTCAGTCCGCCCCTGGCCCCTTTACATTGCAAGTCAGTAAGAGGGTATCCCATTACATTTGTTTTAATTCCTTCCTTTTATATAATTAAAGATCTCAGCATTCGTGTAACTTAACAACTACTAGCCATGCTCCTATCCCCACTCCACTATGCCACCATTTAACATTAGCCATGTTAAAAATCTGTGAATTCTTTTTTTTTTTTTCCAAAAAAAAAGAAATCCATGAATTCTAACTTTAAAAAAATATTTTTTTTTTTATTTAGAATGCACAGGTGATCTTCAATTTTTTTTCCTTCTCCCTTTTATATATTTTTTTTATTATATTTTTTATTAGTTTATGATTTTTTTTTATCACTACTGCAAGCTTAAAAACAAAACATTTTTAAACCTCTCACTTCCCTGTACTGTATTTCATTCAATTGTACCGTGATATAATTTATTTGCACCTCTTGATTTTTCCTATACATCAAATGGGCAGTGAAAGCAAAACATTTAGTATTGCTCTAATTCAAAGGGTAACAATCTAACTACAGTGAGATGATTGACATCATCAGTCTCAGAAACAGCATCAGCTAGAGTCTGAAACATTACCAATCTGCATTAAAGTAAAGCTGAAATAGCCTAAGCTATTTTTTTATTTTTTTTACTATTATCAGTTTTACACATTATCACAAGAAAGGAAATTATTTAAAAGTAAGATGCAATAGTTTTTGTCCTTTTTAAATATGTTAACTTCAGCTCAGTTCCTATTGATTCATCATCCTTTCTAAAAGCTGTTGTTAATTTACATGTTTCAGGCAGCAAGCAATCTGCACAAATATTTCATTGACTTCTAAAAGGTAAGCAAATAGAAACAGATCTTCTTAATTGCTTCTAATGCAAGCCGCAAAAGCCTTTATAATTGTTATTTGTAATTATCACTGGGATGGTTCTGGTTAATTGCCATAAAGGATGAAATGCAATTACATTTTGGAAGGATTGATGGCACAATTCTATTTACAGAATACAATAAATATTTTAGTTCACTTGCAAGGTGATTTGCTGGAGTGTGTAATTAACCCCATAGTTGACTAAAGAAAGGACGCTATAGAGAGGGTTGGCATTGGTGTGCTGTGATTTTACCGCAGTGTGATTGTATATGCGGTTTATCCACAATTTAGTTGCTTTCCCCATTCATTCTGTTAGGCTGTGTTTTCTCTGAAAGCGCACCAAAGTTTTTGCATGTAGGGCTTTGGTGCTCTTTCATGAAAACACGTAGTTTAACCAATTCCAGCCCAAGGCCATTAAATGATGTCCTGGACTTTGAGTAGAAATATCTGAATGATGCCTGCAGCTGCAGGCATCATTCAGATATCATCTTTTTCAGTCAGCGATTCCCTGCACCGTAAGAACAATCATAGCAGCAGTTCTGCCGCTTGATTGTTGCACAATCGACGGGAGGGGATGTCTCCCGCCTCCCTCTGGCACTTCTACCGGCTGGCCCTTGCAATCTATGAGCTGGAGAAGGAATTCGCTGGTGGCTGAAGTACACCATGGAGAATACCAAGAACCAAATGGTCCCCGGCAGATTCAATGACCTTCAGAGGCCCGGGCACAACGCTGTGACGTTCCGTCCAGCCCGGCAGTTGAAAATACTCTGTAGTTGTACTTTATAGTTGTGTACTCTGTGTACTGGAAAGGCCGAGATAGTTTTTTTTTTTATTTATTTCAGTCTTTTCTGTCTAGAGGAGAGATGTGGGGCCATATAGACCACAAATTTCTCCATAAAGAGGACCTCTCATGTTATTTTCCTATTACAAGGGATGTTTACATTCCGTGTAATAAGAATAGAAGTGCTAAAAATATATATATATAAATTAAGGGAAAGTGTAAAAAATATATAAAAGTGTAAAAATATATGCAAAAAAAAATAAACAATAAAAAAAAAAAAGATGTAAAGCGCTCTCTCAGAAGCAAACACATACGTACGTACGCACCCACATTTGTAAATGACGTTCAAACCACACATTTGAAGTAGAGCAAAAGCAACAAATCTAGCCCAAGACCGCCTCTGCAACTCTAAACTGGTACCCTTTAAATATTTTTAAAGCATTGCCTATGGAGATTTTTAAGTACCGAAGTTTGGCGCCATTCCACGAGTGGCGCAATTTTAAAGCATGACATGTTAGGTATCTATTTACTTGGCATAACATCATTTTACAAAAAATTGGGATAACTTTAGTGCTTTGTTTTTTCTCTAATTCATGAGTGTTTCCCCCCCCCCCCCCCCCCAAAAAAAACACGTTTGAAAAATTGCTGCGCAAATACCGTGTGACATAAAAAGTTGCAATGACTGCCATTTTATTCCCTAGGGTCTCTGCTAAAAAAAAAACATGTAGGAGAGGAATGCCAGAACAGGCCCTGCATGCAAGTTCGTAATATAATTGAATGGGAGCGCACCTTAAAATCACAGGTAAACCACACATACAGTACAATCGTACTGTGGCCATACCACAGTACACCAGTGTGAACCCACTCATAATGTTGGTGAACTAACATTCCTAAAGTGGACTTGGTATTAAATTTCACTTTTTACATGACCCAAAGGTTCACATGTCAGTATTATAAAATTTCAGGGCTTTTTTCCAGCTGGAACTTGGTGGAACACGGTTCCACCACCTTTGGCTCAAGCTTTCTGCTCCCCACTCACCAGTATCACTTGTAAATACAGAAGTCCGGCTTCTGTGTTTACAAGTGACAGCTTGTCTTCCAACAGCTCCCACAGATCTGATCTCCTGAGCAGGTCCTACTGAGTGCAGGAAGAGGACAAGGGAGATGCAGGTGCCCAGGGTGCAGTGTGGTTATGGGCATTGCATGGTAGTCTGACCCTCTGTGATCTCCATTTTTCCCTGGTGCACCTATGCTGACACCTGCTGGATGATCTCCCTGCAAATGAGGTGGAGCCACCTTCAGTGTGTGTGTGCATGTGTGTTTTTGTGTGTGTATGTGTGGGGGGGGGAACTAGAGCTGGCTGGGTGCTTCAGCCTAACAAGGCAACAAAGGTAAGATATGTGCAAGGTGGCAGAGCTTTGAAGGAAGGGGGAAGAAGATGGAGCAGTGGGGTGGGGTGGATTGTGTGTTGAGATCAGAGCTAAAGAGGGGTGAAAGTGATATGTGGATTGGGAATGCAGAGGTAAGCAGCTGTGGAGGAGGGCTGAACTCTGCACTCTGTGTGTAACCCGCCCCCCCCCCCCCCCCCGAGCTCTGCACTCTGTACTTAAAGCGGAGTTCAACCCTAAAAACTATCTTTGCACTGTCTGCTAGCTTAGATGAACCTGAAAAAGAACTGAATAATTAAAAAATTGTTTTTGTTTCACTTACCTTGTTTTTAATGAAAATATACTTACCTTCCTTCCTCTTCCTCCCTCTGCGGCTGCAGCCGCGGCCCCCGATGTCACTTCCTCCTTGCATTGACTCCTGGGAGATGAGCGTCATCGATCCCAGGAGTCAATGCGCCTGCATCGGAGTCGCTCGTCACTTCTCTGCTGAACAGCTTCTGGGCATGCCCAGAAGCTGTTCAGGGATGACGCGCCTGCACCGGAAGTGACAAGCAGGGCATTCTGGGACTCTGACGTCACCGAAGAGGACACGAAGAGGACACGCTCTGGCTTCAGCTGCCTGCACCTGAGATGGCAGCGCTGGATAAGACATTTTCAAGGTAAGTATTTGTTCTTAAAGGTAAGTGAAACAGGGGACAGTTCAGAGGCTATCGTTGCTTAAATGCACTAGCCCTGACTGTCCCGGGGGTATTTTTAGCTTACATTTTTTTTTTTAGCCTGTAACTCCGCTTTAATGACCCTTTACGACCCTCCCACTGTTTGATGCAGTTTGAAATTCGACCACACCCACTTTTTGATGCAGTTTGGAGGGTGTGTGTGCAGTTGTGGTTGAGTTCCTGCACCTATTCTCTGAGAGAAAAAGCCCTGTAAAATTGACATTATTATTTTGAGAATTAAATACCACTTCCTTGACAAGTATAAAAGTGCTGCTCCCAAACTCCCTCAGGTGGCAAAAGATTATATGGTTGCTGGCCACCAAGAACATTATGATTGCTTCACATTATTAGAAGCTGTTGAGAGTCCATTGTTTTCACTCAGACATACCGGTAGTGTAGATGCATAATGTGATAATATTATCAGCTATGAACAATCCACTTGCAAAACTACTAACCAGGATTCAGAAAGTAGATTTTGAATATTTAAAGTGGTTGTAAACTCTTACATATACCCAATTAAATAACTAGCTTCAGTTGAATACCCTTTGGGGTTGAGGTCAGGACTTTGTGCAGGCCAATCAAGTTCCTCCATCCAAAACTCGCTCATCCATGTCTTTATGGACCTTGCTTTGTGCACTGGTGGAGTGGGGGATTGTGGTTGTTTTTCAAGGGTTAAAATTGGCCCCTTAATTCTAGTGAAGGGAACTCTTAAGGCGTAAGCATACCAAGATATTTTGGACAATGTCATGCTCCCAACTTTGTGGGAACAGTTTGGGGATGGCCCCTTCCTGTTCCAACATGACTGCACACCAGTGCACAAAGCAAGGTCCATAAAGACATGAATGAGTGAGTTTGGGGTGGAGGAACTTGACTAGCCTGCACATAGTCCTGACCTCAACCCAATAGAAAACCTTTGGATTGAATTAGAGTGGAGACTTTGAGTAACCCGTATCCAATTTGCACTAGTGTGAACCCAGCCTTAAAGTGATTGTAAAGTCTCTCTTTTTTTTAAAATAACAAATATTTTATAATTACCTCCTCTGTGCAGTTGGTTTTGCACAGGGCAGCCTGGATCCTTCTCTTCTCTGGTCCTTTTTTGCTGCTCCCGACCCCTCCCTCCTGTCGAGTGCCCCAACAGCAAGCAGCTTGCTATGGGGGCACCCAAGTGGAGCTGCAGCTCCCTGTGTCCATACAAACACAGAGATGCCATTCAGCCCCGCCCCCTATCTCCTGATTGGCTAACTGACTTTTATTGACAGCAGTGAGAGCCAATAACACCACTACTGTGTCTCAGCCAATCACGAGGGAGACTCCCTTATTGCGGTGGGACTCATGGACATCGCTGGATAGAGATGGGGCTCAGGTAAGTATTAGGGGGTGCTGGGGCAGCTGCTACACACAGAAGGCTTTTTATCTTAATGCATAAAACTTCTGCCTTTCCAACTCCTTTAAGGAATGTAGTCATAGCACAAACTATGAATGCAGCAATACATATAGATTGTGGCAACTGCACTCTTCTCTAAAATTTGTAGTACTGTCAGTGCAGGCAAATATAGACTTTGATGTGAAATAAATGAACTTAGACATTGAACTGAGCGATTGAATAGCAGCAAAATAGGGTAAATCATTTGCACATTGTGTTTGACCATTATTCTTTTAATTCTTAATTGACCTTTTCAAATAAACTGCAAAAGAATAGCTGTTTCCCTGACCTATGACCTCAATAAATGTTCATTGTTAATTGAATCATTTTTGTACATTTGTAAATGGAAAACTTTTGTTTTGTAGAAGGTGTATCTTTTATAATCTGCTATATAGCTACATTTGCTTTCTTTCTGTGAGGTTGATTTACTAAAACTGTGCAAAATCCGGTGCAGCTGTGCATAGAAACCAATCAGTTTCCAGTTTTTTTTGTCAAAGCTTAATTGAACAAGCTGAAGTTGGAAGACAATTAGCTACCATGCACAGCTGCACCAGATTTTGCACATTTTTAATAAATCAACACTACAGTCAGGGCCGTCTTTAACACGGGGTAAAAGGGGAAGCTGCCCTGGCCCAATTATTGTTCTGGGGCCCAGGGCAGCTTCCCCTTGAGACTGCACTGCCTGCAAATATTTAATAAGTGGATTTGGAAGGGCCCAAGAAAATGTTCGCCCAGGGTCCAATAAATATTAAAGACGGCCCTGACCACAGTGTTTTTAAAGGATAAGTTCACCTTTGGGAACATGTTACATGTTCCACCTGCTTTTAGGGGGGAACATGTAACATGTTCTTAGTGCTGCCACCACCCACTGCCTCCCTTCCGCCTCCCCTCCCTGTGGCAGCAGTACAGGGAGAAGTTCCCCCTATTAGCTGCCACTGTTTGAAAACTGCACTGGCGTGCGGGGCTCTGCCCACAGGGCCACATCAATCATACACACAGCTTGTGTTTCTGAATAAACTACAAGCCCCGAAATCCTTAGTCGGCTTGTAGTTCTCAATAAATTACTACAGCAGTTTAGAGTACTGTGGTAGTTCATTGAGTCTTCCTGTCATGGGATATACGGGATGTACTGGTAAATCGATACACTGACAGTGTGCAGGAGACCTGCATGGCTTCAGCGATCGCTGGTGCAATGCTTTTAGGCTTAAACTGCAAAAAATAATAAATGCGTTTTTTTTTTTACCTGCAAAAAAATGTGCATTTAATATATTTTTTAAAAAAGTTAACTAATCCTTTAACCACTTATGCCCCGGAGGATTTGGCTGCTCAAACACCAGGGCCTATTTTGCGATTCTGCACTGCGTGAATTTAATGGACAATTGCGCAGTCGTGCAACGCTATACCCAAATGAAATTGACGTCCTTTTTTTCCCACAAACAGAGCTTTCTTTTGGTGGTATTTGATCACCTGTGCGATTTTTACTTTTTGCGCTATAAACAAAGAAAAGAGCGATAATTGTGAAAAAATAACAATATTTTTCACATTTTTTTATATGAAATTCCCCCCAAAAAATTTAAAAATCTAAATTTTTTAACATTTTAGGCCATTTTTTTTTCTGCATGTGTTTGGTAAAAAAATTTGCAATAAGCGTATTTTGATTGGTTTGCGCAAAGGTTATTGCGTTTACTAACTACGGGAAAGATTTATGTCATTTTTATTGTTTTTTTTTTTTTTACTAGTAATGGCAGCGATCTGCAATTTTTTTTGCGGGACTGTGACATTGCGGTGGACAGATCAGACCCTTGACTGACATTTTTGACACTTTTGGGGGTACCAGTGACATTACTACAGTAATCAGTGCTATACATATGCACTGTTACTGTAAAAATGACACTGGCAGGGAAGGGGTTAACTTTATTGGTGATCAAGGAGTTAAATGTATCCCTAGGGGCGTGATTCTAACTTTGGGAGGGCGTGGCTTGTGATGTAACCACAGAGACATACAATCCTACATAGCAGGATCATATAGTCTCTGCAGTTACCCCAGGGAGAATGACAGGCGGATTTGTTTACATCAGCCGCCTGCCTTTCTCCGTCTCCAGCAGGAGATCGCGAGTGGCCGGCGGACATCAGAGCCACCGGTCAATCGCGCGGGGATGTTAGTGAACGAGCTGGGGCGGGAGCGTGCATCCGGCGGCGCGCGCTCGCCCCCTAGAGGCTCGTGGGCAAGCGACGTAACCCTACGTCGTTTTGCCCAGTAGGGGATGACTGCCGCAGTAAATAGTCGTGCGGCGGTCAGCAAGTGGTTAATCCACACACTTAGGGGCTGCATTTATTGCACATCAACGGGCTTTTTTTTTACTTGCAGGGTTTTTAATGGATACAACCTGGGAAAATGTGCATATATTGCAAAGATGTATTCCATATAATTATTTTCACTTACCTCTGTATCTTCAGTCATTATGGAGCAATTTATTCTCAAAGTTTGCAGTAAAACCTCTAATTTTCACTTTCTTTCTGTAGACGAGCGTTCCTCTGCCATCAGTAGCATGAAAGTCTGATGATCTTCTAGTCTGTAATTTAAACACAGACCAATTTGCTGATATCATGCCTTCCGGTACCGCTCTGTCTTACCTGCAACTTCTTCACAGATGTCATTTGCCTGCTTGGAAGTGCTTTAGGCACCTCCAATTATGCCATGCCCTCCGGGCCCAGTTACCTGATCCTCCTCTCCTCCAACCTGATCCCATTGAGAAGTTGTTGGCCCCTGGGGACTTGAGAAAACCCTTGTTGTCGCTTTATGCAGCGCTTCTGGGGTCGGAGTCACCTCGGATTGAACGCCTGTGGGGAATGTGACAGACTGACATCTCATTGCTCGACAGAGAGGACTGGGAGGGCAGCCTGGAACTTGGTCCTAAATTGATTGTCTCCTCGCGGGACAAATTAATTCAAGTAAAATTTGTACACAGGATTAATTATACTCCTGAGAGGTTACATTGCATATACCCTGCTAGAGACACGGACTGCCCCCCGCTGTCACGTGCATCGAGGTACTTATTTCAATATGTTTTGGGATTGTCGGATTATTTCTAACTACTGAGCTGAGGTTTTTTAAGCTATAAATTCCCGATTGCAGATATCTCTCCCTATTTCCCCTGCCCTGGCACTATTGGGTATTCATGATGACGATAAGAGAGCGCATCATTCCAAACTGCTGATTTCTTGCTTGCTATAATATGCCAAGAAAGAAATTCTGCTGAAATGGTCCTCGTCCTCCACCCCGGGTGTCTTCCTGGCTGAAACTGGTTGGTGCTGATCTGCCCATGTACAAACTTACCTATATGAATAGGGGCTGCCCCTGGAAATATGACAAAGTATGGGCCCCCTGTTCTGCTGACTGATCCCATATGTCAACCTTTCCGCCCTCCTCTTTCTGCCCCCCCCCAGCTTCCTGATGCCTGCCTTATCCTCCTTCCCCCCTCTGTCTTCGCTTCCCATTTCCCTCTCCTCCCTGGGGTCCCTTTTCTTCCTCCTTTCTTCTACTTTTTCTCCTCCTCTGTCCCTTTCACCTTGCCCCCTTTCCTTCCTTCCTTCCTTCCTTCCTTCTCTTCCCCCCATTCCCCTGCCCCCCCTTTCTCTTTTACCTCATTCCCTTCCCTGGTGGGAAGTTACTCTGGGATACACTGTACGATTGTTTGGTCATTACTGTTTTCTGCTGATACTGTGTCTCTCTTGCGTACCTTGTATGCTCCTCTTTGGTCTGCCATTGTCTTCTTTTTAATTGCATTGTGAATTTTGTACTGACGTTTCCTTACTTGCTGTGAATTTGTACTGTACTGTTGTTTCCTTTTCAATAAAGCACTCCTTGTTTGTTAAAAAAAAAAAAAAAACACAGTCAAACTGCTCTAGGAGGGGGTAAGAGAGAAAAATGCTGAGACCCCAACATAAACAACCTCACTGCATCTATGGTAACATTTGCAAAAGAAGTGCTCCACAGGGGTCATTGCAGGCTTGTTTTAAAGCTTATTTTCTGCTTGTAAAGAGTATATAAATATTTACTGTCCATAATTTGGCCACAGTTCTACTTTAACCACTTACTGACTGGGCCATAGCCGAATGACAGCTACAGCGTAGACAGCTTATTCTGGGAGGGCGTACAGGAACGTTCTCCCAGAATCGTGCTTTCCGTGCACCCCCTGGGGTGTCCATGCTCGCCGGGTTCACCAGACCCGACTCATTACGGATTGTGGTAAAGGGCCAATGACAGCTGCCTTTACCACGTGATCACTCTAACCAATGATGGAGCGATCAGTTGTCAACAAACCGACACATGTCCGGTTCAGTTCTCTCCTCGCACGCTGTACACAGCGATTGGTACAGCGTGTGAGGAGAGAAGAAAGACCACAGCACCACATCCATGCCTCAATAATGCCTATCCGTGCCTCATCTGTGCCTCAATCATGCCCATCCATGCCTCAGTCATGCCCATTAATGCCTCATTCATGCTCATCTGTGTCACATCCATGCCTCATCTGTGCCCACCCATGCCTCATCCTCATTCATGCCACATTAGTGCCATTCTGTGCCACATCGATACGTATTCATGCCACATCAGTGCTCATCCATGCCACATCCATGCCACATCCATGCTTCATCAGTTCTCAGCTGTGCTACATCAGTGCTCATCCATGCCACATCCATGCCACATCCATGCTTCATCAGTTCTCAGCTGTGCTACATCAGTGCTCATCCATGCCATATCCATGCCACATCAGTGCTCATTCATGCCACATCAGAGCTCATTTGTGCCACATCAGTGCTCATTCATGCCACATCAGTGCTCATTCATGCCACATCAGAGCTCATTCGTGCCAAATCACTGCTCATTCGTGCCACATCAGTGCTCATTCATGCCACATCAGTGCTCATCTGTGTCAAATCAGTGCTTATTCATGCCACATCCATGCCTCGTCAGTGCTCATCTGTGCCACATCCATGCCACATCAAAAATAAAAAAACAGTGATGAATAAATACCACCTTGTCATTCAAAATGTGAGAGCACTAAAAGCTGAAAATTGGTCTGGTTATGAAGGGGGTATAAGTGTCCAGTTGGTAAGTGGTTAAAAAGAGTAAACAAATATATTTTATGGTTCTCACAATGTACTTTACAGCTAGTATATTGGATTCTAAAGTGGGGCACGAGGCAAGAAGAATTCCCATTACAAGTAAAACATTGCAATATGTTAATGCATATCATTTAAATTTCACCAACATCAAATCACATTCTTTTCTAATAATTTTCATTAGTATTATCAGAAATAACAAATATTTGCAAAAAGGTCCAATGTCCATTTATTGGTCAATCCTGACATATAGTAATGGTTGCAAAAAAGTGTCAACAAATAACAAACAGCCTATGAGTGACCTCCTATTATTTTGTCAGGTAACAGGGCTGTAATTAGCATAAAACCTAAACACACTGGAAACAGCAATACCACAATAATCAAGAAAAACTATATGATTCTTTGGACTTCTACTAGCCCTTCTTCGGTACATGTGAAAAAAAAGTCACACAGGACCAACAATGGCATAAGAGTTAAACCAGCATGCAGAACAAAGAAGAAAGGAATAAAAAAGTAAAGAGAAAAAAAAGGTAAAGAAAAAGGGGAAAGGAAATGAAAAGATACAAGATTTTCACCCTCTATATTTTGTACAAATGTCCCTCCATCCAGATCAGGAGCAATCAAATCACCTTCTAATAGTTCTCCCTACCCAAACACTTAAACTGAAACCTAAAACAATATGCTTTCCAGCCTGCTGACCACTATCAAGTGGGGAGAAATTTTAAGTGTTTTCAGTTGTCACCAGAACAGAAGTGGAAAGTAAACCTTTTACCGAGAGGACCTATTCAGATGACAACTCTGAAAGTTGAGATCTCCTGGCACTTTAGGGGAGATCTCTTTTTGCCTCCTAATATGATTTCTGGATAGAAATGGCTTGGGGGGTTAACAAAAAAAGGAACAGGCAGCCAAAGCTTTAATCAAAACTAGAAAAATGTTTTTGCCTGAAGATAATGTAATCTAATACCACTTAACGCTAAACTAGTCCCCAGTACCCCTGAATCAACAGTGAATAAACCCAACTCCTAAAATACCCCCTATTGAAAGTAACACCTTTTTCTGCATACTCCTTTCTTCTGCCTTGGGAGCCATTGTTCCTGTCAATGGTACCAAGAAGGTTCCACTGACAATCTTCAAGCACTAAATGCCCCCTATTTGAACATTATAGTGTTAACTAGATCCATTAGTTGTTATTGTAAAACTTTATATTTAAGACATAATCCCCCTCTGCATGTATGTATATATTTTTAGTATTTAGATAAAGGTATGTATGTGTGTTAATAGAGTATGAGCTCATAAATATGAATACAACCTTTTAACATAATTATCAGGATCTAATATATGACTGTACAACGTATTGCTGGACTAAATGCCGCTTGTACAAACACATTGATTTTATAGCTCCCCAAACCGATTACATTAATATCTGTGCATAATTAGTTTACACATTACTAAATTACTGACAGATTAAATGTAAAATAGTGCAGTTCATACTCAGCCATATAACTGCCAGAAAGGAAATTAATATGGATTCAAATGGTCCTTCGAGAATTGCATTGAAATAGCAGAAATCTATAAAGGCTGCTTGCATTAGGAAATTTCTATCACTGCCATGTCTGTGGTTAATACTTTGCAAACTTTGCTAATTTGACGGAGTTTTAACAGTGAAAAACGAAAGATTGTGGCCAGTTAGGGTAGAAAAATCAAGACTTACAAACCCACATTACGTCTAACTTGAAAAAAAAAACACAACCTTAGCTGCAGATACTGAAAAGTTCTCACACTCTGTTTATATACTGTATAAACTGTGCTTTCTGCAAGTTAATAAAATGTGTACATATTTGCTTTTTGCAAGGTGTTTCTGTCCATTATTCACTGTTATGACTTTAGAAGTAGTTTGGTAATAAAGAGAAGCTGTCAATAGCTGTCAGAATGTAACCTTTTCTTATTCTAAAAGACATCAAATATTTTTGTTTGCAAAAATGACATGGAAGTGCAAATTGTCCCTAAAAAACCTTTTATGAAATAAATGATGAAATTAATGCGAAAAGCTGTAAAAGATAAAGAAATACGCTCTGATTCATTGAATTTTTGGTGGACTGGAGAACAGACTGCAGCAGTCATGCAGACCAAAAGTGACATTTACCAGTAGAGGAGGTATGGCCTAAAGGGTCTTATAAAAAACAATTAATAGGAAAGACATTTCTAGGGGAATTTCTTAAAGTCCAGATTCGCATCATTATGCATTGTAGTTATCTTTTTTTATTATTTTTTTTATATATCTTATGTTAAGAATATGTGTGATGTTCCAGTTCTCCAATCTTTTTGTTCCTACTTCTGTTAAACATGTTCAAGGCATTGTGTCTTTACTGAGTGAATATATTCCAATATAATGACCACATACCTTATAATTGTAGTACATAAAAAAGCTTTTGATTTAAACTAAGGGCAAATTAAAATCAACATATGCCAATGCCACAGGATACATTTTTCTCTGAAATCCTACTTTGCTTCGGAAAGCCAACTATAATCCTATTAACCTCCCTGGCAGTATGATTCTTTTGGATTTTAGGTGCTGAAAGCGGTACCATTATTTTGCATGTAATTCTTAAGAATGAGCAGCCCAAACCAACTATTTACATATGATTTTTTTTTTACTGTGCGTTCTTCTTTATAACATCTCGGGTATGATAAAGATGGAAACAAAAAATCATAAATTATAATATAATAAAAAACTATAAATAAGTTAAGGTATGTATATATATATATATATATATAGATATATAGATATATATATATAGATAGATATAGATATATATAGATATATATATCTATATATATATATATATAAAGTACAGTAAAACTGCAGGAAAGGGCACTGAGGGGCAAACTAATGTGACTATATTTTATTTTGCATTGTATCAGTGTGTTTGGTGTGTTTTCACATTTGAATTTGCCGCCGGTTCTACCCCCCTGCGAACGTCACGTCGCAGGAGACGGAAGCCGGGGCACAGAGAGGATCGGGAGGAAGCTCCACCACCGCAGACCACTGGGATACATCCCTGGATCACGGTGACAAGGTAAGTTACCCCTCTCCCAGGATCCAGCGATCTTCCTAGCGGTACCCCGAGTGTGGCTCAGGGTTACCGCTTTTGGCACTGAACATTAACCCCGAGCCACGCTCGGGAATACCACTAGGAAGGTTAAGGTGGTACAGAATGCTCTATATCCTGCATAAATGTAACCCCAATATCCGATATCTGTTGGCATTGTAAATTGGATACTGGCTCCCTTATCCAAATTTTTTGGTCTTATCCCAATTTGACTACTTTCTACTCCTACCAAAACATATGCTAAATCTATCCTCCATCACTGTGACAAGAGTCACTCTGGTTGGGGCACTCGTGGAACCCAGCTTACCTTAGAGAGGTCGGGAAACTCTTGTTTCAGCTCCCCAGACCCCTCTTATGAGTAAGTCACCCTGTGTCTATTAGGGGCACAGGGTGACTGGGAAAATGAGGGACAACTACTTAATGGACACTGAGAATGTGGTTTGGATTACTTCAAATGGGACAGTAATATTTATCAACAATATCCCTCAAGAAATCTAGTATACACTAATTCCACTGTATCAGAATGATGGAACATTTTATAAGCTTTACCTCTTAGACTATTGTAGGTAGGAGCTGGACAGTCTGCTACTGGGGTCTTCATTTATTGTCTGTTTAATAAGGTGTTCTGTGTTTATACTTAAGATAATGTGTAATGTATTTTGTTTTAGCCTTGTTTCCGGCAGCTGGGTCACCCAGGCTGGTTTAAGGGCTGAGTTAAATAGCATGTTAATTATATCATTGTCAGCTAGTAGTTGCTAGAGGGGAGAGATCACCGTATTGTATATTGTGCTAATTAACTCACCTATTGTCTACTGTGGGGATGTGTATATACTTGTAATAATGTGTATTGCACTTTATGAGCTTGATGCCTGCAGTCTGACCTGGAGTGAGATCTTGATTAATCTAAGCTTTGTACAGGTGTTGATTCCCATTGATTCATATTGTTTCTGTCTGGTGGCTAATTTGATTAACTCTAATTTGAGGATCCTCTATGATGGAATTAGCCTTGTGTCAGCTGTACCTCATTATCTATACCATTGTGTGATGTTTTGGGTAAGAATCTGGGTTATTCATGTGGTTGTTGTTTAGCTATGGTAATTATATTCCTGTGTGCAGTTTATATTGTTAGGGTAATATGATTAGGAGGAGACTGTCCCCCTGTGGGGTATATGTTATGTGTGAGTTTGTTCAATGAAAAGTGCCAAACGTTCAGCTAAAATTAGTTCTGCCTAGTTGGTTGCAATAGGTGGCTATAATATCTGATATTTATGTTCAACACTGGAGGAAGCAGTATACAGGCAGAGGCACTCAAGCACAGTGTTGGTTGGTTCCGTTAGTCACCTCCTGAATTCCATCTTGCAAATCTTGCATTTCCCTAAAATAGAAGGGCTCTGGCCTACCCACAGTATCTCTTTGGCTAAGCAAAGTCGATGAAATTTGTCACATGGAGGGCCTTGTCATATCTCCCAAAAATAAGAAGACTTCTCCAAAAAGATCTGGTTCTACTGGCTGGACTTTTTCATTGAAAGTTAAGGTTCTTTTGTTTGAGGACACTTAACTCATCTTCCCATCTAATGTACCAGATGAGGTATTCCCTCCCCCCACTTCCTTTTTTTTTCTCCTCACTCCTGAATCCCATTATGTTGCCAGTCACCCCTCCCCTCCCCCCCCCCATTCCCATTTTACTTTTTTCAAACAACTTCCCTTTGACCCTGACCTTTTCATAATCCCTTACCTTTCCCATCAAGACACTTCTGCCCCCCCCCCCATTTTGATTGTTATTTGTCATTTTTTTCTCATAACATGGTGGTTTTCTGTGATGGTATTCATTGTTTAGCCAATCTCTGTTAGCTTTGCACATCCTTGGTCTACATGCCTTTTGGCAATTTATAGTACCTTTTAGTGTGCTTTGTATACCTTTTCCCCTGAAAAACAAAAATAAAGAATTTTTGAAATTGACATATGATGTAGTTTGCCACTAGCGTTAACATAGCAGTCAACCTTGTAACAGTTGTAATACATGTTGATCCTGCCCGCAAATCCATTATATTTGCACTTCTGTTAGCAGGCCAAACTGTCCAGAAAAAGTGGCAGTTTTTGTTGTTGGAAGGTGAAAAAGAAACTGTTGCTATAACTGCTGTGTTAGCTGGAGTTAGACTGTAAAGTATAACTAGCAGCAAAACATTTTATTTTAGTTTTGGACAGAGATTAGAAAGATTGTACATTTTTAATGCTGTCTGTACCCCCATTAGGGAGATTAATACTCTTTATTTGTCCTGTTTACCATTATCATTGAAAGTGAAAGTAAAAGAAAATCCCCCCCCCCCCCCCCCCGAAAAAAAAAAAAAGAAAATCCCAAATTGTCCCCAGAAAAGTATTAGATGGGAAATCTTCCAATGAGGACACTAGTTCTGGTGACCTGGAGGTCCCCAAGAAATTCCTTTAAGATTTCCTCTCACTTCCTGTTTGGCTTTGGGACAAGAAGTGAAAGGAAATCTCTGCAATGTGACACAGATGGCAAACAAAATCTGACAGGGGTTATAACCCTCCCTTACTTTATCCAAAATGAAAAAAAGAAGAAGTTTTGCCCATAATTCTACAATACTCTCTTCAAAAACTGTTATATAAATATATACTGACAGCTACCCAAATATCTTATAATCAGGATTTAGCAAAACTCCTAAACTTACAATGAAATGCAAACATTTATATTTTATCTGTTTTGGTTATCACAATATACCTAAAAATAATTTAAAAAATGATTTTTCTGACTTTTCTAGGTGTTTTTTGGAGCAGGTCTTGGGCAGACTGCAAGCTACTCTGAACATTTTGAGTTTTCTCTAATTTCAATCTGTCCACAATGAAAAAAGGGTCATTAACATACAATGAGTAAGCTCAGCTTCTCAATCTTTAAAATCTTGTTATGTCAGGCAGTGTTCAAATCTCATTTATAACTAATAATTAGGTCTGCCAACACAGTACACTAAGGGTTGATTGTAGTAAACACGAACACCCCAGCCCCTTCTGAATAGCAGAGGAAATTACAAGTTTGGGGTTAGTAGCGAAGAGCAAGTAAAATGTAAGCAGTGATTTTATTTTAAAGTTATGCTATGTGAATGAGAACATATAACAAATGTAAAGTAGGTGTTATCCTAATTTTGGTGCTAAATTAAAAATATACTTTAAGGCAAAGCAAGCCAATGCTTAAAGTATGTTTCACAATTATGAATTAAGTAAATGTATCCCAATGCTATTTACTTTTAAGTTGCCTATTGTGCAAACTTCTACATAAGTCCAATAATGTCTTGGGTGTAATTTTTAATCTAGTTTATGTTGCAGATGATGGTAGGAGGGCAAACAAGTCAGGCAGGGATCAAAGAAACGTCAGATTTTTGTTTTATGGAACTTGTACCCTGGCATTGGTCTATTGCCCAATGTGGATAAATGACCTCACATATGATAGTTAAAAAACAAATACAGTTCCACTAATCATTGGAACATGGGCACTGCTAGACCCAGAAACTTAATGCATGTGTCCTGGGCCTCCTGTCTGGTGCCCTAGGATTGCATTTGCCTAGCTTGCTGCAGATTGATCTCATGCTTAATCACTTCTGGACCTGAAGGTTTACCCCCCTTCATGACCAGGCCATTTTTTGCGATACAGCACTGCATTACTGTAACTGACAATTGTGCGGTCATGCGACTCAAATACCCAAATACCTTTTATGTTCTTTTTTCCCCATATAGAGATTTCTTTTGGTGGTATTTAATTACCTCTGCAGTTTTTTTTGCACTATAAACAAAAATGAGCAAGAATTTTGAAAACAAAACAATATTTTTTACTTTCTGCCATAAAACACAGCCTAAAAAAAATGTAAAAAAAATATATTTTTTTATTAATTTATGCCAATATGTATTCTGCTACATATTTTTGGTAAAAAAAAAAAAAAAAAAAATCTCAAAATGTGTATACTGATTGGTTTGTGCAAAAGTTGTAGTGTCTACAAATGATACAATATTTTTATGGAATTGCAGTGGACAAATTGGACAATTTTTGGGGAACAGTGACACTAATACAGTGATCAGTGCTAAAAAAAATGCACTGTCACTGCACTAATGACACTGGCAGGGAAGGGGTCAACATCAGGGGCAATTAAAGGGTTAAATGTGTTCCCTGTGAGTGCTTTCTAACTGTGGATGGGGGGGCAGTTGCACTGATTGGAAGAAGACAGAGATCCAGGTTCCATCTTGAGATCCATCTTGTCCCCCTGTAGAGCAGCGATCTGACTTATTTACATAGGCAGACCGCCGTTCTGCCTCTCCTGGGGGAAATTGCAGGGGGCTGGTGGACATCAGGTCCACCGGATCAGCTGATTAACATCACCACTAGTCAATTACGGTGCGGTCGTGCCTCCCATGGCGCGATCACACCATCTGGTGGCTATTGAATCAAACGACATACAGGTACAACGTTTTGTGCAAAAGAGCCACACTGCAGCAGTAAATGCATGAAGGCCAGTCTGCAAGCAGTTAACAGTGCCAGAATTGTTCCAGCACAGATACCATTCTGCACACAAAACTTGCAGCATGGAACATAGAATGCCTTTTATGTAACCATAGACTCCAATAAATAATGCAATCTTCACCCAACTTTCAACAATGTAATGAATGGTGTTCACCCAACTGATACCAATGTAATGGATAGTCTGCATCCTACTAGTTAGGCATTTTTTTCACAAAGTATTGTAGAATGTCTTTCTGTGTCCTGGATGTTTATAGACAAAATAATGTCATCAATTGAATTGGGAGTCAAGGGGCATTTTCCCCTTGGGTCAGTACTAGCAAGATATATTGGGCTGGATCCCCAAAGTGGAGATATTTCTCCATTCAGATATTGATCAGTGCAGGGTGGGCAATATTTAGCTATTGTTTACCATTCAGGCCTGTGATCACAACAACTGCCAAAGAGAGGTCTTCCAGCACTGGGTTCCTTTGCAGATGTGATGTGACCGAATAGCAAAGGATTCCCAAAGGAAGCTGATGCAGGAAGATGTTAAAAGGAGTTTTACAATTAACCAACTCCTTTAGAAAAAAAAAAATTCACTGTGTTCAATAATCACTTCAGCACCATGGTATATTTTGCGTGGTTTAACTTTATTCCACAGACATTTGAGCTTACCATGACTTGATTACATTTTTCTCCAAGAAAAAGTTTAGGGTAAAAACACCAATGAAAATACACAAGGTGATTAGGTCACCTTGGCTTTAAAGCCCCAAGTAAACTGAATCGTACCTATTTTACTTGTTTTAGGTAAAACCATCACATGCATCACACATGGCTAGAAGTAGGTATGCAGGATATAAATCTACCCACAGTGGTCATCCAGTCATCTTGATAAACTGCAGAATTGTAATAAGGTTGATTTTCAGCCCCCTTATACTGTATCAGGGATCAATTATCTGGTCTAAAGGCCCATGAAATATATGTGCTATCTGTTAACAATGACATATACTTGGTTGTACAGTGTGAAGTCCAAGAATGTTGTCACATTATCTGCCATTGCTGTATAAGTGTTTGCATCAGAAAATGTTCCATAGGGCCACAGTGCACTGCAGAAGCTATGGGTAGGCAGGTAGCTAATTCCCTTGTTACTGCAGCACCAGCCCTTTGTCCAGATAATACTTTATTTAATATGTTTTTATTGAAAGAGAAATTACAATACAAAACATAAGCAATAAACAAGGCTTAAAAACATATTGAGGAACAGTCAGTCTTAGAAGAATATCGCTGTTGCAACATCATTCGGCATGAAAAAGCTATTGGCAAACTGAAATAAATCATCAGATCATGTGAACAATACCAATATAGAGCAACGAGGTATTCCTCATATGGAAATCATAAGAGAGTAAAGAGAGGAGTAAAGACAGAAAGGGCTAGAGAGGGAAACGGGAAAAAGAGAAACATAGCGGGCAAGTAGAGGAAGGAGTAGAATAAATAAAAAAGAGAAAGAGTAAGTAAAAATAAAAAAGTGTGCAGGCCACGGGTGTTAAAAAAAAAAATATATATATATATATATATATATATATATATAAAACATAGCAGGCATTGAGAAGAGGAGCAAGGGATCTCTAAAAGAAAATAGAGAACATCACTCATGTAACACGGGGCAGGTAGTAATGGTATAACAGCAGGAAACAATATAAGCACTAAACATTATATATAATGGCACAATTGGTAAGTGGTACCTTAGATTAAGACTCATCTGATTGGGGGGACCCGGAGGGGTTTGAGGAGCAGATAGATAAGTATGTAGGGGTAGTTTTAAACGTGGTCCACAGGGACCAAATTGCCCAAAAAGATTCCAGCTTGTCACGAGATATATGAGAAAGCTCTTCAAAATAACAAACTTCATCAATTTTCTGTAGCCATTGATCAACAGGAGGGATAGTCGAGCTACCCCAGAAAACCGGGATGAGAGCCTTGGCTGAGTTTAATAGGTGTGGCATTAGTGAACGTTTATAGCGAGATATCGGTTTGGTGGTACAATGTAGTAAAACAGTCCAAGGATCCAAAGAAAGAGCCTCCCCTGTGATATCTTGTATAATGCGAAGTACTTCTGCCCAAAATGACTTGATTAAAGGGCAGTACCCCCATATGTGAGCATGAGATGCAGTGTCTCCACAACTCCTCCAACATAATGGGGGGCTGGAGGGAGATATAGCATTCAACCTCAACGGGGTGTAATACCACCTAGACAGTAACTTATAGTTGGATTCCGCCACTTTGGTAGAAATAGATGAGATATGTGCCAGGGCGAGAATTTTATCTTTTTGGGCATCTGAGATTTGGGAACCAAGATCCAATTCCCATTTGTGAAGGAAGTCTGGATATGATTGGTTTTGTAGATCGATGAGGATTTTATAAAATTTGGAAATAGTGTGTAGAGGAGCTTGTTGAGGTTTTGAGCTTGACGGGGTTTAAATCCGAAAGATCTCTCAAAGGGTGAGGAAGAGTATGAAGGAAAGCGAGTAGTTGACGATATCTCCAGCGATCCATAGCAACAGGGGGTTTTGCTCCAAGGATCAAGCTCAGGGGTTTTGGTGCATTTGATCGAACAACTTGGTGCATAACGGAGAGGACCTTTAGGTGACCATGCACGGAAGATAATACTTTAGTTTACAGGCCAATGAATAAGTACCTCCTCTGCACTGGACTAACTAAATGTAGTGTTATGGTTAAGCTGCAGCCAGGTGAGATGAAATCAGTTTTTCAGGATTTTTCTGGGTCTCCCCAAACCTATTGGCTTATAACTCCCGTCTCTTGTTGGAATATTCCAGCAAATAGTGAGAGGATCAATTCCTGGATTTATGATCAATTTATCCAACTCAGCCAATTCCTGGGAGGCTAGTTCAGAAGGTATGGCTAGTGAACAAAATACATATTTGGAAGGAGCTGATTAGACTCATTCTCTCCCCTTAGGGTCCCCCCTGGGAGGAGGCATGTGCATGTTAGGGAAACTGCTATCTGTACTAGGCCTCAGAATAAGTTATGTGCTGGGGGTGGGGAATTGAGAAAGAGATGCCTGTTGAAGCTGGGCTGGAGAAGGTAACCCTCACTGAAGAGTGTTGCAGGGAAGCAGAGAGGAAGCTGCCATCTGAAGGAACTATCACCTGCATCTCCAGGTATTGCCAAACTTTCTTATTGAGGGTCAAGGATTTATTTGGCTGTCCTCTTTTTATCAGTTTTACTTTGTAGTCACTACTTAAGGGCCTTCTAATGCTGAGAAGCAGTCCTCATTATTTTTCTAGCGTCTTGGGTATCCTGCACCCTAAATTCTCCTCGCTGCATTTTGTGTGAGACTTGCAATAAATAGTAAAACAATGAAAAAAAAAAACCCAAGAGATGCTGGGACTTTGACATGAGTTCATACAAAGATGTGAGAGGATAAAACCCAGGAGGTTGCCAGAAAAAAAAGCATGCCCCAATAGAAGTCTTACCACTAAATGACAAAAAAGTCCAAATTAATTTTGTGGTTTACACTAAAAAAACAGCCAAATCATTTCAAGAGCCAGAAAAAAAACTCACACTTCACCAGGTCTTCAGTTAAAATGGGAAGTTTGAATGGATTAAAAACATGGCTTTCCTGTGTGAATCTACGTATAGAAGCTAAAAGCTGGATTAAGAGACTTACTAGCCAGCAGCATCTGAGTGGGCATCAAGCAGATGGTTTCTAAAAAATAATAAAAACTAACCCTAACTTGGAGCCTGAGTTTGTGCTACAGTAACTGAAAACAGGGTGGGCAGCCTCTAAACAGGTATGGGGAATGCAATTATTTTCAGCGGCTCCTGCAAGGGTTACCACCACAAAGTTTGAGAGTTTTTTTGTATTTGAGAAGTTCCTTAATAGAGCACTGGTAAAGACAAATGCAGAAGGAGATGGAGGAGGAAAAAAAAAAACATTATGTGCACTAGATGTGGCCTAAGAAACACATAGCAATCATTTGCTTTCATTTATATACACTAGGGATGAGCTTCGAGTTTGAGTCAAACGTAAGTTCGACTTGAACATTGGGCGTTCGTGTGTTCACTGAACACAAGAACAAATGGGTCGCTCAGTGGGAAATTTGCTCGCCAATGAGCGCCCCATAATGCCCTGCGCTGGTGCAGTGAATAAATTACTGATTGTCTGATGATTGGCCAAAGCATGCACATGACCTGTATGCTTTAGCTAATCACAGCACAATGTCCATGATTGGCCAAAGGTAGGGTGCCTTTAGCCAATCATGGTTTAGGGGCTAAGTTCACGCCTCACACTATATAAAGCAGCTGCTTATGCGGAACCCGTGTATAGAGTGTTAGGTGCCACAGGAGTGAAATTAGGCAGGTAGTTAGTGGATTGTGCATTGTACCCAGTAATAGATCAGGCAGTGGAGTATATATATATATATATATATATATATATATATATATATATATATATATATACATATATATCAGTTATTGCAGCATATATATCAAGCAGTGCAGTGTAGTGTAGGGCTGATTCTTATGACGCTTTGGGTCTGGTACAGATTTTAAGGGGAACCTCACACCAAAATTGAGAAAAAAAATGGCGTGGGGTCTCCCCCAGAATCCATTCCAGATCCTTATCCGAGCAAGCAGCCTGGCTGGACAGGATAAGGGGGGAGGGGATGAGCGAGCACCCCCCCCTCCTGAACCATACCAGGCCATTTGCCCTCAACATGGGGAGGATTGCTTTGGGGTGCCCCCCCAAAGCACCTTGTCCCCATGTTGATGGTGATAAGGGCCTTTTCCTGGACAACCCTGGGCTGTGGTTGTCGGGGTCTGCGGGTGGGGGACTTATCAGAATCTGGAAGCCTCCTTTAACAAGGGGGCCCCACAGATTCCGCCCCCTCTCTATGTGAATGGATATCGGGCACGTCATACCCCTACCCATTTACCAAAAAAGTGTACAAAAAAATAAAGACAAAAGGCAGTTTCTGACAAGTCCTTTATTGAAAAATAAAAAAATAATGTCCCCCGATGTAAATCCATCGTCAATCACGTAGCCCGCTTCCGCACCTGGAAAATAGAAAAAAAAAAACGCTCCCGCCTTTTCAGACACCTCTGGCATAATGAGCTGCTGGAGCTGTGACAGCTCTTTTATAGGAAAGGGGCGGGGACACCCCCCGGTGGCACCACCCCTTCTGACGTGACGTCATCAATTTATTCACTGCACCTGAGTAGTGCATTAAGTGGTGCTCTTGACGTCAGATTCCTATAAAAGAGCTGTCAAACTCAAACTGCTCATTATGCAGGAGGCAAGGAGGCATCTAAAGAGGCAGGAGCTTCTTTTTTTTTTCTATTTTTCGAGTGTGGTGGCGGGCGATGTGATTGATGGTGGATTTACATCGGGGGACACTATTTTTTTATTTTTATTTTTTAATAAAGGACTTGTCAAAAACTGTCTTTTGTCTTAATTTTTTTGTACACTTTTTTGGTGAACGGTTAGGGGTATCCATTTACATGGGGGGGGATCTGGGGGCTTCCAGATTCCGATAAGCCCCCCAGCCACAGACCCCAACAACCACAGCCCGGGGTTGTCCAGGAAGAGGCCCTTGTCCCCATCAACATGGGAACAAGGTGCTTTGGGGGACATCCCATAGCACCCTCCCCATGTTGAGGGCCAGTGGCCTGGTATGGTTTAGGAGGGGGGGCACTTGCTCACCCCCCCTCCTTAGTTTAAATTACATTTTTTCCTTTAGAAATGTCAGTATTGCTGCAGCAGGCTGCATACATCGCACAAATGTACCAGTTTACAAGCGCATTAAGGGGACCCCCCAGGCACAATATTTAAAGGAATTTTTCATTTTTATTGTTTCATTTTAAGCATCATTAAAATCAATGTTCCTGTAAAAACATTAGTACATGTCCCCCAGGGCAGTACCCAGACCGCCATACACTTTTTTTGGGCAACTGGGAGGTGTTCGGCTCATCACTAATATACACTATATTACCAAAAGTATTAGGATGCCTGTCTTTACACGCACATGAACTTTAATGGCATCCCATCCCGTGTCTATGGGAATGTTTTCCATTCTTCCAGAAACACATTTATCTGGTCAAGGACTGATGGCAGAAAGAAGGTTTGGTTTCTAATTTATCCAAAAGGTTTTCAAAGCATTGGTTTGCACAACCTATTGAATCAGAGCACAAACACACATGCGTGTATATCAGCAGTGCAGTGGGCAGTGCCAGTAGAGCAGAGACTGGTGGCAGTAGGCAGTGTCAGTAGTTTTTAGTCTTTATTATTTTTTACAATTTTATTTATTTTTTAATTATTTTTTATAATGTTATTATTTTTATTTTTTTTTCTTTTGCAATTTTAGCTTGTTTGGGGCTTTAGTGAAATATCAAGGGTCTAAACAAAGAAAAAGGGACCAAGGAAAGAGCTTCCCCAGTCCCTTTCTCTGCAACCTCAGCTACAATGGACAGTGAACGAATGGGAAGTGCTCTGTGCTGAGAGGCTTCCGGTTCATTCACAAAGTGAAGCATAGAAAACATAGTTTACTATGCTTCAGTTAAGAATAAACACAAGATCAATTGGTTCAAATCACTCACTGTGTTTATACATCCATCCATCTATCATGAAACTTCCCCCTCGGCAGCGGGCAGGAGAGGAGGGAAGCTAGCAGCACTGCAAGAGGGAGGCAAGGGGCACCAGGAAGCAAGGGGAATCAGTACCGCACAAGGTGATTAGGGTGTGTCCAGGCACACCCAGCACACCCTGTGTACATGCCTATGTCTATCGGGTTAAGATTCAGACTCTGTGCAGGCTAGTCAAGTTCCTCCACCCCAAACTTGCTCATCCTCAACAATACAGTGATTTCCAACTTGCACAGGTATGGCACATACATACTTACATTGGTCAATGCTGGACCAATGTAACCATGTAAAGATTGCCATACATAAACTGCAGGTTTAATTTTAGCAGGAACAATATTGAAAAGGTGACAGAAGGCAGCTGGTAGAACTGGTAACATGATCATGAAAAACTTGAAACATGAATAAGATGTAAGATCAAATGTTTATCCTTCTCCTCCACTTCCCTCTCATAAGACTATCCCTTATCTTTGGCATTAATGTAACATCTTGCTCATGAAAAGTCTGGGGATCAATAAAACAGAAAACAACAGTTGGCATGTTTCTATCAGCAAATCAGTCTCTGATTGTAGGCATCATCTGTAGCACTGATCTTATATCTGAGGCCTAATGCTTAGCTCATGCACTACATTGGGTTATGAAAACATTCCTGAAGAACTATCAAGGCTTGCAGAAAAAATATGCAATCTTTCTTCTCAGATAGGAAATTGTTGATATACTTATGCAACAAATTAATGTGGCACAGGTATATCAATGATATATTCTTCATCTCAGATGGATCTGAGAATTTAGTGCAACAATGTTTGGGGAAAATGAACTCAAATAACCTTAACCTGTTTTTTATAATGTCATATGATTGACATAAGGTTACCTTTTTGGATGTGCATCTGCAAAGAACCAGAAGGTCAACTCCAGAGTAGCCCATATAGAAACGAAACAGCAGGAAATATTATATTATATGTGGATAGCTTTTACCAAGGGTTACTTAAAAAATCCATTGCTTATAGCCAATTTTTACATATCAGATGAAACTGCACCATTCAACATGATTTTCAGTCTGATGAGAATAAATTGACTGAAAGACTGTTAGGGGTTATTTAAAAACAACTCTACAAAATGTGATTAACCGTGAAAACAACCAAAATAGGCAAAATCTGTTATTCAAATAACAACCCAATTCAAGGAAATCTTAACAAAAATACTTTTGAAATGCTCAAAATGAACACAAGAAATTAGGAGAATAATCTCCAGACATTGGTCCATCCTAGGGAATGACCTAATGTTCAAAGATTTAATTTCAAATGATCCCTCAAACACAAACACATAAAAAAGATGAACACTTGTTCAGAGTGAATACAAAGGAGAAAATGATAAAGATCCATGTAAGAATGTAGGAATTGCGCCAACTGCCTATTTTTAGGCAAAAGAAACAAATTTCTACTCCCTAATGAAGAGTGGTTTAAACCTAAACACTTTTTAAACTGCAACACAAAAGGGTAGCATATCTAATTCAATGTAAATATGGCTCATTTTACATGGGAAAAGCTCATCAGGAACAGGAAGAGAATTTACAAAGTATGCGCATAGGTAACTTACATCTTCTGGTTGGAAGACATGTCGTCCAAACTCTCATTTACAGGATGCCCAAAGTAATTTTTTTCCACATTGGACAGACTACACTTCCCTGTTAGGGATGGAAATTGGAATAAACCCTGTTCCAAAAGGAATCACGTTGGATCTATCTCCCAGCGCTATCATTTGAAAATTATGCAAGGAGTGATGAAAAATGATGGGCGAACAATTTGGACAAAGCAAACGTTGGCCGAAACATTTCCTATTTGGCAAACACCCAAATTTTTGAGTGTCTCGATGGGATGTTCGCCCACCGATAGACCCAAAATACACTGTGCACAGTGCATTCTAAGCCCTAACTGGGCAAAGCTTTGCCCAATCAGGGCACAGTAAACAGCTGGTTAAGGAGCAGGCCAGGAAGCTGGCCGCCATGTCCTTAACAACAAATAAGTCATCAGCTGTCAATGGGCTTCCCCAGCTGAATGAAAAAAATGTTGCAATAGAAAAAAAAAATGGTGTGGGGTGTCCTCCCCAATCCATACCAGGCCCTTGGGGGCGCCACCCCCTGAACCATACCAGGCTACATGCCCTTAACATTGGGGGGTGATTTGGGGCAGGGGAGGGTCTCTGCCCCAGGTAAGGAGCAGGGCCAGTTGGCGACATCACTTCCCTATGTGACGGTACTGCTCCATGTGATGTCAACAAAAAAAAATGGTGTGGGGGTTTCCCCCAATCCATACCAGGCCCTTTGGTTCTGGCATAGATTTTTAGGGGAACCACATGCCAAACAAAAAAAACAGTGTGGGGTCCCTCCAAATCCAAAGCAGACCTTTAGGTTCATGGAGATAAGGACCTCTTCTCCACAACCCTGGGTGGTGGTTGTGGGGGTCTGCGGGCTTTAACAAGGGGGCCTCCGGATACTGCCTCCCATGTGAATGAGTAGCTCTACTCATTCACCAAAAAAGTGTCAAAAAGACATTGTTTTTTATTTCTAATAAAGGAATTGTCAAAAACTGTGTGTGTTTGTATTTATTTTTGACACTTTTTTTGTGAATGAGTAGGGGTACAATGTACTCCTACTCATTCCCATAGAGGGGGGATCCTCTAATCCCAGAAGATGCCATTTTTGGGGAAACTCCTTGTGTGAAGTACATGTGTGATGTCATCGTGGTTGGTAGGACAGGTGACCCCACAGCGGGCTTGATTTTATGATACTTATTGATTTCACAGTCTCATTGTAAATGTATTTCTTTTATTTTAATAAACATACCAACAGTTTTACGTTATGAGACTTCTCCTTGTTTGCATTTCATATACATCTGCTTGGTGAGTGGCTTTCATCTAAAGAATGGTTGAGATCCCTATGAGAGTATTATACTGACATGCCTTTTCTCATACTTGGTTTTATTTAATTCAACCACTTTTGGTTACAGTATATCACTGGTCTGTACAGGATTTGAAGGAACAACACACCATTTTTTGTTTTTATTTGTTCATTATTGTCCAGTATTCAGATATTTGTGGGGCAGCAGTTCACAATATTATAGTGGCCAAGAGTAATAATATTCTTTTCCTTTTTAGCATCTGATGTACCTGGAAGTGTGTTGGATTCGGAAGGTACTTGCTAGTATAGCTCTTAAAGTCACTAAAGATAAAAGGTAGAGGTGACAGAATTGGTAAGTATAATATTGTTTATATTGCAGGGATTTTTATTTTATTTTTGCAATTCACATTAAATCTCAAGGTTGGGGTGTGTTTAATTGTTGGGTGGAGGTATATCAATTTGGGTTTAGGTTAGCATTAAGGATGAATTAACCAAGCTAAGTTTATAAGTTTGGCAAACCCAGCAAGAGAACTAAAAACCCTATATTTTTCTGGCCTTTTCAAGTGTAATTTTGCAAGCCAACATTAGGTGAAGGTGGATCATCACAACTGTATGGTGCAGCGCTGCTGAATATTCAATACTTTGAACAACTCTTACTAAATCACAAAAAAACAACAATAATGAGTGAATAAACATATAAATCTGTAAAGTAAAAGTCCTTTATAAATATATAGTCCACCACCGTGCTCAAATCTTCATAAATAAATGAATTTGTGCCACCACCACCATGTGAATTGAGCGCTCACCCCACTCCTGTTAATAACAGACTTATTTTACAACTCCCGCCAGTCACTCTGAAGTGGATGTAAATCTTCCTTCCTTAGATCTAGTACTCCCTTTTGAGCCAATACTCCTCACACGGACCACATGTAACACAAAGGCAATTCTATAGTGATCGCCATTTAAATAATTTCTTAAGATGCCTCAATTAAAATACACTTACAAGAAATCAGATTAAAAAAACATATATAAATCACCAAATGATTGTCAGACTGCATACCATACCATTAGGTTTTTGGCAGCTGTATGACGTCCTGGACTGAACTCCTCCCTCCTTTACGCGTATCGCCATTGGATTGGCTTCTTCAGAAGTTTTACATCCACTTCAGAGTGACTGGCGGGAGTTATAAAATAAGTGTGTTATTAACAGGAGTAAGGTGAGCGTTCAGTTTTTATGTTTATTATGTTTATTCACTCATTATTATTCTTTTGTGATTTAATAGGAGTTGTTCACAATATTCAATATTCAGCAGCGCTGATTATTCCTTAGTGTGGTGAAATCACTGGTGTTCAGCAGCTACTGAGCACAAAGTCTGACATATAGGTATTTTGTTTGATCACTTAGTGTAGGAGTTACAAAAAAAATAAGAAATAGAAAAGTATAAATTTATAGGTCGCACTGTTTGCATACATCTGATTGGATCATCATAATGTATCATAATTGACCGCTTAAGGACCGCCAACCGTACACATACTGCGGCAGGGCGGCCCTTAAGTGCAAAATCACGTGTGTATATATATACAGTATATATATATATATACAGTATATATATATATGTGATTTTACTATAAGGCTCTAGGGGGCGCTCGCGCGCCGCTAGAGCTACACTCCCGCTGTGATTAGATACAGCGGGAGCCAGTTCGCAGACCCACCGGCCACCAGCGATTGTCAAGGAGACTAACAGAACGGCCGTCTGCCAATGTAAACAAGGCAGACAGCTGTTCTGTCAGACAGGAAGGGAGAATTGTGTGTTCCTAGTAATCAGGAACACCGATCTCTCCCTTCCTGCAGTCAGTCTATCCCCCACACCCACATAGTTAGAAACCACTCCCTAGGGAAGCGATGGAGAACCTTGGCACCCCAGATGTTTTGGAACCACATTTTTCATGATGCTAAATTACATTGCAGAGTGCATGAGTATCATGGGAAATGTAGTTCCAAAACATCTGGGATGCCAAGGTTCGCCATCACTGCCCTACGTGGCGCACTCAATACCTTGTTTGCCCCTGATGTTAACGCCTTCCCTGCCAGTGTCATTTATACAGTGACAGTGCATATTATTTAGCACTGATCACTGTATTGGTGTCACTGGTCCCCAAAAAGTGTCACTGAGTGTCAGATCTGTCCGCCACAATGTCGCAGTCCTGCTAAAAAAAATTGCTAATCGCTGCCTTTACTAATAAAAACAATAAAAAAATAAAAAGTCCATAAATCTATCCCATAGTTTCTAAACGCTATAACTTTTGTGCATGTATAAATGAACCAGTGATGAATATATAAAAGTATTTTCTTATTCTTATAAGTTCCAAAAATCCAATTTAAGCAAGTAGCCAGTGAAACGCAGTGTGCTCTGTGCTCCTTATAATGCGAATCAGGGCCAATCTGTGCAAAATAAAGTGCAATTTTGTGCAGTTCCACTCCCCTTAAATACTTCCACTCACCAGACTGCCAGGACCCCGTAGCAATACTGCATGTGGGTCAACAACACTATAGTCCGGTGTGGAGTGGGATGCCTTTTGTAGGATAGGGTCCTTCCTTGGACCAGATTCGCTCCTATATAATCGATCTCCCCCAGGTGGACAGATATTTATTGGCCATATGTAAAAGAAATCTCCCATAGGAAGTCATCTGTCTGTTTTCAATATAGCGGCTTTACATCTGACAAATTGTGAGTGTATATATTTTGCTTTGAATTAATAAACGGCTTGCTTAAGGATACTACACTATGGGAGTTTTCTTTACATATGGCCACTAAATATCTGTCCACCTGGGGGAGATCGATTATAGAGGAGCGAATCTGGTCCAAGGAAGGATCCTATCCTACAAAAGGCATCCCACTCCACACCGGACTATAGCGTTGTTGACCCACATGCATTATTGCTACGGGGTCCTGGCAGTCTGGTAAGTGGAAGTATTCAAGGGGAGTGGAACTGCACAAGATTGCACTTTATTTTGCACGGATTGGCACCGATTCGCATAATAAGGAGCACAGAGCACACTGCACTTTTACTGGCTACTTGCTTAAATTGGATTTTTTGGACTTATAAAAATAAGAAAATACTTTTATATATTCATCACTGGTTCATTTATATATGCAATTATGTAGCATGGTGAATTAGCACTGTTTTGCACCTTAGTTTGATTTATTATATGGATTTATTGAATTTTGATTTTTGAAGCATCAGCACTATTTTGCACCATAGCGAGACCATTTATTTTTCCATTTATTTATTTATTTATGCATTTAGGGTTGATGGTGTAATATCAGACTACCCAATATTTTTCTAACAATTTTCAAATGTTTGCACATTTGCACTTTTTTCCAAGTATACCTATTTTTGCGCTGTGTACTATGTAACCAACTATTACGAAATCGCAAGATATTTTGAACAGTGGCACTTATAGGTTCTGAATTAAATCCATAGCGGAGGACACACACCTTTTACATAATACAAATTGGCCTAAACTGATAAAGAAATTCGATTTTTTTTTTTTTTTTATTGGGAATGTTTTATAGCAGAAAGATAAAATATTGTTTTTTTCAAAATTGTCACTCTTTTTTTGTTTATAGTGAAAAAAATAGAAAACACAAAAGTGATCAAATACCACCAAAAGAAAGCTCTATTTGTGGGAAAAAAATAACATCAATTTTTTTTTGGTACGGCGTCGCACAACCGCGCAATTATCAGTTAAAGCAACGCAGTGCCATATCGCAACAAATGGCCTGGTCATTAAGGGGGCAAAACCTTCCGGGGCTGAAGTGATTAATTCTGAATCTACAACACTGGGAGATAATATCAAATCCTGGATTTACTGTACATTGTAGATCATTGTTTTCCATTTTTTTTTATTAATAAAGGACTTCTCCACAATGTTGGTATTTTATTTGTGTGTTATTTTTTTAAGGGAATGAGTTTGCATACCTCTGGCATGGATATCTGGGGCTCTCTTCATTAATAAAAAAAGGCTTTCAAAATCACCCCCATAAACCCACATATCTCTTTCAGTTACGTACCTTGTCAATGTTGAAAGCATGTGGCCTGGTATGGCCCAGGCAGGGGTAGGGGGGCGCATGCTCACTGCGCTCCCTTTCCCCATTTTTTTACATGTGTATTGTTCTTTTAAAGAACAATGTCCTGGGTAATTTCCTTTTTAAATGAATGCTAGACCTTTAACCTGGCTTGCAGACTAGGTGACCAAGATAGGGATACCCCTCCTGAACCATACCAGGTCACATGCCTTTAATATTGGAAGGACACCATGCAAGAGGCAGCAGCAAATCCCCCAGCCCCCACCTCCCCTGCAAAGCACTTACCCCCATGTTGAGGAGCAAAGGTCCTCATATCCACATTCTTTATCCCAAAAAAGATGTATACAATTGTGGGGAGGGGCCTATAAGAATCTGGAAACCCTTTTATTAATAGGGGCCACCAGAAATCAAACTCCCAGGGTAATGAGCACAGGGTACCCATTATTACTCATTCCCCCCAAAAAAGTAAACAGCTAAAGAAGACACAGACACTGATAAAGTTCTTTGCTTTAAAAAATTTAAACAATGACCCCTAGTGTAAATCACTGCTTAAGTATTTGCTCACCCAAGGTCATCAGCCTGCTTGCTTACAGACAGAAGTTACATGGGAATCTTTCAGTTAGCAGTGATCTCCCACCTGATATTTTAACCACTTGCCCACTGACTCCTATAGCTTTACTGCGTGCTTTGCATTTCAGGGTAGGGGCACACATGCGCTGTCATTCACTACAGCACAAGATGATCAGCATCTTGTGCTGTAGTGACCAATGACCAATGATTTATGGCTGTAACCCACTGATTGGTAGTGATGTCGCGAACCTAAAATTCGCCGTTCGCGAACGGCGAACGCGAACATCGACAAATGTTCGCGAACCGGCGAACCGGGCGAACCGCCATAGACTTTTAATAGGCAGGCGAATTTTAAAACCCACAGGGACTCTTTCTGGCCACAATAGTAATGGAAAAGTTGTTTCAAGGGGACAAACACCTGGACTGTGGCATGCCGGAGAGGGATCACACAAAAAAAAGTTCTTAAAAATTGTAATTTTTTGATAGAGAGACAATTATTGGAAAAATTAAAAAAAAAAATAAAAATAAAAAATTTCTTTGGATTTAGCATCTGGGGGGTCTAAAAAGTGTACCTGTGAAGTTTCAGCTCTGTAGCATGTCCGGAACCAGAAAAAAATACGAATTAGGGTTAGGGCTAGGGTTAGGCTTAGGGCTAGGGTTAGGGTTAGGGTTAGGGCTAGGGTTAGGTTTAGGGTTAGGGTTATTTTATGGCTAGGCTTAGAGGGTTAGGGTTAAGGTTAGAGGGTTAGGGTTATGGTTAGAGGGTTAGGGTTAGGTTTAGTGTTAGGGGCTAGGGTTAGGGTTACGGTGAGATACTTAGGGTTAGAGTTAGTAGCCCTACCCCTACCCCTCTAACTCTAACCCTCTAACCCTAAGCACTAAAAATAACCCTAACCTTAGCCCTGACCCTAACCCTAGCCCTAACCCTAACCCTAACCCTAGCCCTAACCCTAATTCTATTTTTTTTCTGGTTCTGGACATGCTACAGAGCTGAAACTTCACAGGTACACTTTTTAGACCCCCCAGACAATAAATCCAAAGAAATTTTTTTTAAGGTTTTTTTTTTTTTAAGTTTTCCAATAATTGGCTCTCTATCAAAAATGACAATTTTTAAGAACTTTTTTTTGTGTGATTTAGTGTATAGGGGGTCTAAAAAGTGTACCTGTGAAGTTTCAGCTCTGTAGCATGTCCAGAACCAGAAAAAAAAGATAATTTTTCAGTAGAGCAGGGATGGTGGGAACCCTTTTACAACTATATGATCTTTCTTTCCTGGTTCTGGACATGCTGCAGAGCTGAAACTTCACAGGTACACTTTTTAGACCCCCCAAACAATAAATCCAAAGAAATGTTTTTTTTGTTAAGTTTTTTTTTATTTTTTTATTTTTCCAATAATTGGCTCTCTATCAAAAATGACAATTTTTAAGAACTTTTTTTGTGTGATTTAGTGTATAGGGGGTCTAAAAAGTGTACCTGTGAAGTTTCAGCTCTGTAGCATGTCCAGAACCAGAAAAAAAAGATAATTTTTCAGTAGAGCAGGGATGGTGGGAACCCCTTTTACACCTATATGAATTTTTTTTTCTGGTTCTGGACGTGCTACATATATATATATATATATATATATATATATATATATATATATATATATATATTAAAAAATTACACAAATACCAGCCCTCAAAAGGGCTTTTGGGGACAATATATATATATATATATATATATATATATATATATCACAGAACAAAAAAAAATTACACAAATACCAGCCCTCAAAAGGGCTTTTGGGGACAATAGAGATATATATATATATATATATATATATATATATATATATATATATATATACAAAAAAACCTCAAATACCAGCCCTAGGAAGGGCTTTTTGGGGTGCTGTATATACAGCAGGAGTGTACCAAGAACACTGGCTAACAAGACCGGGAACTGTCCCTAGCTATAACAACAGCAGCAGCACCAGCACTTTCCCTGCTCTCAGTAACACAGAAATGATCTAAAATGGATGCTGCCCTTGCTTATTTATAGGAGGTGGGAGGGTGTGGGAGGGAGGTATGCTGATTGGCCTGCAATGTGTCTGCTGACTGTGATGTTCAGGGTCAAAGTTTGCCTCAATGATGATGTATAGGAGGCGGACCGAACATCGCATATGTTCGCCCGCAGCGGCGAACGCGAACATGCGAAGTTCGCCGGGAACTGTTCGCCGGCGAACAGTTCTGTACATCTCTACTGATTGGCAGGGCAGATGACAGAAGAGAGCCCTGTGTTGGTAAACAGTACAGGGCTCTCTACAGACGGAAGCGATGTTCACGTTTTTTTCTCCCTGCAAAGCAGGGAGTAAAACCCACCACATTGCTAAGTAAAACAGTACACAGTACACACGCTAAACATTGTTAGGCATATAGTTAACCCCTTGATTGCCCTTAAATGTTAAACCCTTCCAACAAGTGTTATTAGTACACTGACAGTGTATTATATTATTGGCACTAATCACTGTTTCACTGGTGATGTCAGCATCAGTTAGTCAGTTCCCCTCCAGCGCCAGTTAGTGTCAGATTTCCTGCAGCACTATTGCAGTCCCATTATAAGTCGCTAATCATTACTAGTCTAAAAAATAAAAAATAAAAAAATCCACTATATACCATAGTTTGTATGTGCTATAACTTTCATGCAAACAAATCAATTTACACTTTTTTTTTTCCCAAAGACATATAGCAGAATACATTTTGGCCTAAATTTATAAAGAAATTAGTATTTTTTCACTTAAATTGCAAAAAACCCAGTGGTGATCAAATTTTACAAAAATTAGCTTTTTCAAATGTTGTGAAAAAAATATATATATTTAATTTGGGTACAGTGTTGCATGACTGGTGATTTGTAATGTAGCCCCTGTTCACAATGGTGTGACATGTCATGTAATTTGACAGTTTCAAATCACATGACAAGTCTCACCCCCTTGCCGGCAGTGGAATAGTTCATTTCACCGTCACTCATGTTGCAGCGATTATGAAAAATTTTCCTGCACTACTTTTTACCAGTTTCATTGTGACATGCAAAGACTTCCAGTAAATGAAGTCGAAAGCCATAATAAAATTGACAGTGCAAATTGCACTGATGTGCGGCCTTAAAATCTTGCTGAATTAGTGGGATTTCAAAGCCGCACAGGTGTGAACCAGTACTAGGAGTTGGTAGCATGGGGAAAACACTACTGTCCCTCAGGTACAATCCCTGGCTTGTTTGCGGCGATACTGTTACCACCCCTGAATGATTGATGCCCAGCAGATTAGTGTTTGTAAACGAACAGGCACAGGATCCTAATTGACATCTAGTTTGTTCCAAAATTAGGTTCAGACCAAATTTTGCTTGTTTAGAGATGTAATATTTGACCAAATTTAACTGGTATTCAGCCATGTTGAACCTCTTGCAGCAGCTGACAGTGGAATGTAAACAAAGTGGTCTGCTATGGATTTTAAGGGGAACCCCATGCAAAAAAATAAATATTGCGTTACACCCCTAATGCTCACAGCCCCCCCCCCCTTTTGTCTACTTTTAGAGGTGGGGCCCCCCAAAGAAATCATTCCACATTAATAAGTGAGTGACAAGAGCAGAAATGTCGGCAGGGTTTTTTTTATTTTGTTGGAGTTGTTCATTGTTATAGATAAAGAGGTGCATCTCTGGATGATATAACTTATGATAGATTTATATCATGGGACTTTTTTTTTTAACTAAATGACTCGTCAATAAGTGTCAGTGTGTTTATTTACTGGTAATTTTTTTGTGAATGCGTTGGGGTATCATAGGTGATTAAGTAAGGAGCACCCCTTATTTACATTAACATTTTTTTACATCAAGGATAAAATAAACATGTACATGAGAACTTCCAACTCTGTGATAATTTTTCAGTTTGCAAACGTGTCCCAAATCACTGACTCAGGCGACTAGCTTGCCTAAAGTGAATGTTTTATAAATGTCACCTTCATTTTTGTAACCAGGCATGCTATTACCCAGGACATTTATAGACTATAATGTAAAATGTCTGAGTCATGCAATTATTTTTGAGCAAATGGAAGGTCCATTGAAACATGTCTTGTGACCCTGGACTTTAGGTGGACATCACCATCCATCGGCCATTGGCACCGGGAACAAGGAAGCTGAGGCACTATACAAGCGCTTTCTGACTATAGCTTAAATGCTAAGTCACACTGCATAAGGTAAGCACCCACTCACAAGGTGGTGCACAGTTTGCTGTGAAAAGTTGTCACTGTGTCACCTTGGAGCACTTGTCACTTTATGTGGCTCTATTATCTGCACATTTTCAGCACCATTGGCACCTTTCGAAGAGGCTGCATTTGCACATGCAATGGCTCAACTGGATTAATTTGCACAAATGGACTTTTGCACATGTGTATTAATTATTTATTTGTGAATTTTTACTTTATCACATATTTGGCACCAGTGGCACTTTAGAAGATTTATTTTAAGGGGTTGTTCATTTATTTACACTAGCTTATTCGGCCTTTTTTTTGTACTATTGGATTTTTTTATATGTCATTTTTTATATGTGTTTACACTAATATATTTATTTATTTATGTATTTATGATCACTATATATTTGATGTCTGTTAATCATTGGATCACATTTAGTCACTAAATTGGTTTGCTGCTAACTGGGCAGCATTTTTTGATATAATTGTTTTATGATGTGTGAGATAGAGGAGTTCTTGCGGCAATTAACTATTACCTGGTTGCTCGTGGGATTTACTGATTTCATTTAGAGCGGCACAGAGATCTGGACTTTTTATACTTTTGACTTTTTTTGTAATTAAACTTTGCTACACCAGAGTGGTTGTCTCCCTCCCTTCCCCTCTCAATTATTTTTTTTTTTGTCCGCAAGATGAGGGCATTGAAATGCTGACCCTTTCATCAACCATCTTGGGAAGCAAAGGACAATGGGGAATGTAGTTCTTCAACAGCATTCAGAACATTGTGCTAATGGGGGTTTGAACTACAATTCCTCAGAAACCTTGGAAGCAAGAGACACCAGTGAAGAAGGGTATAAATTAAAAGGCTAGAAAAGAGCAGGTTTTTTTTGGAGATTACAGCCAGGCAGACCAGAGGGTGAGGAGCTGCTGCAGAGAGACAGCAAAGGATGACTGAGGAGACCTGTTTGTGACTGTAAAGCTGAGCTGTTGGCAGGTCTGTACCATCTGGAAAGCCACTCACTGCAGTTGAAGATCACTGTAGAGTATCTGTCTCTGCCTGCTGTCACCAAATCCTGCTCTGAGGCCTGTTCCTCTGCTACCAAAAGAACCAAATCATACAGCCCTGCTTGGTAATGTGGTTCTCCTGCCACACAGGTCTTCTTCAGGGATGCCAACGGACTGCTACTGTACCAGTGGGACCACCCTTCACCAGACCACTAAAAGAAATTGACTTTAATGGGAGGCGAACTTTAAAAACCTTTAGGTCATATTTGCAGCCACAAAAGACTTACTAGCTGTACACAAATAGTCCCAGCACATGGACAATGAAATAACAGAAGTATTGCAATTGGAAAAGTTGCCCTAATTTTTTTTTTTTTTTTTACAGCAAAATTTTTTTTTTTTTTTCATAAATCAGACAGACCTGAGAGCAGCCGGTAAATACATATCAAATACATATAGGGTCCATTCACACATCTGTAAAATGGGTCCGCATACATTCCACAATTTGGCGGAACGTTTACAGACCCATCGATTTTCAATTCCAGTCTGAAAAATTAGGCATTCACAGGATAAAGAAGTAAGTGTCGGCCATTCCAGGCCCCAAAAATTAGGCCACATGGGTTTACCTGACAGCTAAGAACATTGTATTCTGTGGCTGAAGGTACATTAGGCATTCACAGAATACAGAAGTAAGTGTCGGCCAGTATAGGCCCCAAAAATTAGCCCACATGGGTTTACCTGACAGCTAAGAACGTTGTATTCTGTGGCTGAAGGTATATTAGGCATTCACAGGATACAGAAATAAGTGTCGGCCAGTATTGGCCCCAAAAATTAATCCACATGGGTTTAGCTGACAGCTAATAACGTAGTATTTGGTGGCTGGAGGTACATTAGGCATTCACAGGATAAAGAAGTAAGTGTCAGCCAGTATAGGCCCCAAAAATTAGCCCACATGGGTTTACCTGACAGCTAAGAACGTAGTATTTGGTGGCTAGAGGTACATTAGGCATTCACAGGATACAGAAGTAAGTGTCGCCCATTTCAGGCCCCAAAAATTAGCACACATGGGTTTACCTGACAGCTAAGAACGTAGTATTTGGTGGCTGGAGGTACATTAGGCATTCTAAGATTTAAATAATTGTCGGCCATGAAAGGCACCAAAAATTTGGCATTCCATGGACATGAAATGCCTTTTATGCCGCTGTTTTTAGCGAAGACAAGGACCAGGAATTGTTGTGGGTGGATGGCGGTCTGGCGGATATTTGTGGCCTGTCATGAGGAATTTCAATGAAACATGGTCTACTGGTCACATGTGTTGAATTCCTCAGAGATCCATGCCTCATTCATTTATATAAATGTGAGGTAGTCTACACTGTCATAAGCTAGGTGAGTGCGCTTATCGGTCACGATCCCCCCTGCTGCACTGAACGTCCTTTCGGACAGGACACTGGACAGGGGGCAAGCCAACAGTTCCATTGCAAATTGTGCAAGCTCTGACCAGAGGTCAAGCCTGCCCACCCAGTAGTCATGGGGTTCATCACTCCTCAGAGCGTCCACATCGGTCATTAACCCAATGTAGTCAGAAATCTGTCAGTCTAGGCATTCCCTGATGCTGGATCTGGAGTACAGCTGTCGATGGTTCGGCTGAAAGAAGGATCTCATATCTGAAGTGACCAAGACATCTTCAAACCGCCCTCTTCTTGCATGTGCTGTTGGATTGCTACCCGCAACTGTCTCTCTGCGACTGGAAATTCCTCTGCCAGCGCACGCAAAAGCAGAATGCAGCATTTCCCGCAGCAAGGCCTGGAAGTGCTGCATTCTGACCGCCCTCTGAGACTGTGGTAACATTTCCGCCATTATTTGTTTGTACCCTGGGTCTAAGTACGTTGCCACCCAGTACTGGTCCTTAGCCTTTATGCTTTTTATATGGGGGTCCCCCTTAAAACACTGGAGCATGAAGACCCCCATTCGCACTAAACTGGAAGCGGTGTAGTGGCCTGCTTCCAGCTCATCATCCAGGATAATGTCGTCCTCAATCTCCTCCCCCATCCACGGATAACACCAGGGTTCCCAGAAAGGTTTAAAGCATGCTCTTCTTGCTCCTCCTCACCCCCCCTGGCACCATCCTCCTCTGACTCCTCTTCAGACTCCTGTTGTTGACTTGTCTCAGATGGAGTAGCACCCACTGGGAATTCATCCAACATTGCGACTTTCTCATCTTCCTGCTCCTGCTCCTCGACGGCTTGATCAATGATACGACGCAATGCACGCTCCAGAAAGAAGGCGTAAGGTACGATGTCACTGATGGTGCCCTGGCCGTGACTGACCAGTTTGGTGATCTCATCGAATGGCCGCAGAAGTCTGCATGTGTCCCGCATGAGCAGCCACTGGCGAGGTGAAAAAAACACAAGCTCCCCAGAACCTGTCCTGCCGCAGAGTTCGTACAGGTAGTCATTAACTTCACGTTTATGCTGGAGCAGCCTATCAAGCCTATGCAACGTTGAGTTCCATCGCATCGGACAGTCACAAATAAGATGCCTGACGGGCAGGTTGTGTCGCCGCTGAATGTCAGCAAGGCGAGCCATGGCTGTGTAAGATCTTCTGAAATGGCCTGAGATTTTCCTGGCCTGCCGCAAGACGTCCTGGACCCAGGGTATTTGGCAACGAATTGCTGCACGACCAAGTTTAGGACGTGTGCCATGCATGGCACGTGTGTTATTTTGACCTGTTTCAGCGCGCTCAGCAGATTGGCACCATTGTCGCACACCACTTTGCCAACTGTCAAATTCGAGCGGTGTCAGACACTGATCTGACTGTGAACGCAAAGCTGAAAGGAGTGCAGGACCAGTGTGGCTCTGGCTTCAAGGCCTAACAGACACAGCACAGCATGGCAACGTTTCACCTGGCATGTGGAATAGGTTCTGGGATCTTGGGCGGCTCAGTGGAAGAGACGGTAGCAGCGGAAAAGGAGGAGTCAGCCGAGGAGGAGAGGGGGGATGGAGGAGGAGGAGGAGAAGAAGAGGCAAGCCTGCATGCAATCCGTGGTGGTACAACCATATCTACATGGGTGCCACGGGTTTCATGCTTGACGGCCGTCAGAAGGTTCACCCAGTGGGCAGTAAAAGTGATATACCTTCCCTGCCCGTGTTTGCTTGACCACGTGTCTGTGGTCAGATGAATCTTAGCACCAACACTGTGTGCCAGAGATATATTCACTTGCCGCTGAACATGGCCATACAGCTCTGGAATGCCCTTCTGCGAGAAATATTTCCTGCCTGGGACCTTCCATTGTTGTGTTCCAATGGCCACAAATTTCCAAAAGGCCTCCGAGCCCACCAGTTGATATGGCAGTAGTTGGCGGGCTATCAGTTCCGACAAGTCAGCAGTCAAACGTTGGGCAAGAGGGTTATACGGCGTCATCATTTTTTTCCGCTCCAACATTTGGGCCACAGAAGCCTGCCTTTTTCCAAAACAACGTGACGATGGCATGATGGAGGGTGGAGTGGAGGACAATTGCGAGGAGAGAGGAGAAGGAGAAGATCCTGGTGTAATGTTCCGGTACCTTTGGTACCCTAAATTACACTTTCCACAAGTGTATGCGCCCCACCATTTACTTTTGGAAAGGTGCGCATACACCTTTAAGACTGGAGCTGTCATCACCCAGCGCCGGACTAGATGGCTATTTAAAGCGCCGGTTCTCACTCACATGTGTTCGTTCAAACACCTTTACCTGGATGCTATCCTTGCTTGAAGCTTCCATGCTTGCAAGCTTACCTCGCTGACGGAACCTCGCTGCGCTGATCCCTGTATCCCGCTACTGGATCATCCGCCTCTCCTGAACCACCCTTCGGCTGTATCGCTAATAGTGCTAAGTACCCTGCAGGGGAATTCTCTATAAACTTATACTAAGCTTACACTATCTAGCTCTGCATAGTAAAGACTGTTTATCACATCTGCATAACTAGATTGCTAGCTCTTGAGACTACTGCTACTTTTCTGCACTGGGTTGATCTCTTTTGTATGTCCACCTGCTATTCTGTCATCTGCTACCATACAACATTGCTAAACCTTCCTGCATCCATCTGCTACTGTCTCACCTTCAAGTGTCTATCACCTACCACCTCCACTCAACCTATCCCTCAACCTTCATCATTGTGTTACCACATACATAAAGTCATTCTAGGAACCAGCTTGCTAATTGTGTGTATTTACTGGCTGAAATAAGACCTTCCACACATGATGAGTCATTGAGGTTGGGAATGGTATCTCAGCATATCTCTTACATGACTACTGACGTGGAACTATTTCTGCAGCTGAAAATCCACACCATATAAGAAACGCAGGAGCGTTACAGATTGAACGAACCAAAAAATGGATTCAGCAGAAATAACCACTCAGGTGACACAATTAAAACAACAAGTATCTGCGTTAATACACGCACTTGCTGAATTAAAAGAAGACAATCAGGCTCTGTCGCAGCAGGTAATTAGACTGACACAACTTACCTCTGCTCAGTCCCCTGAACCCAAGATAAATCCCCCTTTGGTATTTACAGGCGATCGCAAAAAATTTCGCGAATTTAAAAACGCATGTGAGTTACTTTTTTTGCTAAAACCTCGTACCTACCTTACTGATCACATTAAGGTTTGTACTATTATTTCTTACCTATCAAACGATCCTCGAGCCTGGGCAGATTCTCTTTTTGAGAAAAACGACCAGCTTCTCAACTCCTATGCCTTGTTCCTGGCAGAGCTCACTAGCCTATATGATGACCCCAATAGGCAGAGTACTGCTGATCTTCAGTTAAGATCCTTGAAACAAGGAAGGAGGCCTGTAGAAGACTTTGTTGCAGAGTTCAAGAGATGGACCCTTGATTCAGAATGGAATTATGCATCTCTGAAAACCCAATTTAGGCTTGGCCTATCAGAAGCCGTTAAGGACGAGCTCGCCCGAGCGGATCTGCCAAAAACCCTGGATGCATTAATACAACTCAGTATTACCATAGATAGAAGACTACGAGAAAGAAAGGCTGAAAAGATGGGAATGCCATTATCCGTTTCCTCTCGGAGTCTGGCCGTTCCTATGGAGGTAGGAACCATACGCCCACCGCTATCAACTATGGAAAAAGCCAAAAGACGAAATGAAAATCTCTGCTTGTACTGTGCATCCCCGGATCACAAGATAAACGTCTGTCCCCTAGTCAACAAAAAGAAGGGTGAGTGTTCACATGTCTCTCTAGGAGGATTGACAACTTCATTCACTAACCCCTACATTTCTGTTTTTTTGACATTACAGTGGGACCAGAACAGGATTACTACTGAGGCCATGATTGACACAGGATCTTGTGGAAATTATATGGATATATGTTTTGCTGCTTTAAATAAAATTCCTATTATTTCTAAACTCAAACCTGTCTCAGTAAGTCTTATTACCGGTGTTCCGTTATCCTCTGGTCCGATCACCGATCAGACAGAAGCACTTCTAGTCACTATTAACAAGTCTCATAGGGAGACTTCTACCTTCGATTTAATACCATCACCCCACTTTCCCATTGTGTTGGGACTTCCCTGGTTGCACACACACCAACCAACCATAGATTGGAAGAAACGGTCCTTGACCTTCCCTTCTTGTTATTGCGAGGAAACGTGTAAACTCCCGTTTTCCGGGAAGATTCTGTCTGTGGTGACAGATGAGATTGCACCACTATGTTATCAGGATCTTTCTGAGGTTTTTCTTGAGAAAAATGCTCAAGCATTACCTCCTCATCGAGACTATGATTGTAGCATTGATCTACTCCCAAATAGCAAATTGCCGTTCGGTCATGTTTATCCTCTTTCACAGGATGAACTTGCCCATCTCAAAACCTATTTGGATGAGAACTTGGAAAAAGGTTTTATTAGACCTTCCACTTCTTCCACAGCAGCAGGACTCTTTTTTGTTCGCAATAAAGATTCAAGTCTCAGACCTATCATCGACTACAGGAAATTGAATGCTATCACAATAAAAGATCGCTATCCTCTACCGCTTATCCCTGAGCTCATTGAGCAGGTGCGTGGAGCTACCTATTTTTCAAAATTAGACCTGAAAGGAGCATACAATCTCATTCGAATCCGTGATGGACACGAGTGGAAGACTGCATTCAGAACTAGATACGGATTGTTCGAATATCTTGTGATGCCATTCGGCCTATGCAATGCCCCTGCAGTTTTCCAACGATTTATAAACTATATTTTTAAAGACTTACTAGATGTCTGTATTGTGGTATATCTGGACAATATACTTATATATTCACGGACCCTGTCTGAACACATAAGACATGTAAGACTTGTATTATCGAGATTGCTTGCACATAATCTTTATGTGAAGCTGAAGAAATGCTTGTTCCATAAAGATGAGGTACTCTTTCTAGGCTACATCATATCCAAAACAGGAATCGAGATGGACATGAGTAAAATATCCTGCATTCAGGATTGGCCTACACCAACTACATGCAAGGCGCTACAGCGATTCCTGGGATTTTCAAATTTCTACAGGAAGTTCATAAAAAACTTTTCTGCTATTGTGAGACCCCTCACACAGCTCACTTGCATAAAAATACCATTTAAATGGTCAGAAGAAGCAAATAAGGCTTTCCACTTGTTAAAGACAAGGTTTACTTCCGCTCCCATATTACGCCATCCAGACCCATCCCTCCAATACATTCTGGAGGTAGATGCGTCAAACCTGGCAGTAGGAGCAATACTCTCCCAACGACCTACCCACACTTCACCACTTCATCCAGTCGCTTTTTTTTCTAAATCCCTGAGCAGTCCCGAGATAAATTACCCCGTGGGTGAAAAGGAACTGCTTGCTATAAAATTGGCTCTGGAGAAATGGCGACATTTACTCGAAGGCACCCAATTACCAATAATTATATACACGGACCATAAAAACCTCCAATATCTTCAGACTAGCAAAACTCTCTCGCATCGACAGGTACGATGGTCACTATTCTTTCTAAGGTTTAACTTCCTAGTGACCTACACACCTGCAGATAAGAACAAAAAGGCGGATGCACTATCACGACTAACTGAAGAAAACTACTTTGAAATCCCTTCCGTTCCTATAATACCTCACAAACGCATTATTGGAGTTGTCCGTTCCTTAAAGGAAGAGGTTCTGCATGGTATAAGTTTGGATTCACCCCCACCACAACTAAATACTGATGCAGAAGGCTTCCTCTACTACAACGACAAACTTTACATACCACCTACCCTACGCACCAAGATCTTGGAATTATCGCATGATGTGCCTATGGCAGGACATATGGGTATGACAAAGACTTTCAATTTGATTTCTCGACAATTCTGGTGGCCTGACATGAAAACATCTATACAAAAATTCGTCTCTTCATGCAATGTCTGTGCCAGGTCCAAAATTGACACTACGAGACCATCCGGTCTACTATGCAGTCTACCAATACCCCAAACTCCATGGGAGGTTTTGTCATTGGACTTCATCGTAGAATTGCCTCCTTCCAAAGGATTTAATACCATCTTGGTGTCAGTGGACCATCTGACAAAGATGGCACATTTCATTGCTATTCGCAGACTACCTTCGTCCAAACAAACGGCAGAACTCCTGATGAAACATGTCTTCAGATTACATGGTATCCCAAAAACACTTCTGTCTGACCGTGGATCCCAATTTATTTCTAAATTCTGGCAAGAACTATGTCACATACTACGGATTGAGCAGAAGCTCACTTCTCCTTACCATCCGCAGACCAACGGACAGACTGAAAGAGTCAACCAATGCATCGAGCAGTATTTACGTTGTTACACTTCTTACCAACAGGATGATTGGTTGGATCTTCTCCCCCTGGCAGAATTTGCCTACAACAACGCAACTCACAGTACAACCAAGCAGAGTCCGTTCTACTTGAACTATGGGTTCCATCCCTCTATTCTCCCTCCACGCATCCTTCCTTCAAGTAACCCAGTGGCCTCAGACTATCTTACCCAGATAAAGGATTCTCTGGGTTTACTAAATACTACCATTGCACACGCTCACAGTCAACAAAAGAAGTACTATGATCTTCGTAGAAGACCTTCTCCACAGTATACTATCGGGGACCTCGTTTGGCTCTCAACAAAAAACTTGAGACTGAAGATCCCTAGCAAAAAGCTTGGACCTCTGTTCTTGGGACCTTTCCCAATCAAGAAACTTATTGGAAAAGCTGCAGTGCAGCTTACATTGCCAATGGACCTAAAAATCCATCCCATTTTCCATGTGTCGCTACTAAAACCCCATGTTCCGGACCAAGGAATAAGGCCTAATATTCCACCTCCCCCTCCTGTACAAGTTGAAGGTGGAGAAGAATACGAGATAAAAGAGATTCTGGATTCTCATATCTACAGAAGAAGACTTCAGTACTTGGTTAGATGGAAGAACTATGGGCCCCAAGAAGACACCTGGCTAAACACCTCTGACATACATGCCCCTAGATTAATCCGCAATTTTCATGCGAGATACCCAGACAAACCAGCTCCAGAGGCCTTCAGGAGCAGGCCTTAAGGGGGGGGTATTGTAATGTTCCGGTACCTTTGGTACCCTAAATTACACTTTCCACAAGTGTATGCGCCCCACCATTTACTTTTGGAAAGGTGCGCATACACCTTTAAGACTGGAGCTGTCATCACCCAGCGCCGGACTAGATGGCTATTTAAAGCGCCGGTTCTCACTCACATGTGTTCGTTCAAACACCTTTACCTGGATGCTATCCTTGCTTGAAGCTTCCATGCTTGCAAGCTTACCTCGCTGACGGAACCTCGCTGCGCTGATCCCTGTATCCCGCTACTGGATCATCCGCCTCTCCTGAACCACCCTTCGGCTGTATCGCTAATAGTGCTAAGTACCCCGCAGGGGAATTCTCTATAAACTTATACTAAGCTTACACTATCTAGCTCTGCATAGTAAAGACTGTTTATCACATCTGCATAACTAGATTGCTAGCTCTTGAGACTATTGCTACTTTTCTGCACTGGGTTGATCTCTTTTGTATGTCCACCTGCTATTCTGTCATCTGCTACCATACAACATTGCTAAACCTTCCTGCATCCATCTGCTACTGTCTCACCTTCAAGTGTCTATCACCTACCACCTCCACTCAACCTATCCCTCAACCTTCATCATTGTGTTACCACATACATAAAGTCATTCTAGGAACCAGCTTGCTAATTGTGTGTATTTACTGGCTGAAATAAGACCTTCCACACATGATGAGTCATTGAGGTTGGGAATGGTATCTCAGCATAGCTCTTACATGACTACTGACGTGGAACTATTTCTGCAGCTGAAAATCCACACCATATAAGAAACGCAGGAGCGTTACACCTGGATGGTGAGAGCCTGGAGTGTGGCTTTACTAAAAAAAAGAGTAAGAAAAGTGACATATACACCCCAAAGGGGATATTGGTCAATCTCACCCACTCGGCGCTAAAGTGCTTAGGCTACATTAAGTAGCTCGTATGAATACAGTGGTAAAAACCGTTAATACCATAATCAAATTAAAAACAACTGATATAAAATGATATAAAATCACAAAAACATCTAAAACCTTTCGGATATCAGCAGCTGTTATATATAAAAACAATCCTAAAACATGGTGTGTACATATAATAAAATCACATTCAAACACTAACAGCGCTATGACTGATCACATAGTCCATCATGTGTCGTATCTACAAAAGAACAGTCCAGCTTGCTGGCATCATCTTAAGTGATAAAATCCAGTATATAGTGTTCACGTGCTCAGATATAAGTTATCGTGCCCCTTCACCACACCGGCATGCCCCCCAAGCAGTGCCCACGTACCTCACTGAGGGGGAATATAGGGCCCAACAAGATATACACTGAAGGGAAAACCTCTATCTCTCAGCCCAGAAACTTCACACGGATGATGGCTGGATCACTTCATGGATGTTACATGATATGCAATAGAAAGATGCTCTCATAGCGTGATTCCATCAAAACACGTTTATTTAAGCAAAAATCCAACAAGAAATGTACTCACAAACAGACTTGAAAGAAAGCATCCAATATAATTAATCCCGATCCGGGCTACCTGTACAGCTCCCGCCGTCCCGTTGTAGAAACGAAGTCGCGGCTACCACCGCCGTAGGACTTCCGGGTTTGGCGTGACGTCAGACGTCCGGATCATCACGTTACGTTGCGTTGCTATGGTCACCGCGTGTCCACGCCCTAACGCGTTTCGTCATTGGCTGACTTCAACGGAGTGATTTGTGTCACTGCTGATCTCTGTCCCTGGAGCACACTGGATACCTGTCCCTAAGCTAAAAAACTGCACACCTATACCAAATATATAGCTGCCCTTAACATGACTTTTGTGGACATTAAAAGAGCGATTTGTGTCACTGCCGATCTCGATCTGTCGCTGATGAACACAGCATACCTGTCCTTAAACTAAAAAGAAAGTGTGGTAGACCTATACCAAATACCAGCCCTCAAAAGGACTTTTGTGGATCTTAACAGACCCATTTGTGTCTGGCAATCTGTCCCTGATGCGCACAGCCAACCTCTCCCTATGCTGACAAAAAGCAGAATGTGAAATGGCCGCCAGCTCTGGTCTATTTATAAATTAGGGGGCCTGTCCATGTGCTGAAATGTTTCAATTGGCTGTCCCGTTCCAGCTGATGGCTGTGTCACGGGTCAAAGTTCTCCCCAATGTAAATGAATATGGCTGCCGTGAACAACGCCATGTGTTCGCAAAATTGGCGGGTAGCAAACAAGCAAAATTTGCCGCGAACCGACCGCCGGGCGAACCGCAAGGCCATCCCTATATGCCCCCTATTTTGTTTAAGATCTTTGAACTAATTAATTTTTTTTTAAATTGAAAACTTCAGAAATAGCTATATTTATATTTGTGCTTAGAAAATAAGATATATTATATAGTGACTGTGCTTATTGTGCAACATAAGACCTGCTAAAGATTCATTCCATTGTTTTCTCAGCCACAGTTCAGCCACAGATCAACATCTTCCCATAGTTACGCATGCAAGCTGTCAGAGTAGGAGAGTGGCTGCTCCAGTCTGTCCGCTTTTCCATCAGTCCAGCATGTGGGGTACTAAATGGATGAACATTTCCCTGACTGTCAGCAGCATATCCAGGAAGATGTAAAGAAGTTTTCATTGTATAGTTTTTGATGAGCTTTTACAGGTCTATCTCTTGTGAGCTTATATGATTACATTTTATTGTATCTCTCAATAAAACAAATTCATTGCACTAGGGTATTTTGCACTCTTTCTCCTGTTTATTTTATATTTGTGCTTGCATTCCATAATCATGCTGAAAGTCTGAAATTTTACACAGAAAAGAAAATACAAGAATGTGCAATGCATTTTTATACTGCATACTGTATGCTCAACTATAATATTCAAAAAATAGAGTGAAAACACAGATTTACCTGTAAAATAACACAGGAATTTTAGATGTTGAAAATTATGACATTTGGATTCAAATAGTGCTCATCAGTGGTCTTTGATAACATTATATATTAAAATTTAACTCCAGGAAAACAGCTAAATGCACAGATGAAGTGTACATATAAGGAGCTGTTTTACCTGTCAAAAGATTCTCTTTTTTGTTCATCCAGGCCCATAATTTACACAGCTTTGATAGAAAGGAGAGACAGGTGAATTACATAATTTCCAGTTAGGAACAAGATGGTGCTCTCCCTCTACGTCTAGCATATTAACTAGGCAGTGAAAAGCAATAGCCAACTGATGAGTTCAACCCTTTGCTCACTGTGTTCTCTCTTCTATCATATCAATATCAAATATTCCTTTTCTACATTTGCATTGAATATACCTAATTGTTTACATCCCCTATCCATTCCATATTCTGCTGTATAGGGGAATGTAAGGGGCTGCTATTAAGTCAAAGTCAGGTATTACACTAGTTGCACTAAAAAAATATATATGTTTAGGGCTCATTCAAATGAATTAGAGGTGTGGTGGCTGTTGCATGCATGTGACCACACATTTAAGTAATTTCATGTTATTAGGGACAAATGAGAGGCCATGGACTCAAGCCATTTAGGTCCAGGGCTGCTCACCTGTCCCTAAATGCATGTATTTACTTAGATGTGTAGTTACATGCAAACAGCCATGACACCTGTCATTGATTTGAAAGGATATGGCCCAAACCAGCTGTAAGAATGAGCTCTTTATGGTGTATTAATTAATACAGAGCTGCATTAATTTGTGCTTTACATATCTGCCTGGAGTGCAGCTTTAAGATACACCTGCATACTCTTCCAATATATAGCATAAATCACTAGACTAAATTATTTTCTTTTCAGCCTTGTACCTATTAGATGTAGAAGATCAATAATTTAGCTATGCATAAACGTACCTATTAAGAAAATAGATTATTCTAAAGTCAGTTTGTTAAACAGAACAACAAAGTATTACTTGTAGAGACCAAATTGGAATCTTCTCTATTCTCTGTTTCATTTTATTATTTATGCTGTTACTTAAGAATGGTGAGAACGTTTTGCAGACTTGTAAGATGGAGATGCGGCTCTCCTATTTCCCGTCTCCATAGTGGTTAATTAGTTCCTAATGACACTCGATACTTCTGTAAATGAAGGAATGGGATTTTTGGTTTTCATTTTAGTGCATGTGTTGAACAAAGAATGAGAAATAAACCATATCTTAAGTGCCCTATTAAACATTTGCGTGAAAAAAAAAATGGAAATACTTTACCCTTCTAGCCTGGTAGAGAAAATTAAATCTGGTTATTTAAAGCGTTTTGCTTCCAACAAGCTTGGGAGGTCAAGTGTTTTACTGTCTACTTGCAAGAAGCTGACTTAAGCCTGGCATATACAGTAATTGTTACATTTTGTAATAATGGTACATGATACTTCACTTAATGTATTCTACATGCACAGTTTTGGTCTTTGTTGCAATTAAATGGTGGAAATATAGTCTTTCTGTGTATCAATAATGAGAAATGTTCTCAACAAGGCCACACATTGAGATATTCAATATACTTTTTTTTTTCCCTGGAGATTGTGAGACTGTATCTTTCTATACTCCAAACAGAGATTAGGCTGGATCTAGGGCATAGATTTTGAGATAAGGTGGATATTTCTTCTTTCCTGACTCAAGCTAAGTCCCTATGAATGAATGTAGTTTAGTCATCCCTGAAGTTGTTTTTTCAAAGGTTACATGACCTGTGCTGCTCTAGCTCTGACCTGTTCTAATCAGAGGGCAATCTGTACCTTATTAACAAGATTTAAGTGGATCTATCAGCACTACATAAACAACACTTGAATATATAATCTATCAAGTAAGGGTAAAAAAAAAATATATATTTAATATGTGCTGATGCTACAAGAATCCAGTGAGCTCCTAGCTGTTAAACTAATGGTTTATATTTTTTGACATATGTTTATTTTGCAAATAACCATTTGATGCTGTGTGTGTCCACAGCACAAATTTTAAAAGGGGTATGATTGTTTATATTGAAAGCACAATTATGGTCGTTTATTTTCAGATAGAGTCTTTATAATTCTAACTATGTTTAATAAAAGGTGAGATATGCCAATTGTCTTATTTGGCTATGTATTCTGAGCTTCAGCTTTTGAGCTTGGTATACAAGAATCTTTTTCAGCAAAGTGCTCTAAGCTTGGTAAACATGTGAAAAAGAGCTTGGAGCTCCCCTTGCTGTGTGGGAATCATAAATATTACATAGGCAATGCTTAACATTTACCTGACTCTTGAGAAAAGTCTCCTCGTTGAGAAAAAAGTCCTGAAAATAATAAAGAAAATACTATATATAGAAAACACTATATTGTTATTAAGATTAGTGGTAAGCAGTTTATGATTACCTTGTATCTGGTATAGATATCAGCGCTGATCTATTAATTACAATATATGAAGTGGCTAGTGCAAATATTAGAAAATAGGTAGTTATGCAATAAATCCTCTTACTAATGACACAAATGTGTCCCTCAAATATCAGTAAGCTATAAAGCACAATCCTATAATATAATGTGGAATAAATATATACATAAACAACTTATCACATATAAATAAAGAATAATAGTAGCGCTTGAAACAGTGTTAAAAAAGACTCTAAAATAAGACTCTAAAATAAACCATAAAGAGTCCCCCAAGATGTCACTCTGGTAAGTGTTGAACTCCTCCCAGCATATGGAGAATAGTCCTATAAAGTCATTCACTGTTGGTGTATCAAAACATCCATCCCCTGAGAATCCGAAACTCCAACAATTCACAAGCCGCAAATCATTCGTGTAGTTCAACAGGGTCACCAGTATTCCACCACCAAGTGCAGGGGGGCAATAAGAAATGGCCACTCACCAGATCACGTTGCTCACTTACTCTCATAAGTGAGCACACCTCGCATATAATCAATGCCCACGAGTAGAGATCAGCAAGGGTTAAATCCAAGATTGGTTCAGTGGTTCTCTTCCTCTCATGCTCCCATGTGCGTGGAAAACAAAAAACATTCCCCACTAGTGCAATATGTCTGATAAGATTTTATTCAAAAAATACCAACACAGCATACATCGCACTCACTTGTAAAAGAAGTAGTAAAAGCTTATCTCGTGTACTGGCAGGTTCGGATCCTCCACTGCTACTACGATGTGGCTCCACGCCAGATCGGGTAGTCCCGGAAGTCCTCCGCTGTCGTAGTCCGCGATTGGGTGCGTCGTCTGGCCACGCCCCGACGCGTTTCGTCACTTCCTGACTTCAACTGGGGGCGCGGCCAGACAAACGCTCCCAATCTATTTATGCTTCGCCTCGCGGCGTCGCATCCAATGGTGAAGCAGACAGGTCACCCGGAAGGACAACTCGCCTCATAATACCGGAAATTGAAAGTAGACTGGGAACTTCCTATCGGGCGATGTTGTAACGCCACCTCTGCAGACATCAATCCAGAGGAGTCTGATCCTATTGGTAAACCCCGCCCCGGGCCAACCCAAATAGGCGTGCAGTCTAATCAAGTGACCTACTGCTTCAATCACCTCGAGAGCCATTGAAAGTCACTCAAACAAGTGAATAACCAATCAATAGTATCTCGGCGCACTCTCAATAGCATCCAATGTTACAGGTTGCAATAAACACTGAAGTAACACAAATGCATAATTCCAAGTTTAGCAAATAAATGCGGACAAATAAAATGTAAAATCTCATATGTAAAATATACTATAGCAAAGAAAATATTGCTAAAGATAGCACATTAAACAAAATTAAAAGGTCAGATATCAAATCCAGAACAGTGTATAAAATCAAATATCACTATCAAATAATTGAAATCCATTCAATATGGTATAGGTTTTAAAAACTGAAAAATCTTGGATATAGAGTAAAGATGATGGTATATATCTATTCAAAAGTTGCAGTCAAAAATAATAATAATAGACTAAGAGTCACTGATGAAACAATTGAGGTCAAGTTCGATGTTCAAACCCACCGGCGCGAGGGATTGGGTCAGGTAAATCCACTTAGTTTCGCACTTAGAGAGTTCTCTGACCCAATTAGCCCCTCGCCAGGGGGGTGTGACTCGTTCAATACCCCAGAATAACAGTTCACTGGGGTCCTGGTGGTGATGTTGCCGAAAGTGGGCTGGTACATTGTGTTCCCGTTTGCCATTGATAATGTTGGTGATGTGTTCACCAACACGAATTTTCAAAGTTCTTTTGGTTCTCCCTATGTACACCAACTTACATGGGCACATGAGCCCATAAACGACATGAGTGGTGTCGCATGTAATAAAGGATTTTATTTTAAATGTTTTATCAATGGCTGGGACAGAAAAAGATGTACGTCTTCTCAGATTATTAGGTGTAAGAGAACATGCTCTGCACCTCCCACATGTAAATGAGCCTTTTAGATCTGGAAAAAAGGCGATGTTAGGTGGATCAATCACCTTTCTCACCACACGGTCCCCAAAATTGGGGGCTCTCCGATAGATGAAAGAGGGGTTCTTGGGTAGGACCGGGCCCAGGGTCCTGTCCAATTGCAGTATCGGCCAATGTTGTTTAAATATGGCTTCTACTTTCCTGTAGTCATTAGAAAAGTCAGAGAGGAAACTCCATTGTTTGGGGTCATTATCTGGTGCCCCAACTCTGACTCCCTGACTCAAAGGCCTAGGTGCTTCCAGAATGTTGGTAATCTCCCTGTCCAACACAGATTCCTCGTATCCCTTGGCCACGAACCTCTCCTTTAAGGTTCCCACCTGATCCAGATAGTCATTCGTAGATGTGCAATTCCGCCTGACGCGTAAGAATTGCCCCCTGGGAATATTCTTAAGCCAGTTGGGGTGGTGGCCACTTTGTATAGCGAGGTAGCTGTTTCTATCCGTGGTTTTGAAGAATACTTTCGTGGAAAGGGCATTTCCTTCCCTCTTAATTGTTACATCTAGGAAATGAATTTCACTCTGACTGTGATTAAACTCAAGTCTTATGTTGTTCTGGTTGCTGTTCAGGTGCTGCATGAAGGCCATGAGGTTTTGCTACGATCCCTCCCAGATGAAGACAATATCATCTATAAACCGACGATAGTATCTTAGCTCGGGTCTAGTGATGTTAAAGACAAATTTGTCCTCCCACTCTGCCATAAAAATGTTGGCCAGACTGGGAGCAAATTTGGCGCCCATTGCCACGCCAGTTCTCTGGCTGTAGAAATTACTGTCATGCCAGAAATAATTATGGCCCAGGCAAAAATCCAGGGCTCTTCCAATAAAAACCTTTTGTTCCCATGGCAGGTCCTCTCTTTTGCTCATAGCCCAATTGAGGGCCAACAGAGCATCATCATGTTGGATGATGGTGTAGAGGGACGACACGTCGGCCGTCACTAAGAAGGCCGGCGAGTCGTCCCTCAGCAACACATCATCCAATGACAGGAGCAGGTCAGTTGTGTCTTTAAGGAATGCCTTAGTTCTAATCACACTGGTTTGTAAGAACTTATCCAGGTATTGGCCCAGTCTGGCATTCACTGACCCTATCCCGTTAACAATGGGCCGAGGAGGTGGGTTTTCTGGGTTTTTGTGAATTTTCGGTAATGTGTACAAAATAGGGATACGGCAAGCACTGGGGAGTAAGAAGTTCCTCTCCTTTTTAGTTAGAACCCCCTCCTTAAAACCTAAGCCAACTAGGATTTCTAGATCCTTCACAAAGTTGGCAGTGGGGTCACCTGGTAATCTGGCATAAGTGAGGTCATCTTCCAACATCGCCTGTATTTGGTTGTGATAAAAAGACTCATTCATAATCACAACACTTATCACATATAATAAATATATAAATAAATACAGTGCTACAAAAAAGTCCTTGTGATTTAAATTGATAGCAGTGGAGTGGATTAGTTCATTGAAAAGTGCTAGTGCTGGAATCCAAACAATCTTGAGTCACTCTGTGCTCCCCTCCTGTGTCTCCACTCGCCGGAACATATAAAGAGACGGGCATCTAACGCTATACAAGCATAAAGGATAAAGCAATAGAGGATTCTTATCCATATGACTCCAATTGACGAGTGTTCATGTAATTAAAAGAAAATCTCCATAGTGTGATATCGTAGACTTTATTAAAATGTAAAATCAAGTACACTTACGAGTAAAAATTAGATCAATCAGCCTCTAAAATCATGTGGTGAGCGCTGTCTCAGCGTTCTAACCACCGGTAGTGGTGTCAGATGCTAGTTCGCCCGATTTACGCGTTTTGCCCCTCCCACTGGGTGTCATCTAAAGCCTATACCAGATACAAAAAGGAAAGAGAAGTGATACACCCCACGGTTTTGTGCTTGCAAATACACAAAATGTGAATACTAAGAAAAATAAATAAATTATATAGTATACCTCAATTGGGAGTAAGTATATAAATAAGCAATATATATGTGAACTAATATTAGATAAATAAGCAGTAGTGGAAACCCACACACATGTTGACACTTATCCAATAGACAATAAGCAAGAGAAAGGTGATTCTAAATAAAACAAATTATAGTGTCCCTATTAAGAACAGCAATTGGTTAATGTCCACAGAAGCCAGTCATAGGTGCGCCTATGCTGGATATTGGTATGCAGATATTAGCATGCAGGACTGTAGATCCATAGGGCCCAGGAACAGTTCTCAAAAGGTAGTGCTGGGAGTGAAGATCAAGGGACCACCACTGTGCTTGGGGGAGTGTTTCAGAAGAACTCACCAAAGGTGGGGGTCCCCCTCTTGCCCTACGGCAGGATCAGTCAGGCTTAGAGAAGCTATACTCCACCAGACAATGTCTGCGATCTCCTCAAACCTCCCGCAGTTCCTGGTTGTGGATCCTCCTGTATAGCCCCTGGATGCAGACTCCGTGTGGTATCAAATGCCAAAAATATAAGGAAGCCTCATAGTGAAGGTTGATGATGAAATGCGTCATTTTGGAACGCATGTAGGACACGTGACCGGTAGCCTGGAGCACCTCATTGGAACGCACGCAGAAGCCGGTGTCTCCTAGCTTCCCTACCCGAGTGCACACTGTTTCAGGGTACACTACTCGTGTTTCCTATTCAACACACATTGTTTTATCATTTGTATGGTCTGTCACGTCTGGCATGTGTTTTTTATGACTGACCCTTAATATTTGGAATTTTTTAATAATAGTTTAAATTTTTTAATGGACTTCACTATGATGCTTCCTTATATTTTTGGCATTTGATACCACATGGAGTCTGCATCCAGGGGCTATACAGGAGGATCCAAACCAGGAACTGTGGGAGGATCGAGGAGATCACTGACATTGTCTGGTGGAGGATAGCTTCTCTGAGCCTGACTAATCCCCCTTGCCGTAGGGCAAGAGGGGGTACACCACCTCTGGTGAGTTCTTCTGACACACTCCCTGGGCACAGTGGTGGTCACCTGATCTGATTCAGTTCAGATGTTATGCCTGCCTCCACAGACAAAAAAATGCCTGCAATAAAAACGCCTGGGTGTGTTGTTGCAGGCGTTTTTTTTTTGGGCATTTTTTGGGTGTCTTTGGAGGCAGGCATAACATCTGAACTTCTGTATAGAGGTATATATACACACACACTTATATGTATTTATACACATACACACATATAGGTGTGATAGGAGCGTAGCTCTATGCCTGCAAATTATTTCATTAGCACAGTCATAGGGTTCTGCTACTTTCACACCTATATATGTGTATGTGTGTATATATACATACATGTGTGTGTGTATATATACCCCTACACAGAAGTTCAGATGTCATGCATGCCTCCAAACACATCCACAAAAAAGCCCTATAAAAGCCTGCAACAAAAAGCCGAGTGTGAAAATAGCAGAGCCACTATCCTGCTCTACTGCAATTCTAATACAAACAAACTTTTTTTTTTCTGGTTCTGGACATGCTACAGAGCTTCACAGGTACACTTTTTAGACCCCCCAGACACTAAATCCAAAGAAATCTAATTTTTTGTTTTCAATAATTTTTTTTTAATAATTGGCTCTCTGTCAAAAATGACAATTTTTAAGAACTTTTTTGTGTGATTAATAGTCCCTGGGGCATGACCCAGAACCCTTGGTACTTTTTAGGGACATTTATTGGGTTTTAGGGCTTCAAAATGTTTTTTTTGTTTACCAAAGTTCAGGTCCCATTGATTTCAATGGGGTTCTGAAATCCGGGACGAACTTTCGGGAAGTTCGGGTGTTCTGGTCGAACCGAACTTTTCAAAAGTTCGATCATCCCTAGTTCTGAGTAATTTTCTAGCAAAAAAAACAATGATTTTTGCATACAGGAAAGGAATGCCAGAGTTGGCTTCGGCTGAATGTGATTGGACCAGAACCATGAGTAAAAGCCAATTGAGGGGGCAGGAGAATGCTAGGAATGTGATTGGAGTGACTAGGGGGTCCATAGGCCAATCATTAGTGAATACGCCCCCCAGTATATAAGATAGCCCCCGCCAAATTCCTAGCATTGTTATACAGGGACATGGAAGAGAGTGGAAGCAGTTCTGTGACTTCTGTTACAAAGTGTCATTTAGCAATTTTTAGTGTGAGGAAAGGGATATCTAGTGTAGTTAGGGTGCTATTTAACACTATAGTTAGCTTTAATTATTCAGTTTCTGTAGGGAAAGTGTTAAGTGTAAGGGGACCATAGTGTAGTGTAGGGTTAACTGACTGTGACTGCTATGGAAGGGTGACAAAACCCTTCCATATCAGGGTGACCGCTATAGAGAAAAGATTGTTTCTCTGGTGTCACATTCAGTGCACTAATATGGCTTCGCTCCTGTCAGCATTCTTTTTGCTGCAGGCGTTGATAGTGCTTTTTTGAGGACATGTTTGGAGTCAGGCATGACATCTGAACATGTGTATAGGGGTATATACACACACACATGTATGTATATATACACCTGCACATATATAGGTGTGAAAGGAGCAGAACACTATACTTTTGCTAATGAAATAATTTGCACTAATATGGCTCTGCTCCTAACACACCTATATATGTGTAAGTGTAAAATACATATAAGTGTGTGTATATACATACTCCTATACAGAAGTTCAGATGTTTTGCCTGCCTCCAAAGAACCCAAAAAAATGCCAAAAAAATGCCCAGGTTTGTTCTTGCAGGCGTTTTTTTTTTGGGCATTTTTTTGGGTTATTTGGAGGCAGGCATGACATCTGAACTTCTGTATAGGGGTATATATATACACACACACTTTTATGTATTTTACACTTACACATGTATAGGTGTGTTAGGAGCGGAGCCATATTAGTGCAAATTATTTCATTAGCAAAAGTATAGTGTTCTGCTCCTTTCACACCTATATATGTGTATGGCTTTATATACATATAAGAATGTGTGTATATATACCCCTACACAGAAGTTCTGATGTTTTGCCTGCCTCCAATAACCCCCCAAAAATGCCCAAAAAAATGCTTGATACTAAACCGGCAAGGTGTGAAAAGAGCGGAGCCATATCCCTGTTCTATAAGTGACAAAATAGAAACAATCTTTTTTTATGGTTCTGGACATGCTACAGAGCTGAAACTTCACAGGTAAACCTTTTAGACCCCCCAGACTCTAAATCCAAAGTCAAAATCAAAAAATCTCATTTTTATTTTTTTTTTTTTCAATAATTGGAACTTTTTTTTGTGTGATTCATAGTCCCTGGGGCATGACCCAGAAGCACTTTTTAGGGGCATTTATTGGGTTTTAGGGCTTTAAAATGGTGTTTTTTGATTACCGAAGTTTGGGTCCCATTGATTTCAATGGGGTTCTGAAATCCAGGCCGAACTTTCGGGAAGTTCGGATGTTCTGGCTGAACCGAACTTTTGAAAAGTTTGATTATCCCTAGTAAACATCCTCTAGAGGGCAAACATCATGGATGTCTACAAAGGATGAGGTCTATTTACATGGTACAGGGGTGGCATAGACAAATCCTCAAATCCTCAATTATCTGAGCTAGTAGAACCATTTAAAATGACCACTGTGCATTACCCAAATGACTAAGTCACCTCACCTTGCAAAATGAATATGTTCAGAGGTGGAAAACCTGTGCAACTCAATGTAAGAAACAACAAATGTCCCAAATGCTCATAAAAAGTGCACCTAAAAGGGCACTTAAAGTGGTTGTAAACCCTTACATATATCCAGTGAAGTTAAAAGCCTTTAGGTTATACACATGTAGCACTACTCCCTTGGGAGCTGCTGGTTACGGGTTCCTCTGGGTTACCATTAGTAACAGCATGACAGTTCAACATTTTTCCAAGTGTTTTAGCTCAGTCAGGAAAAAGTCCAGTAGCTTTGCTTTTTGTGTTTTTATTGAGAACTTGGGTAGGAGAAGGGAATGAGTGGGATACTCCAACTTATATAACTACGCCCAATCTGCTGGGAGAACTGAACATTGCTGAATGCGCAAGGCCACTGCTTCACCTTGTCAGTAGCGGTGAAGAAGTAGTTAATGAACTATTGAGATAAACTTGACTGTATTGCAGAACAATCTTCAGGGCCCTTCCTGGCACCCCATTTTGTTCCTATTCTTCAGGGCTTTTTCTACACGGCACTCCCTTTACTATAATACTCTCCATGTGAGCTAGCTCCTTTATTTCTTGACTTTACTGGAGTGGTCCCCCTTCCTGGGCCAGACCCTTTGGCAAGTTCCTGAGTACTCATGGACACTGTTTTTCCTGAGAGACTTTGCCAGCAACTCCACCGTCAGCTACACTGGAGCCTCTGCAGCTCAGCTCCACACTCTTGATCACTAGGCTGACCGCCTGAGACCACCTTCCTCACACACTGCAGGAGGAGAGACAGCCATCCACCTCCTCCTGGGACTCTGCTTCCCGCCAAAAATGCCCTGTCACATGTCCCCTCCGCTTTTATGAGCAATCCCAGGATGCATTGCAAGAATGCCCTCCCACTGGGACTCCCATAAAAGCTAATGTGTCACTAGCTGGGTTTCCTCCACTGTCCAACAAGCTCCCTCATTGGATACAGTGGGGACACTCCCCCAGACCCAGTGAATCACACCTGGAAACATGTGACAGGCAACCTAATAGATCCCCTGATAAGCAGAAGGAGCATAGATGTATTTACCTAGCACCTTCCCTAACTAGGAGGGTGCTACACACAAAGATGAAACGTACATTTTACTTGTTTATCTGCAGCCACCTCTTTTCTATATCCATTTAAAGGTGCATAATTGTGATAAAATCCTTCTTCATCTGTGGGGAGCAGAAAGGAGGGGGTAGAGAGCTGCAGTTACAGCTCTTATACACTGTGTGAGAGCTGATTAGTGGAAAGAGACACAGTAGAAAGCTGTATGCCTAGCTCCGTCCCCCATCACAAATGTATCCATGTGTCAGGAGAACTTGTTAGAAGTGACCCATACTGATAACAGAGGTACACCAGAGAGAAACTGAAACCTATAGCTTTGGAGATATAAGTAAACACTACAGATATACAGTATGTGCTTTGTTCAGATTTCATGACTGAGGTTTACAACTGCTTTAACCACTTAAGAACGGCAGCTGCAGTTTTATTGCGACAGGCAGCCCCTCCTGCGCGAACCGACGTAAGTATACGTCGGTCGCGTGCTTTCAGCTAGGGGGCAAGCACACGCTGCCGAGACTGCGCTCCTGCCCCCATTTGGCAGTGGGGATTTAGATGCACGGGGCTGGCGGCTCCAATTGCCGCCTGACACCCGCGATTGCTCCCCGCTGAGAGATGAAGAACTGTCAGCTGTTGTAAACACAGCTGACCGTTCTTCTCTCTGCAATGATCACAGAGCGCCTGTGATCCTGCTATATAGGATCACAGGTCTCTATGATCATTTCAAAAGCCCACCCCCCCCCACAGTTAGAATCACTCCCCTAGGCTTACATTTAACCCCTGATCACCCACTGTGTTAACCCCTTGCCTGCCAGTGTCATTAGTACAGTAACAGTGCATATTTTTAGCACTGATTACTGTAGTAATGCCACTGGTCCTCCATAAAAGTGTCAAAAATGTCAGTTAGGGGTCCAATCTGTCCACCGACATGTCGCAGTCCCGCTAAAAATCACAAATCGCTGCCATTACTAGTAAAAAAAAAAAACAATAAAAATGACAAATCTTTCCCAAGTTAGTAGACGCAATAACTTTTGTGCAAACCAATCAAAATACGCTTCTTGTGATTTTTTTTTACCAAAAATATGTAGCAGAAAACAAATTGGCCTAAAATGTTAAAAAAAAATTGAGTTTTAATTTTTTTTTTTGGGAATGTTATGTAGCAGAATGTGAAAAAAATATATATATATATTTTCAGAATCGTTGCTCTTTTTTTGTTTATAGCGCAAAAAATAAAAATCACACAGATGATCAAATACCAGAAAAGAAAGCTCTGTTTGTGGGAAAAGAAGGATATCAATTTTGTTTAGGTACAGCATTGCAAGACCGCGCAATTGTCTGTTAAAAATAGCACAGTGCCGAAAGGGAATACAATAAGACGCGTGGCCACTCACTAAAACTAGAGGAAAGGTGGTTTAACCTTAAAATACGCAGGGGGTTCTTCACTGTGAGAGCAGTAAGGATGTGGAATTCTCTTCCGCAAACAGTCGTATCAGCAGGGAGCATTGATAGTTTCAAAAAACTATTAGATGGGCACCTTAAAGACCGCAACATACAGGGGTATACAATGTACGGTTAACAGTAGACACACACACACATCATAGGTTGAACTGGATGGACTGATGTCTTTACACCTCACTAACTATGTAACTATGTAATTATCGTAACTATGAATCGCAAAAAATGGCCTGCTCATTAAGGGGGCAAATGCTTTCGGTCCAGAAGTGGTTAAAGCAGGTGAGCATATTCAAAATAAGTCAGAACAGTCAGGGAGGACAATATGTAAAAGTATAACAGGAGCTCTAAAAATCACAGATGACCCATAATACTAATATACCCATTCATGGTATAATGGCCTTATTCACCTTTCTAAACTACAAAACAACTTCCATGTTGAGAGAGGGGTCAGTGTCCTGTAGTCCTAAAACACTTACTAACCAAGGGTGATGCTGCTCCTCTGGTAAGTGAATTTCTTTCAACCTAAGGCAGGATGTGTATCACTGGCATGATCACCAGGCAAAAAAAAAAAAAAGGAAGGAGGAGCCTGAAAAAAAAAAGAAAATGTTTGCAGCTACCACATCTAAGGACTAGTAGGCTAAATTTTATTTTATTTTTGTTATTGGGTTTTTATATACTGTGTGCATTTTATTGATTGATTTCATATGCTTGTTCTGACTAGGAAATGAGGAATTTAAAGGGTCTTGAAAAAGTAAAAATGGGAAGGCAGTAAAGAGAGCTATTCACCCTCCAAACTACTATGCTATTATGGCTGTTTTTTCTACCAGTGCCTGACTTTTTTTTGTTGCAGCCTCTAATTAATACAACAGTGCAAAATCCAACAGCAGCCAGTCAAAGCTCATATTAGACTTGTCTAAATACTAGAAGGTTAAAATCTGAAAACCTAATTGTTTGAGATGGGTTGCTGCAGCTTTGCTCTAAACAGGGAATTAAATAAACCCAAATTAATTCTACAATATTTTCATTGACATTTCTTCCAAAATAAGAAAGAAGGAAGTCATTTTTATGGTAGCTTAATGCAGAATGCAACTGTGTCATTGCTTTCCTTGCTGTATTTCCCTTAAGAACACACAGACCCTATTTAGCTGGCCTTTTTTGCGTTAATCTTTATTTGGATTTTAGATAGAACAATTATTGTAGAAAATACAAGAACTAGTACATATAAAATAGTAACTACAAAGGTGCAAAAACACAGGTTCAATAACTTATCAAATCATACATCAGTGATAATAGGCAACAAAGTCAATTTGAAATAACTCAAATTGAAGGAGGGAACTACAGAGTATCTACTGAAAGCTAGACACGGGGGGCCGGATTTAAAGAAACTGCAGCTTCAAACATCTATGACGTGTTTCAGTTTCGCCGCGTTCAAATCAATTAACTGGCGCTGCGGCGAATTGGCGAGTAAAACAGCAATAATGAATTCCGCCGTCAGCGGGATTCACTTACGATCGCGGCTTCGCCAATTCGCAAACTTATGTCTTCCTGCTTATAGCAGTTTCACATAGCGATGTGGGCTAGTGGATTAGTGCACACATCACATGTCTGTAATTCATCTCCCTCTGCTGTAGGTTCGAGGCTTACCATCTCCACCTACTTTTTTTATTTTCTTTTTTTGTTTATATTGCTAAAATGTAACGGATTACATCATATATATTGCTAAATAATGTTACACTCAGAAGCGCTTGCAAGCTTACACCATTTTAAGTGTTTTTTTGATCTTGTCTGTGTGTCGAATCGATCTTATGAAGGAAAGTACCAAAGGCAAGTGACCAAACCCCTACCCTACTTCAGGGCAAGATGAAACCTCACAATTTTACCATGGTCTTCTTCCCACATTCCATACAATGTTTAGTTCTTTAGCTATATGTGCTTTTTAGCCTTAACACACTCCATTTTTTCCACCATACAGCTTTATTCTGCACAATAGCTAAGTGCTTTGCAACTTCACTGCAGTTCACAACGTCATGGGTTCAAATCACATCACTACACTTGGGATCTCTTTTCACTCTCATTTTTTTAAACAGTTTTTTTAAACTATCTTGAATTTGGGGGGGGAGGGGGGTGTCCTACCCAAATTTCAAGCACATCAATGGAAACAACACAATTTTGATTTTATGAGTGTGGTCCTAGTTTTATCGAGATGCAATTCTTTACATATTTACCATGGTTCTTACAATTTCTTGACCAATAAACATAGGTGTCTGATATTGGACTCTCTCCATATTTCAACAACACAGGCCCTCATAGTCCAACACTACATTTGCCTCACACCTCAACACAACACTGTCACATCCCTACTCTACATTACAACCCCTCACATCACCAGTACAAGCAGCATGCAAAGTGCAAAACTCCGGCCTTGGCAGCTTAATGGGCCATACACTAACAATTTGTCTAGACTTTTTCCTGTAGACTTAACCAAACCATATAATAGAAGCTCAAACCTCAACACTTTCAATTTGGATGCAATCAGGCAGGCCCTTGCACTACATAGAAAATGTCAATCGGAAGGATAAAGTCTTCTCTAAATCTTACAGTGTGGATGGCCCTTTTGTCTGTAGGCACCCACACAAAACAAAAAAACACATGTTCAATTCTAATGTATTTATTTATTTGAGAATGACAGCAGAAGGAGGGATGCAGCAAAAGAATATTGTCACTCTCCAGTCCGTGTGCCTTTACAGCGCCAGACCACGATCTTTGCTCCATGGCTACGGGATTCTGATGTCTTCCACAACTTCCGGCAGAGTTCAGAATCCATTCTGCACCTCTACCAGCTCATAGGGGACAGGCATGGCAAGGTTGCTGGGCAGCTTCCAAGCCACTTTCGAAGTTCCAGGGTGTTCATGTTGGTCATTGGCCATGTGCCTTACCAAATATCCACTGACCACAAAAGAAAATGAGTGGAGTCCATCAAGGTGGGTTTCTACCACCTACACCCGCAAGCAGTACCACTCCTGGAAAAATAAAACAAAGGATAAGACATTTCATTATGAAAATCACATCTTAATGCCTGTTTGCTTCATTCTGAACTTCATTTAATTTCGACATCACGAGTGAAATAACACATTTTATGCCAACTTACACAAACCAGAAATCATTAATGTAAACATTTGAATACACACCTGTGACGCCAGACAGCCCATCACCACAGGCTTCCCATGGTACGTGCCATGATTCCAAGATGTTGATGTTCTGGAAAATTACAACACCATAAGATACCAAGCAGCCGTTCATGTTATCAATAACTACACAGGTGGCATAGACACAAATAAACACCTGCCAGCTCTTCTCAGCCCTTTACACTATTCACAATACCAACATGTTTATGGTTAGAGGTGCATGTTTTTGCTCAAGTAACACAATTTTACCAATGTTGACTACACTTTATCTACAATGGCAAGTGTCATTGGCAGATGATAATCACCCTCTGTCTCCCTGTGAGTGGCACCTCTGCTAACTAGCTAATTAATACACATGCCCTATCTTGACCGGTTACAGTACTTACATGTAAAGTGGCTAGCAACCAGGGTATTCCGGGTGGCCATACCGGCAGCGGTGCTCCGCCGCCTGGGGGCCGCCGGCTGACGGACCTCTGGCTCCCTCTCCTCCGTCAGCTCCCAAGAATCATCCCGGGCAACGCACATGTTGTGCAACACGCAGCACGCCAGGATGATCTTGGAAGCCTTTGTAGGAGAGTACAGGAGTTCACCCCCAGGCCGGGCCAAGCAGAGAAACCGGGACTTGAGAAGACCTATGGTCAACTCAATGATACTCCGGCTTCTCCGCAAGGCCCTGTTGTAATTCCTCTCTGCTGGGCCCTGGGGGTACCTGATTGGAGCCATCAGCCACGTCAGCTGCGGGTAACCAGCATCCCCTGAAAAATAAGAAAAATATACATTAGTTATTCATATCATGTGACTTTAGATGACTCCTCAAAATGGGAGACAATTAGGCATTTTACTAAACAACCTGCTCGTCTGTTTGCAAAAAATCATATGAAACATCTCAACTCTGTCTAACTGCCTAAATCACTAATACAAATGGGAAAAAGGACACACAAAGTGGTGGGTTTCTCTTGCAAGTTACAACTTGGCCCCTATTCTGTTCCTATTACATTAGCCTAGGTCTTACTTCTGGAATATATCTGCAACTAGAGTGAGGAAACCAATATTGACTCACTTATGCAAAGTACTTTGGGGATATGGCAATACCATTGGAATCATTTGTAGGTTTTCTTTGGGTGGCTAGAGGACACCATTTACACATTGGTTAACCACCTTCATTGGACTCAAAGACAACTTTGCAAATCTTTCTTTTGTGAGCTGCTAAGCTGCTGATCTGGTTGTGTGTGAACAGCCTGACAACTAATAACACATCCATTTTAGGTAGGCTTTGCTTAAATCAGGGTGTACACCGATGTAGCTTATTCCTATGTCTATGTAATCTTACAGTTTATGTTGTTAAGACAAAATACTTTACCAATAAGCCACCCTTCGGGCATTTGTCCACTTTCAAACACCTCGTACAGAGTACTTGTTCTTAACATACTGGAATCATGGCACGACCCTGGGTGACCAGTGTTGACACTCATGATGCGCTGTTTGGCGTCACACACTAATTGGACGTTCACAGAGTGGTACTGCTTGCGGTTCCGGTATTCACTTTCGTGGCTCCTTGGGGGCCTAATGGCTATGTGGGTGCCATCGATTGCCCCTAGGATTTGCGGCATGTGTGCCCGCCGGTAGAAACCCAACTTGACTTCATTCCACTCATTTTCATTCTGTGGCCAGTGGATAAAATTGGGCACTATATCCACTATGGCATTAATGACCAACATGAACACCCTTGAAACTGTGGGCTGGCTAATGCCCATGATACTTCCCGAAGTGGCTTGGAAGCTGCCACGCCCTAAAATATACAAAGTGGCCAGCAATCTGGCCATGCCGGGCACCGCATGGCCGCGCTGTGTGTCCGGGTCAATTTTCTCTGCTATGAGCTGGTAGAGGTGTAGAATAGTTCCTCGCTCGAGCCGGAACTTCCTCCTGACATCAGAATCCCGCAGCTTGTCCAAATAGATCCTTGGAGCAAAAATGCGTGGCTGGCGAGGTAAGGGCACACGGACTGGAGGTGCTGCTGCTGAAGGTGCTGCTGCTGCTGCTGCTGCAGCTTCCCCACCTTCTGCTGCCTCCTGTGCCAGGGCCTCCTCAAACAAGGCACCAATAAATGCCAGCATTGCACCATCTAATGCGTCTGGGATATCGTCCTCCATTTTGAACGCGCAAATTCGCGAATGCGCAGATATATATAGAAACGGCCGCTAATTATCACACCTGTGAGCCAGCTATAAAAGGAGCACATGGCCAATATGGCTGCTGGATGTTATAGATCGATGTTTCTTATGTGCTAGCAAGACCCTGTGACCCACAACCTACATTATCTGGAGGTAAGACAATTGTATCTCTCTCTCCCAAAAAAAAGGAAGGAGACAATTTGTACTTATCTTGGGTGTGCTTAAGTTGTCTATGGTGAATCCCCTCCAACCCACAATAGCTTGGGAACCTCTCAAGTGTCTTTTAATCATTGGCAGTTGGCCCCATGTGCATGTGGTTTGGACATGTGTTTTCTCATGTTTGTTAAAGGTGTGCAGTCTAGATTTGGCATCTAAACCTGCCCCCTTACCTTCCCAGCTTCCAAAGACACCATTTTTGCTTTCCTGATAACTGTAATTTATTATGTGCACGTATGTAGGTCATGCGATTTCTCATGTATGTTTAATGTTTGCAGCCTCCTTTTGCCTATAAAGGATTACACCACCACCACCACCACCACCACTGTGTTTGTGACATTAGGTAAGTGTTTGGAGGGCCTCGTGTGATTTGTACCCCTATGCGTTTTCTTATGTGTTTTTTTTTTACATTTCTTTGCAGCCTCTTCTGCTCTTTAACACCACCACCACCACCACCACCACCACTGTGTTTGTGCCATTAGGTAAGTGTTTGGAGGGCCTCGTGTGATTTGTACCCCTATGAGTTTTCTTATGTGTATTTTTTGTACATTTCTTTGCAGCCTCTTCTGCTCTTTGCCACCACCACCACCACCACCACCACCACCACTGTGTTTGTGCCATTAGGTAAGTGTTTGGAGGGCCTCGTGTGATTTGTACCCCTATGAGTTTTCTTATGTGTTTTTTTTTTACATTTCTTTGCAGCCTCTTCTGCTCTTTGCCACCACCACCACCACCACCACCACTACTGTGTTTGTGCCATTAGGTAAGTGTTTGGAGGGCCTCGTGTGATTTGTACCCCTATGAGTTTTCTTATGTGTTTTTTTTTTACATTTCTTTGCAGCCTCTTCTGCTCTTTGCCACCACCACCACCACCACCACCACTACTGTGTTTGTGCCATTAGGTAAGTGTTTGGAGGGCCTCGTGTGATTTGTACCCCTATGAGTTTTCTTATGTGTTTTTTTTTTTACATTTCTTTGCAGCCTCTTCTGCTCTTTGCCACCACCACCACCACCACCACCACTGTGTTTGTGCCATTAGGTAAGTGTTTGGAGGGCCTCGTGTGATTTGTACCCCTATGAGTTTTCTTATGTGTTTTTTTTTTACATTTCTTTGCAGCCTCTTCTGCTCTTTGCCACCACCACCACCACCACCACCACTACTGTGTTTGTGCCATTAGGTAAGTGTTTGGAGGGCCTCGTGTGATTTGTACCCCTATGAGTTTTCTTATGTGTTTTTTTTTTACATTTCTTTGCAGCCTCTTCTGCTCTTTGCCACCACCACCACCACCACCACCACTACTGTGTTTGTGCCATTAGGTAAGTGTTTGGAGGGCCTCGTGTGATTTGTACCCCTATGAGTTTTCTTATGTGTTTTTTTTTTTTACATTTCTTTGCAGCCTCTTCTGCTCTTTGCCACCACCACCACCACCACCACCACCACTGTGTTTGTGCCATTAGGTAAGTGTTTGGAGGGCCTCGTGTGATTTGTACCCCTATGAGTTTTCTTATGTGTTTTTTTTTTACATTTCTTTGCAGCCTCTTCTGCTCTTTGCCACCACCACCACCACCACCACCACTACTGTGTTTGTGCCATTAGGTAAGTGTTTGGAGGGCCTCGTGTGATTTGTACCCCTATGAGTTTTCTTATGTGTTTTTTTTTTACATTTCTTTGCAGCCTCTTCTGCTCTTTGCCACCACCACCACCACCACCACCACCACCACCACCACCACCACCACTGTGTTTGTGCCATTAGGTAAGTGTTTGGAGGGCCTCGTGTGATTTGTACCCCTATGAGTTTTCTTATGTGTTTTTTTTTTTACATTTCTTTGCAGCCTCTTCTGCTCTTTGCCACCACCACCACCACCACCACCACTGTGTTTGTGCCATTAGGTAAGTGTTTGGAGGGCCTCGTGTGATTTGTACCCCTATGCGTTTTCTTATGTGTTTTTTTTGTACATTTCTTTGCAACCTCTTCTGCTTTTTTTGCCACCACCACCACCACCACCGTGTTTGTGCCATTAGGTAAGTGTTTGGAGGGCCTCGTGTGATTTGTACCCATATGCGTTTTCTTATGTGTTTTTTTTTTTTCCTTTTCTTTGCAGCCTCTTCTGCTCTTTGCCCACTACTACCACCACCACCACGACCAAGTCTGTTTGTGCCATTAGGTAAGTGTGTTCTGTAACTGTTCACTAATTATACTGTATATGAAGAGCAATCTGCAAATCCTGTTTTTTCTGTTTTCTCTTTTGTCATTTCAGATTTAGGAGTTTGGGGCTCTTTGCTGCTGCTGGACAGCCAGATTCTCTGCCCACCTCGTGCTCCCATGGCCCCACCCACTGGAAGGATGAGAAGGGCCAGGGGGGCCAGGGGGGCCAGGGGGGCCAGGGGGGCCAGGGGGGGCAGGGGGGGCAGGGTGGGCAGATCGTCTGGCTCTGGTGTGAGGGAGGCTCCAGCTGTATCCATGAGGGAGTCCACCATCCCCATCCCGGAGGAGGAAGCCGGGGGAGGTGTTAACACACCAAGTGGACAAGCTGGCTCTTCTGACAGTAGTCCTGGAGAGGGTCCGTCCACCAGAGTCAGCTTGTCCACATTAACCCGGCTTCCCCGTTTCACCCACAATCAGTGCTGTGCCCTGGTCCACGCCTATATGGCCAGATATCAGGCGATACATGGGACCAGGGCCGCGTCTTACTCAGTAACAGAGAAGAACAGATTGTGGGATGAAATCCGGGATGCTGTAAATGCACTGGGTGAAGCACCTCGCCACCGTGACAGTGTGCGGAAGAAGGTCAACGACATCTGTGGGTCCGTTCGGAAGAAGCTAATTGCATGGGCTGCGGAGGGTCTTTATGACCGTCAAGGTCGGCTGGATGAACGTGCACGAAGTTCTCTCTGGGATTATCAATTACCTTTCTTGAACATCATAGGACCCGATACCATCTTTCCCAGAGAGGACTTAGATTCGGATGCTTTGCACCGAGGTAGGATATTATCTTGGATGTCAATTGTGTGAGTTGTTTGGAAAAGATTAACTACTATCCTATGTGTGACATTAAGAGAATGTGATACTTGCCCTTCCAATTGTCCTTTTTTTGTTTTCCCCAACCTGCAATTTGTTCATCTGTAGCACGGATCTCAGCCCCTCCACAGCCCATGCAGCTTGGCGAACCAGACGGACTCACAGGTGTTGACATCAGTGCTGACCCTCCTCCTGGTAGGTCCAATATCATACTGTGCCAAACAATGTAGATGTTTTTTTTTGGCCAAGATAGCTCATATTGCTATGTCCTTTACAGAAGATCCGCAGCAGGGAACACACCCAGTGCAGCTAGGCCTGGAGGAAGGTGTTGGTATGTCTAGTCAAATAATGTTTTTTTGAATCTTATTAACCCCATTAACACACATGTTTTTTCTTAGGAAAGAGTGTTGCCTTTTAGATGTTTACCCTGCAAAACACAGTTGACAGCATTAATGGGTGCCGTCATTAGTAGGCAGACCAAGCCTTCTTAACCTTTGGGAGGGTTTAGCAAGTGTCCTATGAGCCCAGGAAAGCACTTTTGAATGTTTGGCCTCAATGCTTCATTCATGAAGCTAGGAGGGCAATCTGGCCATAATCATTACTGACTAAGGTTATGTACTAAACATGTTTTTTTTTTTTTGTTTTTAAAAGAACATCAGGCCCCTCTTGACGTTGCAGCTGGAGTTGGATCAGGAGCTGGCGACGATTCTGCATCCAGTGCTGTGGTATGTGATATAAGGGAACAAGGTGCACATGTAACATTTCAATGGTAGCATTGATTTTGGACTAGATGTGGCTTACATTGTGTGTGTTAAATTAGTGCTATGACATTCTGACGATGCACCAGCACAACAAGAGTTCTATCTTGAACATCAGGGAATTATGTTATAATTTGGTGTGCCACTAATGTTCCAAAAACATCCAGGATCTTTAAAGTCCGGCCCGTCTTTGATTTTCCAGGTCCAAATTCATGGGTATCGTTTGGTTGGGTTGTCCTCTAGCCGATTGATGGCAAGATTTTAGACAACATACGTAGATGTATAAAGTCATTGGTGTAGTAACAGATTTACCAAAAGCATAAACAACCTACCACACCAGGGTTAATTGGGAACACCTTCATGTTGAATCTTTTTTGCCTTTGTCATATTAGTCCTACCAATATAATATGTACCCATTATCAGAAGTGTTGCTAGCTTGGATAATCTTACAATGAACAAGTACTCATTAGAAGCACATCAAACTTTTCAACGTTCTGCTTGGGGTGTTAAGTTGTCAAACTAATCTGAAATATTTAGTCATGATGTTTGATAATGATTTGGTCTATTTCTTCTGCTTTCAGGTAGCCTTAGATGCAGAGGGATTGTCACCTACCCAACTTCGTCCATCTATGCTGGATGTAGCCGAGAGGCTGCTTGATGAGTATCAGGTCCAAAATGAGTTAAGGAGGCGTACTCAGCAATCTACTGAGGCAGTACGTCTGCTCGGGCTCATACAGGAATCTGTAGCAACAATGGTACAGGTTCACCAGGATATGTTACAGGTTCAACAGGATATGCGTAACAGCTTGGTAAGTTTAGCAGACCAGCATCAACGGGATCGGCAAAGTGTTGACACTCAGGTGCTGGCCACACGCCAATGCCTGTTTGGATCTGAAGATGCCCCATTGGCAGAGCCCTCCCAAACATCTCACTCACCTGCCACTGCAGGTTGTGGTAGTGGGAGGGTAATGCCAGTGTTGGCCACTTGTCAGGCAGCTGGGGATGGGACAATTCCTCCTGTAGCCACTCCTAGCACTTCACACTCCGTTCGGACTCCCACACCCCTCAATGAGCAATCCTCCTGCACAACCTCAATGCGCACTGGTTCCACAGTACCCCTTCCACCTGACTACATTCCCTCCACACCTTTATCACTTCACTCCTCCCCAGGCCGTTCTTCTTTTTTGTCACCAATGCGACATGTCGTTTGCCCCCGCACCGTGGACCACAACAACCAATCAACCACCACTCCCCACACATCTTCACAACCCTTGCACCACCAGCAGCATCAAATAGCCTTGGAGCAGCAACGATCCCATCTCATGGTAATGGCACACGTTACCCAAATTCTTAGGCTGAGCACAGAGCAGATGGGACTATTGGCACAAGATCTTCAGTCTGGGACATTTCCAGGGTTCAACACCCTGCATCAGCAGCAGCCTCAGACACAAGATCTGATTCTAATGGGCCACTTTACCAGAACTCTAAGGCTAACCCCAGAGCAGATGGGACTATTGGCCCACCATTTGATGGCAGGAACCTTTCCATTGCTCACCACACTGCTTCAGTCACCACCACCACCACCAACTTAATTTCTTTTTTTTTTTCTTTTTTGGTTTTGTTAATGATTGTTACATTGGCCAATTTGTGGGGCCATTTTTTTTTTAAATTTGAGGGTGGCACAATATGATTTCTTATAGTGCTTTTTTTGGGGATGAAATAAAATTTTATGCAAAATGATTAGTTTGTGTTTGCTCTTTGGTTTTTTAGGAGTGTTGGTGGCCAAGTAATGGCCCTGGTTAATGTAGGCATTTATACACACGTGCTTCTCGATCTCCAAACATATGATTTCATGTAAATTTAGATAACTCAATGTTCACATAACGACCCAAGAAAAGGTCTCCCTTCAAATGTAGCTTCAAAACAAGTCTCAAGGCTAACATAAACCAAAGCCAACATACTAACAATTACAGACCACACCACTCAAGTAAACAAATACAACACAAAAGACATTCGATGTGTACACCAAAAAGAAAACTTGGGTAATAAAATAAATGTTTTAATAACACATGTGGGTGTCTACCAACTGTAGCGTACAAAAAATATATTACAATATATAATAGAATGAACTAAATTGCCAATGTAACATTTGTGTTGCAAAGAGCAACATACTTAAATTTAATTTAGATAAACATTTTAAACATTTTTTATGTTTTGACATCATTTTTTGGAAGGTTTTCACAAAAACAATTCTTTTTTGTAAACATTTTTGGTTTTGTCGGTTGCCATAAAAACAACAAGGCTTTTTTGTAAACATTTTTGGTTTTGTCCGTTGCCATAAAAACAACAAGGCTTTTTTGTAAACATTTTTGGTTTTGTCCGTTGCCATAAAAACAACAAGGCTTTTTTGTAAACATTTTTGGTTTAGTTTGTTACCAAAAACAACAAGGCTTTTTTGTAAACATTTTTGGTTTTGTCCGTTGCCATAAAAACAACAAGGCTTTTTTGTAAACATTTGTGGTTTTGTCCGTTGCCATAAAAACAACAAGGCTTTTTTGTAAACATTTGTGGTTTTGTCGGTTGCCATAAAAACAACAAGGCTTTTTTGTAAACATTTTTGGTTTTGTCCGTTGCCATAAAAACAACAAGGCTTTTTTGTAAACATTTGTGGTTTTGTCGGTTGCCATAAAAACAACAAGGCTTTTTTGTAAACATTTTTGGTTTTGTCCGTTGCCATAAAAACAACAAGGCTTTTTTGTAAACATTTGTGGTTTTGTCGGTTGCCATAAAAACAACAAGGCTTTTTTGTAAACATTTTTGGTTTTGTCCGTTGCCATAAAAACAACAAGGCTTTTTTGTAAACATTTGTGGTTTTGTCCGTTGCCATAAAAACAACAAGGCTTTTTTGTAAACATTTTTGGTTTAGTTTGTTACCAAAAACAACAAGGCTTTTTTGTAAACATTTTTGGTTTTGTCCGTTGCCATAAAAACAACAAGGCTTTTTTGTAAACATTTGTGGTTTTGTCCGTTGCCATAAAAACAACAAGGCTTTTTTGTAAACATTTGTGGTTTTGTCCGTTGCCATAAAAACAACAAGGCTTTTTTGTAAACATTTTTGGTTTAGTTTGTTACCAAAAACAACAAGGCTTTTTTGTAAACATTTTTGGTTTTGTCCGTTGCCATAAAAACAACAAGGCTTTTTTGTAAACATTTGTGGTTTTGTCCGTTGCCATAAAAACAACAAGGCTTTTTTGTAAACATTTGTGGTTTTGTCGGTTGCCATAAAAACAACAAGGCTTTTTTGTAAACATTTTTGGTTTTGTCCGTTGCCATAAAAACAACAAGGCTTTTTTGTAAACATTTGTGGTTTTGTCCGTTGCCATAAAAACAACAAGGCTTTTTTGTAAACATTTGTGGTTTTGTCGGTTGCCATAAAAACAACAAGGCTTTTTTGTAAACATTTTTGGTTTTGTCCGTTGCCATAAAAACAACAAGGCTTTTTTGTAAACATTTGTGGTTTTGTCCGTTGCCATAAAAACAACAAGGCTTTTTTGTAAACATTTTTGGTTTAGTTTGTTACCAAAAACAACAAGGCTTTTTTGTAAACATTTTTGGTTTTGTCCGTTGCCATAAAAACAACAAGGCTTTTTTGTAAACATTTTTTTTTTGGTTGCCAAAAACAAGGCTTTTTTTTTTTTTTTTTGGTTTTTTTGGTTCCCAAAAAAAGGGTTTTTTTTAAATTTTTATATTTTTTTTGGTTGCCAAAAACAAGGCTTTTTTTGGTTTTTTTTTTTTTTTGGGTCCCCAAAAAAAGGGTTTTTTATAAATTTTTATATTTTTTTTGGTTGCCAAAAACAAGGCTTTTTTTTTTTTTTTTTGGTTTTTTTGGGTCCCCAAAAAAAGGGTTTTTTATAAATTTTTATATTTTTTTTGGTTGCCAAAAACAAGGCTTTTTTTTTTTTTTTTTGGTTTTTTTGGGTCCCCAAAAAAAGGGTTTTTTATAAATTTTTATATTTTTTTTGGTTGCCAAAAACAAGGCTTTTTTTGGTTTTTTTTTGGTTTTTTTGGGTCCCCAAAAAAAGGGTTTTTTGTAAATTTTTATATTTTTTTTGGTTGCCAAAAACAAGGCTTTTTTTGGTTTTTTTTTTTTTTGGGTCCCAAAAAAAGGGTTTTTTTTTAAACTGTTTTTGATTTTTTTGTTAGATTTTTGTTTATAATGGGCAACAATTACAAATGTGACATTTCTTTGTGTTGCAACGTGCAACATAAGTAAACAAACCACAAAAAAAAAATACTAGGATCTTTTTAAAGGTGTGACATTCCTAACGAATGGCTCCTTAGGGTCTGGATCCACGCCACAAAGGTGTTCCAAATATAGAATTCGGTCTCCGCACCACCTCATATAATCCAGGAGGACCTCGTAGGTGAGGTGGGTGTGCCCTGGGTAGAAAAAAACATGACAATTAGTTTTAGGCAAAATGATCCAAACAAGGATTGTAATTAATGTGCCTCAACAAATATGCTTAGGAGTCTATTGGTTGGCTTTTATCAACACTCTGAAGCAAATATGCTAAATTGCTGTTGTAAACCTTAAACTCAAACTTTCACAGCAAATTGTTCAAAAGGTTACATAAGATGGCTTGGAATGTTAGTAGCAGTTCCACCAAAGCTAAGTAAAATGCTTTTCTGCATGTAAACACAAGCAATCATTTTGAAGAATGTAAGGTGTTTTGGGTTCAATTGGTCAACACGATACATGTGCACACATTTATCTCTATCACCATTGGAATCTGTGGAGCGTTCTCTCTCACTCTTACTGTCTATAGATTGAACCTGACACATAGTAGAGACTCACCCTTAGGAATTTTGAGGGCCAGTTCTGGACGGAGCAGATGTGTCTGCTCCCCTGATCTCCTTTCCGCCATCCCAGCTGTGTTAAGAGAGAAGAAAAAGTTTATCAACAAATGGACTCACGCTAACTGTAGGTTACGCAGTCATGAAAACGCTCTAACACCCACTCATTACCCCTCCACATTTCCCTGAAAGTTTTATTTAGACATTGATATGGTGGTGATGCAGATTTGTACAGTGCAAGCGTCATTCTTCTGGGTGAAGCTTGTAGCGTTAAGGATACGTACTCCCTGCTTTTGTGCTGATTGTGTTTTTCTGATGTTTTTGGTGCCTCAGCCCTGCCTGTTCTAAGTGTTGGAAACATATCATTTTGGGAGGGCTGCGGAAAACTAATCAGGTTAGACTTACACTCTCTAGGTTTTTGGGGACAAGAGAAATAACAATCCTCCTTTTTACATGGCCCCTGTACACACCTCTAGGCACCTCCCTCCTGTTGTTTGACCCCACAGCAGGCAGCTTGCTATGGAGGCACATGAGATGAAGCCAAGCACCCTGTGCCTGTTCAGGCACTAGGCTGTGAGCCAGCCTTGCCCCCCTCCCTTCCAATGGTCTCAATGATTAGGAGTGACAGCATCAGGAGGCAATATTGGCATGCTGTCACCTCAGTTAAGGAGGAGGGGGAGTCTGTTCCAGACAAGTATTAGTGCAAACATTTGGACCGTAAAAAATGGTCCCAGTAAGTCTTAGGGGGAATATGCACACCTATCACTTGGAATACTAATGCATAGAATGCATTCACATAAAGAACCCGCTGCCTTTAGAACAACTTGAAGCCTGAGCGGGGACATACACAGTTAGCATTTCTCCACTTACTAAGTAGACACATTACTGGAAAAGCACACAACTTACCATCATCAGGTTTTTTTGGGGCCCCTGAAGTGGATGGCGTGGCTGGCTCTGGAGAAACTGCACAAAAAGAACACAAATTGTGAACTGGAATGTGGTACATTACCGAGGAAGAGTATTTATGAAAGATTGACAAACACACATTTTCAGTGTTGACTAAATCAGGACATGATTAAATTACAATGTCCCCTAAAAATTTACAAGTACAAAGCACACCATTTCCAATGTAGAGAAACTAACACCAATTTAGAATAGGGTGGCTTGAGATAACTTACAAAAGATAACATGTCCTGTAAAGCTCCCCAAAACCACCTTTCAAACATGAAGGTTAAGCAAGAGTGTTTCATGACCAACCTTCCTGTCACATATAGCAAAACTACACTTGCTTTGACTCCAACTTAGATTATCCTAGATACACATCATCCTAGCACACACAATTCATGTGAGAATCTAATTTTAGGTACTTACAGACTAGTTCAGGGGAGCCTGGAGTGGGGGAGGATGGGGGAGACCCTACATGGGGGGATGGTGTCCCTTCATGGGGGGATGGCGTTGTATCTCCTAGAAACACAAAGACACAAATACAATCCTTGAACAAAAGCTATTTGATAAAGGCACACAGAAAGTAGTCTGGAAACATTGAAGGTAGTAGTTACAGTGGACTGGGTAAGCAGTGGCCCCTCTTCCCCAGTCCTCCACAACAAACATCCTCAATGTCAGCTGCTACAAAACCCCAATGTCAAAATATATATATTACAGCCCTTATATTTACCAGGACACATTGAACACACAAACACATGTAGAATACTTACTTCCCCTTTGAGGAGAGCCCAGGTCCTCATCCGAGTCGGACCAATTGGCCTCTTCTTGGCCAACAGTTTGTTCCTGGCCCGGATCCAGGCGACTCGGCCCTGCCTGAGGCTCCTCTCTTGCTGAAGTTACATCAACCACAAAAGAAAACAAAACAAACAATCATTCCTCCAAGTTCGACCTAATACACAACACACCAGCACATCCACATTACTTACAGGGGGCCTGAGAAGGCTGAGCCGCAACATCCTGATCACTGGTTTCTAAAATAAAAGAAAAACATTATATATTATTTATGGACACAAATAGGCAGTAACCTCTCATCATGCTAGCACCATACTCAATGCCCCTACAATTCAGAACATAGAAGTGCACTTACACCAATGAGATGCATTGACCATGTTTTAAAACAGGAGGGCACCATGCAAATTAAGCGGGCGCCTAAGGCCTCGCACCTACAGGGGCCTTGCGGCCAGTGGCGGAGCACCAACATTTCGAAGGGCGCAGTCAGGGAAATCTCCCAAGTAAAAGATTGCTTTCAATCCTCGTATCAAAAAGTTGCAGCAGTGTGCTGCAGTCCCTTCACTGCGTCTGCCAGGTGTCTGTTGTCCGCTGACACTTACTCCTCCTTCTCTGCCTGGGGATTGGCCGTCTGATCATGTTATCCTAAGATGTGGAGGAATCGGTAGGTGTGTACCTGCACCAGTAGGAAGTGACTGGCCGGTCAACTCACTCTGCTATCATCAGTTGTTGCTCTGGGAGGAGAGCTCCGCCCTGGACCCGGAACATACAGGTAACCAGGCCCAGACTTGATATTTTGCAGGCTGGTCATAGATTTGTTGTGTCCACTATGCAAAGTGGTTGAGTAGCCCCAGGGAAGTTGGAAGAGTCTGAAAATGGTTGGTGGAGGAGGAGGAGAAGAAGGCCCTGGGTGGCTGGGGGACAAGGAGAGGGCCCCTGGGGGTTTTCTAGAGGAGGAAAGATCCACAATGACGCCAGAGTCAATTGCCAAGGAAGAGAGTGGAGCTGAGCAAGTCCTGCCTATCTGACATGAAAGCCAAACATGGTGTAGATGGAGCCCTTTGCCCTACACAATGACAGCACCAGAGGTGGAAGGTGAGTGGTAGCGGGTCTTTGACATTATAGAGCATATGGACTCTGTCCATTATTGGTAGTTTTGTTTGGAGTTGTCCTTTAGATGTTTAACTGTGTTGTTTTTGACCCGAGCTGTGAGGGACTGAGGTATGACAGCCCACTATGCTGAGACTTATAGTGCCCTAGAATGTTGAGGACTGAGGAATCCTTAGTCCCTAACAGAGGGCACTACAAGTCTTAGCATAGCAGGCAGTATTTCCTCATTCCCCTACAGAGAGGATTACAAGTCCAAGCAGGTAGCCTTCTGCAGTGAGACTTGTTGTGCCCTTGACTGTGGTGGACTGAGGAAGGGAAGTGTAAGAGGGTCTCTGTAAGCTCAGATGTATGGGGGAGCTTTGGGGAACACAGAGTTCCCTTTTACACCAGAGTCCCCAGCTTCCCCCCTCAAATAATGGTTCCCAAACTCTCCTTATATCAGAGTCTTCACACTTCCCTCTTACAGTGTAGTAAGTCTGGAGACTCCGATGTAAAGGGGGCTCTGTAAAATGTGATTAGAGATTAGAAATTTCTAACATTTTTATTTTCTACTTACGATCCACAATTTTCAGCTGCTCAAATGGCTCGCTGCCTCTGACTGCATATTGGAGTGTGGCCGTCCTCCTCCTCCCCTTCTTCACCAAAAGCACAAGAGGGTGCCGTCCGTCCGCTTTGGCTAGAAGCAGAAGAAAAAAAAAAACATAAAAAATACGAATGTACATAGTAGTATTAAAGGTTGTGAAGAGACACTTGATGGAGGTAGGAAAGGTAGGAGCGAGAGGGAGGGGGGGGGGGGTGTTGGTATTAGTGTTGTTGCAGAGCTAAACACATGTCCACCTACCCAAAAAATTGTAACCTATCTGGTCACATGTAATGTATATTTTTACTTACCGGAGATTTGCTCCACAGCCTTTAGCAGGAGCCTGGGTGAGCGCCTTTTGGCATCACTCCAGGCCCGCTGCAGATCCACTATATCAGCCTGGAACTGAAATCTCCGCTGCAGCCTCATCCGGAGACGACACATCATCTTGTGCTTTTGGTGAAGATGCGTATAAACTTTATCATACCCCCAGAGGAGGAGGAGCTGTGGAAAGAGCAGTGTATGTTTGAGTCCAAGTATGTCCAAAATAGTACAGTCTTCAAATAACATGCTAGGTCGTCTTTGAGATATTGTAGAACAAAGAATTCCATTTCTGGTGATACATATACATCGATGTCCAAATCTACCTCCATGACATAGGTTGCCCCACACTGGTGATTTCCTCTACATGATATAGCCATTTTCTCAATTGGCCTTTCATGACACACCCAGGGCCGCCATCAGGGGGGACAGGCAGTCACTGTATTTACAACCTTATTGCTGTCCATTTAGCAGGGTGCAAGTAACTTTACACACATGTAGCATAGGTATCAACTTTTGTCACCATGTTAAAAGGACAGCAGTATGGGTAGCATTACAGTGACTGTTATTAGTCCAGGCTCACTAAACTAGCCAATGCTTGGAAAAGCAAGCCATGCAGATTGCTTTTCAGGTCCCTTTTAACACGAGCTGTCTGATTGGGTGTGGCTGTTAATTTTTGACGCAGACCTGATAAGCCCCTCAATTCTCCTTTATGGAGTGTTATATGTAAATGGGATTGCTTCATTTGAGATGCAGATTTAAACTGTGTATGGCCAGGCTGAAGGTACCCAAGTTGATTGGTCGATCACCTGGAGGACAACGTACAACCAGTCTGTCAGATTTTACACACACTTATCGCTAGCATCTCTTGTAGCCACTAGCAATAATCACTGTGTTTTCCTGGCAGGGGCAGCACCAGGAGAACACAATGGCTCCGCAGGAGGGTTTCCCCTGTCTGTGTTGATGGTGGAATCAAGGCAAAATGTTTTTCCTGCAAGCCACGGGACAAACAAAGATATTTTTTTAATGAATCCATGATTTTGCCAAAATGGAAAAAAAAAGATGTTTGCTTTGTATATTCTTAAGTTTGCTACATAACTAGAACATGTAACAGTGTTATATCATTGCAGGAGATTTCCCTTCACTTCCTGTCTTGGTGTCACCAGGACAGGAAGTGAGGGAATCTCCCGTGGGGATACAGCCAGCAATTCTTTCCTTTTATATATACTATGGACATTATAAGGCAACAATTGCAAGCTATTTCCCCACAGTGATATTCCCCTCACTTCCTGTCTTGGTGACACTAAGACAGGAAGTGAGGGAAAATCTCATGCAATGATATCACCCTACTAGAAATTGTAGTTCCGTCTAAAAAGTATACATAAAGTAAGCACTTGGTTTCCAAAGTGGCAAAATTATGGAGGAGTTAAAACCCCATAGTGTGATCGGGTAATCTGACGGTGTGTTCCTACACTCCTCAATGTGTCTGTTCATTAAGCTGTGCTGAATTATCCTTGATTCACAATTCCTGCAAGAGTTGCACATGGTATGTGGGAGATGCAAATTTAAGGTGGCATAATTATCCACACAATCACACATAATCCTTTTTAAAGGTCACCAGCAGAATTTGATGGCATAGTGGTTCACAGCAGTGCCATCATATTCCAGTTAGATCTGTCAATTAACAAAGCAATGGGATCTGGGGGTGTATTTAACTTGCAATGGACACCCCCATTCATTATCATATGGCAGTGTGAGATGGGTCTGTTGGGAATGTGATCCATTGAGACAAGTGATTATACACTCATGTGTTTCTTTTAGA